>NW_027528640.1:4717149-4944903 GCF_008692635.1 Crocuta crocuta
ACAGACGTTCGCTCATTTTGAAGAGGAAACCCAGGCTGCACAGGACTTAAGTAACCTGCCAAAGTCACCAGCTTGAAAGTGGCAGATTCGGAATTTGGACTCCCCGCTGTCAGATGGCTTCAGCTCACCAGTGGGTGTCTCCAAAGGAAATCATCTGGGAATCCTTCCATATTACAATACAAAGAATTAGCTAAGGTATATAATATGTTTACAGAACAATTACGTGTTTTCTCATAAATGTATTACTACCAACCAAAGTAAGTTATGTTTTTACATGTTGCTGGTGTGAAATTTGTATCCTGTTCAACTTCAATTTAATTTTCTTCATGGAATAGACAAGACACCAAACTGGAATTGAATTAAATCCCAGTAAAAGGGAACTGGTATCTTTGCTGGGAGCAGGGACTGGCATGTTTATTTCCCAACACTCACAGATATTAACAACTATCACCAGGGCACATGGGTGCCTCAGCTAGTTAAGCAGCCGACTCTTGATCTGAGCTCCAGTCATGATCTCATTGTTTGTGAGATCAAGCCCCACATCAGGCTCTGTCCAGATAGTGTAGAGCCTACTTGGGATTCTATCTTCCTCTTTCTCGCTCTCAAAAGACAACAAACGTTAAAAACAAAACAAAAACAAAAAACAGCGATTGTGTTCTATATAATGAATAAGGAGGCAAAATCCCCATCACCATATATGTTAATACTGTGCCAGAAAAAGGCATTTAGGAGCCTCTGATCCTTTTGATCAATGGGGATTTAGCTCAAGAAACTCTTGCATTATTGATCTAACAGAGCCTCTGCTGCTGTTTATTTTTTTTGTTGTTCTTCCTTCATTTATTGAGTCTTAGTGAAGGTCGTGGATGATATAGCACCTGGTTTTGTCAGCCTCAGTTTGTATCATGAAACCCCAACAGCACTGAGTTACAAAATCAAGAATTGCATCAAATGATCAGTTTTTCCTTCTTTGGCTGTTTTACTGTTGGGCTAATGCTTCATCAGAGGAATAGGAATGGAAACAAATAACAGGTCTCCCATTTTGCTCATCAGATAAATGTTTCGGTCCATGAAGGACCAAATTTAATATAAAAAAATTAAAATCTAAACATCTTCTGGGGGAGACGCAGGGACATTTGATTGGCCATGGCTGGGAAGCTGGTCTTCAGATGATGGTCACAGATTACACTGTTAAATTAAACAAACTTTTTTAAATGTTTATTTATTTTTGAAAGAGACAGAGCATGAGCAGGGGAAGGGCAGAAAGAGAGAAAGAGGGTGACATGGAATCCAAAGCAGGCTCCAGGCTCTGAGCTGTCAGCACAGAGCCCAACGTGGGGCTTAAACTCATGGACCATGAGATCATGACCTGAGTCGAAGTCAGACACTTAACTGACTGAGTCTTCCAGGCGCCCCACATACACTGTTAAATTTAATGCTGCAGGTGCAGATAAAGCAGAGAGACAAGTGACTGGCAAGCAGTGAATCAACATTTACTTTTAAAAGCTTTTCTACGAAATGGGTGGTCCAACAGAACTGTATCTTTAGACTGAAACAAGTTAAGCACTTTATAGAAAGGGCAATGTGGGGGCATATAAATAGCAAGTCATCAAACAAATATAATAAATAGCAAAGTCAAACAAGTAACGGTGAAGACTGTTTTGTCAACTATAAAGTATAATGTACACTGAACATAGTATCAAACTACTAAGTGTGACCACCCCTTCCAAGAAAAAGCTGACTTCCACACGTGGGTTGGGAAACCATCTTCTTACCTGAAAGGAGATAACACAGAAAAACACTTTCCATGTTCTCAACTGACATTTTAGTGTTAGCAAAGTAACAGATGAGAAGGACTGATGATCTTAAGTGCCATATCGGTGGTCACAAAAACTAGCATTTATTGCATGCTTATGTAGACACCAAGTTAGTTTCAGCTTCATGCCAGCTTTGTAACAAGGCTATTAATTTAATTTCCCCATTTTTACACATCAGGAAACAATGGCTTAAGGACTTTCTGTACGTTATGGAAACCAGGTAGAGGCAAAGTTGTATTCAAGTCAATGGTTGTTGGTGTTATTGCTTTTAACTAAAAGAAAGACAACATTCTGTAATAGCCCAGTATAATACTGATACTTAAGTCCTTAGAGACTTTGGACGGACCAGTCAGGAAAGGTGTTACACAGCAAGGGTGCTTAAGGAGAGCCTTGAAGGAGGAAGAACATCTGGAGAGAAGGCCAGAAGACGGAAAGGCACCCCAGACATGAAGAATCACATAGAAACAAGCGTGAAAGTTGTGAAGTGTACATTATCTTTAGTGAAGCATGCCTTTGCCAAACTTAAATGAGGGATGCATGTGCAGAAATGGCCATGGTAAGAGCTCAGGAGGGTATCTGGGGGTCACTGTCTCCAGGGGGACAATGGGTAACAGGTAAGTTTAAAATTATAGTGGTCCAAGTGCCTTATCAATAATACCAATTTAGGATTCTTTTTCTTCAAGCCAACTTTAATAAAGATGAATTAGATCAATATAGGACAATTAATAAATTATATGTGATGATATAGCTGAAATTTACCCCCAATCTCAAAGAAAGTTTGTGTGGTAGCCTCAGGAAGCGTTATCAGGTATTTTATTGTAGACCAGTCAACACCGTCAAGGCTAACTGCTCACCAGACTCCAATCTGGCTAAAACCATGTGTGAATTCCTATTCCTGTTATGACAGAATACTTCTTTCTTCTTGCTCCCAACATAGCCTTAACCTTGCATTTAATTCTCTGGCTTTTTATTGGCCTGCCATCGCATTAGCCCCTGATACTCCTCTCAAATCTGTATCAAAGTCTAACGAGCATTTATAATTTTGTCTCTTCATTTCTGTTAACAAACCACATCTCTCTTTGCTGTCAAAGCTAGGCAGAATTTGGAACCAAATTATTTTTTATCTGTATACTTCAAGTTTAAGTACACCTTTTACTTTAGGGGCAATAACTAAATGGAACTTAAAATTAATAAACCCAGCGACATGTATAAATAAAGTCTATCAAATCTAGTAAAAGGCATAAACTGTCTCTCAGGCTATTTTTTTCAATGCCTATTTTACCATCTGGCCAAAAACCTAATGATTTAAAATCAAAATTTTAATACTTTTGCAGAGCCTCTATTAGGTTTTTCATTCTGCTGTGTCTTGTTCAATCCTCTTACTATTATTATTTTCGTTCCCAGTTTCCGTATATTTTTCCAAGCCAAAGATGAAGGCTTCATTCACATTTTGACAGTTCTGTAATTAGAAATCACTCAGAGCGGCTCCCAGGCACTGAGTATAATTCACAGTTTCCTCTTCCCTCCCCTAAACCTGTCATTCGCGTGAGGCCTCACCCCATCATCATTGATGAGACTGAATCGTGGAAATACGTCAGACTTTTGTCTTTATGTCAAATGATGTTTTGGAAGGGAAAGGAAAAAAAGAGCACCAAACCATTACCACAACAAAATACTTCTGCAAACAAGAAGTAAAACAAAAACAACAACTTTAATCTACTAGTTCACCACTAGTGAATCCTGAGCATAGTAATATGCATACCCCTAATAATGACCAAGCTGTGGTCACCATTTTCTTTTCTGAATTCTTTTTTAAATGTTTGTTTATTTTTGAGAGAGAGAGCACAAGTGAGGGTGGAGGGGGAAGAGAGAGCGAGAGAGAGAGAGAGAGAGAGAGAGAAGAGAAGAGAGAGAAGAGAGAGAATCTGAAGCAGGCTCCAGGCTCCAAGCTGTCAGCACAGAGCCTGACACGGGGCTCGAACTCATGAACTGTGAGATCATGACCTGAGCCGATGAGCTGCCCAGGCACCCCTTCTCTGAATTCTTTATTCCTCCCTCTTACGTTGATTTACTCACTTACTTCAACCGGAAGAAGAGACTCTATTCTACGTGGTCCATAGAAAAGGTAAAAACTAAACCACGGGGCTACCATGGACATATGTAACAAGCACCCTATGTATCATTTTCTTTCAAATTTCACATTTTTCTGTAAAAGCAATGAATTCCATGTCCATTCCAAGTCTATGTGGGACCGTGGGCTAAGGACTGAGGCAGCTGTAGGAGCTGGAGTTTGGGATCCCCTGCCCAGAGCCGGCAGCGCTGGGCCCCCCACACCTGGTCCGTGGTGGGCACGGCTGTGACACAGGAGAGGAGGGACATTCAGGCAGAAGCCTGGGTTAGCCGTGTAGCTGCAGTTCCCTAAGATGTGACTGTCCCTCTCCTCTAAAACCTTTTTTCCATTAGTCACCGCCTCATATGGTGCATAGGCTGGTTTCAGGACATCATGTTGAAAAAGCAGCTGTTTTAGACTCAGCTACCTACAGTGCCTATGAAACCAGGTCTGAAATGGCCACCAGGAAAACAAAATTGCTGTTGTCTGACCCGGGATGCATCCACACGATGTGGTGGCCATCTTGGTGCTCTTACACAGATCGCTTGGAAAAAACAAAAAGCTTAAAGTAAGCTTTTTTATTATATACAAAAAAGTCCTATAAAAATCAGTATTTAAATGGAAAATGAGTAATTCCCCACAATTTTAAATTAAAAAAATGAATGTATTGAAGGGTGTAGGTCTGTAAATGTAGTAATGATTGGTACTAGAATGTAGTGCTAGCTTTCATTTCCTCTCCAAATGCACTGAAACCTTAAACATAATTCTAATATCCTAACTTTTATAAAAATATTAGTGTTCTACATTAAAATTTTTTAATGTTTATTTTTTTTGAGATACAGAGTGCAAGCAGGGGTGGGGGAGAGAGAGAGGGAAACATAGAAATGGAAGCAGGCTCCAGGCTCTGAGCTGTCAGCACAGAGTCGACGTGGGGCTCAAACTCATGAACCATGAGATCATGACCTAAGAGAGAGTCAGACACTTAAACAGCTGAGCCATTCAGGTGCCCTGCACAATTTTTTTACAGTAGGTATCTGATATACTATTAGGTCAGAAATTTCTTAAATATCAGCCAGATACTGTATCTTGATCATATCCTAATTTGATAGGTATCAAATTTGATATCAAAAAAGAATTTGAAGACTTTGTTTTTTCTTAAAACATATTGTATAATACATACTGTATCTCTCTCTCTCTCACACACACAAACACATACACACACACACACACACACACACACACCATACATACACACATGCGTATGTACAGATTAGGAACAAAAAATTAACCATTTAAAGTGATATACACACAGTCCCACAAACATGTTTTTTTAATGTTTAATTTTGAGAGACAGAGAGAGAGACAGAGTGAGAGAGAGTGAGAGAGAGAGAGAATGAGCATGGGAAGGAGACACAGAATCTGAAGCAGGCTCCAAGCTGTTAGTACAGAGCCCGATGCGGGACTCAAATCCAGAAGTTGTGAGATCATGACCTGAGCCGAAGTCAGATGCTTAACCGACTGAGCCACCCAGGCGCCCCGTACACACACCACTTTGTAATACAACATAAAATTCTAGCAGCAGTCCCCAAATGGTTGCTAAAGGCCATTCACATACAAAGGATGGACCTTCGTTTCTTATAATGTGAACAAGTAACTGTGGCACAAACAGCGCCAGGAGCCACATCTGCCAACACCGACCAAGACCATGACAACCACACACCACGGTCAGAAGGAAGAAGCAGACAAAGCCTGCATGAGATGGCGCCTGGGCCACCATTCAGATGCCCCGTGGGCAACAGTGGCCTGCTTCCGGAGGTTTACGCTCTGGGCAACGTGCACAGTGTCCCAGAGATATGCTCTCCTGGCTTTCACTCATCAGCCAGACTTCACCTTCATTTCACGCACACCATACAGTTTCACTTCCTGATCCCGGAATCACTGGTTTTATTAGTGGTCGTTGGTGAACCCTAAGAAGCAGGACATGTGTTGCGGACCATGGGGCTGAGCTCGGAGCCCTGGTAGGAGATCTCTGTGTGGGAAGCCCAAGCACGGGCATTAGTCCCAGCGTGAGGCTGGAGTCCCTGAGCCACTGCAAGACCCCAGCTGACCGACAGCGACCTGTAATAGCTGAGACTTTGGACGGTATTCAGTGCCTCTAGAAGAATCGGTTATGAAACCCACTGATCTACCCCATTTAGTTCTGTTTTGTTTATCTGAATAAATTCAGTCACAGCATAAAACTACGCAACACATTTTAAAAACGCTTAGCACATCTCTAACTGAATTGAAAAATTCAAATACACAAGTGTTTTTTAATCTCTCTTTAAGAGACTCTTATTAATATTTTTAAGAGTTTTTAATGTTTATTCATTTTTGAGAGAAAGAGACAGAGCATGAGCAGGGGAGGGACAAAGAGACTGAGGGAGACAGAATCTGAAGCAGGCTCCAGGCTCTGAGCTATCAGCACAGAGACCAATGCGAGGCTCGAACTCATGAGCAGTGAGATCATGACCTGAGCCAAAGATTGATGCTTAGCCAACTGAGCCACCCAGGTGCCCCTTGCTTTAATATTTCTAATCCATTATGCTTCTCTCAGGACTGATCTTAAACGTCACCTCCTCCTGAAAGCCCACTTGTAAGTCCAGATGATATGCTTCCTTACTATGTTCCTGCATCATTTCCTGCTTACTTCTGACATGGCATTTATCACACTGTATTGTGATCCGTTGTTTTTCCTTCCCTGCTGTCTGCACTGGAGACAGAGGAGCTCTTTGGAGAAAAATCAAGGGGATTATATTTTCTTCTTCCAAGCAGCCCAGGAACCTGCCTCAGTGTTCAGCACAGAGCTACCATCAATAGATATTTTGTGAACACACTGAATCAAATAGGAATCACTTTTGAGTGACAGGGAGAGAGACTGGCTCACCGACATAAGTCACAGAGAGACTGAGAGACATTCTAAAATGCAGTGTGCTTCTGCGAGAGGAGGGAAGTCCCCTCACTGGAAGAATTTAGGTGGGTGCAAAATGGCTATTTGACAAGGAAACTGCATCACCCATCAGTTAGTGGTCTGACCTGGATAAATTCTGAGATCCCCTCCAACTCAGAAACCCTGGTGTTCATAATCTATATTCTGTATTGGTATATATTATATTCTATATAATAATTGTATTTTATATATTCATATATTATATATAGAATATTGTAATATCCTATAATCCATATTCTATATTTTATAATCTATAAAAAAGACCCTCTATTTTAATTATCCTGCTTAGGCACTAAAAATTAACATTTGTCTCCTGTAAGTGTTCACGATGTTGCAGAGTGCTTGTTTCTCTGTACAACAGTAGCTTTAATAAGGGCAACTTTCCAAAAACGTTGTGTTCTAAGCTTCCTGAGGCTCTTCGGCTGATGATCCTTAGCAGTTAGTCACTCATTCAGGATGGTAAATAGTGTCCGAATGAAAAGGTTTCTTGGCTCTATTTGAAATGTAAAGGCATGGCCTCTAATAACAAATCTTTTAGAAAATGATAAGATGTTAGCTTAACAAGCAAACTCTTGGTTCAACAGAAACACAGGGAAACAAAATCGAATAGCTTTAAGAATCCTTAACACCCGGAGATGCTTTACCGCGCGCCACCATGTGCACTTCCCTCGCATCATGCCAGCGTCCCATTCATGTCCAGCACCTTTCTGGGTAGCACACGGTTTCCCACTGGACCTATCACTTCACCATTTTAGCCAAGTCTTGGAGTACTCCACAGGTGCACGTTAGAGAGAAGGCAATGGTCTGCCACCTGCTTTTGGCACATAATTTATTTCTGAACTGCCCGTCTCAATTACAACTACGGTTTTGAAGTGCCCACCAGAAAGACAGGGCTGTCACTTAGTGCACCTGATTTCAGCTAAAATGCCATCCTTAAGAATTCTCAACTTAGATATTGCATCTCATAACTGTATGGTAGAGTGAAATGCTTCTGAGTGAAAACATGGGGGTGTGGTTACTGGTTAACTTGAATCTTATTCAAATGGCCAATGATGGGAGCCATTCTCTACCTACACTGCGGTTCTCCTCATGGCACTGGGTAAGTAAGAAGGTTGTATATATAGAAAGACTTTCTTGGTCATCTCAAGAACTTGGCAATTTAACCTGCAGAGGAAGGCGGGGCTCCACAGCCTTGGCAGTGAGGTAGAGAGAGCTCCTTCATTTCTGAGTATTGGTTGGTAAAGGACCGTGACTGTTGAGAACAGCGGTGTCCGAGCCAGCGTCAGCTTTCTGCTTCTCACAGCTGGCTGGTTTTCAGTACAACTGCTGTGGGCTTTGCACACTTCCCAATGTATGGGCGCACTTCGAAGAATATCACCTCTACGTAGCAATCACGGAGTCCTCGTTTTCCACTGACAATACTATTTCTTTTTTACCTCCTTTCTTATTCTAAATACAAACATTGAATTATTCCCTGACTCACTGAATGAAAGGTCTCCCCTGAACATGGACTGGGTGAGGTAGGCATAGGGGAGTGAGAAGATAAATTTATTTGTTGGCCTCTATGCAAAATGTGCCCAAAAAGGGCAGCAACAGGAAATTAAGTGAGCGTAGAAAGGAGCTGGGGAGGTCAGTAATAAATGTGCATTTAATAACCATGTATATTTCATCTTTATTTCAAGCATCATTTCAATTCTGAACATCTCTGCTCAGTCAGCCATTAAAAAAAACCCAGGAAACAAAAACGTCTCTTCCTTCTGGTCTTGGTCTAAGGGGGCAGTCCGGAAATGTCAATTTCTACATTTCTGACGTGTTCCTGCCGCGGAGCCCGTTTGCACTGGCAGGCTACCTCCATGCGATTAGAATTCTCACTGCCATCAGGTTCTAGACTCTCCCTTCAAAACCTCAACCTCAAAATTTATGTGCCATCAAGGCAATGGATGATGAGCCCCAGTTTGCCCTAGAAAAATTAGGAGAGCTCAGCACTTTAACAAGGTTACTTGGTTCAGAACCAACTCAGTTGTTTTCTTTTCCTTTTACTGCAGTCTGTGGCCTATACGGCCATGGGGACAGAATTCTTTTCATTGATCTGGAAACTCCCTGATACTACCTGGTTTTGAATTGGGGCTCTCTGAGAAGGAGGGGAGAAGAAGAGGTCCCCAAACCATCCTCTGCTTTGGTGCTGAAAGGAGAAACTAAGTGAGACTTTAGGACCCTAAAAACCAAGACTGGGAATTTCTAGCTATAGGATACCTGCCAACTAAAATGATTTAGATCTTTAACTTACAGAGCTTCCCTTTAGAAAGCGGTTTCAGAGGGGGCCCTGGGTGACTCAGTCATTTAAGCTTCCAACGTTGGCTCAGGTCATGATCTCATGATTTGTGAGTTTGAGCCCTGCATCGGGCTCTGCACTGATAGCTCGTAGCCTATTTAGGATCCTCTATCCCCCCTTCACTCTGCCCCTCCCCTGCTCGCTCGTGCATGCTATCTCTCTCTCTTTCAAAAACAAAATAACATTTAAGTGCACCTGGATGACTCAGTCAGTTAAGCACCCAACTTCAGCTCAGGTCATGATCTGGTAGTTGGTGAGTTTGAGCCCAGTGTCAGGCTCTGTGCTGACAGCCCTAAGCCTGGAGCCTGCTTTGGATTCTGTGTCTCCCTTTCTTTCTGCCCCTCCCCTGCTCACACTCTCTTTCTCTCCCCAAAATAAATAAACATTAAAAAGTTTAAAAAAAAAGTAACACTTAAAAAATAATAAAAAGGGGTTTTGGAAATCTGATTGGGCCTCAGAGAACATCCCCTTCTAGAAACCCCTAAAACTGCCCAAAGTTTCACTATTCCTTTTTAGATTTTCTGTCTCTTTCTGTATAACTTTTAACCATCTTTCCACTCATTAACACATAAGTGAGAGGACATATAAGGCTATGTAACTGGATCAATTTTGGTCTGTTTAATTACTCTGGATAGAACAGAATAAAACCCAAACAACCTCAAAAACACTTTGGGGACAGAAAAAAATAAAATATTTACATCAGTGTATGTGAGCATTTACATTACAAATTTGACTCTAACCTTGGAGTAGTTCTATTTTAAATATTTCCTAAGAAATCCTCATCATTAGCAGTATATCCAATCACTTTTTTAATCTATTTTTCACTAATAAACATTAACTCTTACTATGTTTTCAATGATTTATGTTAAGATTGACCACAGTCACAGGTAAATGGGTTTTCAAGCTTTGCAAAAGGAGCCCATAGTAACACATGGACGCAAAGTCTAATTGCCTTTTACTGTGTTAGTTTGATGTTTAAAAGTGCGTCTAAAGGTAGAAAGTTGGTGGAGCTAGTGGAAAGAGAAGAATTCATAGGATCTGAGGTCCCCTAACCCCCCAAAGGGATCCCCAGGGCAGATGGAATAGCAGAGGAGGCTGACCCAGGGAAGAGGGACCCAGGCTTCAGCAGGGAGAGCAGGTCGACCTCAGAGAAACAAACAACTGTGTGCATTTGAGGAAGTCAAGTTTATGGCAGGAATTATAAACAGAACAGAATAAGCCCGTGGTACCAAACAGCACAGGATGGGGCCAGAAAAGTAAACAGCCTCAGAACATAAAAGGCTTCCAACTAATAAAAAGCTGTTCATACCTCCACTTGAATTCCTTACTGCCCGAAAAAGCCCACTATTCAATCTCTTCAACTACTGCATTCAAAGGGCATGAGAAGTTTACTCTAAATACGTTATTTAGAAGAACATTTAAAGCCTATTAACTTCCATCTCAAGGCAAGTGCTGCTGTTCCAGCAAATGATTTGCGTAGCCTTGGACAACCTGTGTATTTGAATCATACTATTTAATAACGTTAACTGAAAAATCAACCACTCTCTTTCAGCGTGGTTAGGCATCAAGCCTCCAGAGCAAAAGAAGAAGAAAAATCTTATTTTCTTAGTTTTCAAGATGCTTAATAGCTGCCCCTACAAATCCAAAAACCCACATTGTTTCCTAAATGTTGCGAGCCATTCTGAGCCCACTAGTCAAGAAGGCTCCTGGTGAGGTTAAAGCAACTTTGTACAGTCTCTTGCCAATCAGATGACGACCAATATCCACCCCCACTCAATTATTTCTGCCTGAGCACCGACCCCCAAGGTACCTTGTTGATTGGTATCGGAAGTGATCTGTCCCCTCATTCTGGCCCTGGTATGATGACTGCACCTTGTGAAGGAACTTCCCACAAGTTATTGTGGGAACTTCTTTAGAATACAGAAACGGACTTCATGTCTCCAGTAGGTCCTGTTTCCCTCGATACTTCCCTTGAGCTATCAACAGGCTAATGACCCTTACTCATAAAAGATTCCTTTACATGTACAATTCTGTTTCTATGGTTGCGTTAAGCCAATAGGTTCATACAGCTCAACATGTAAATCAGCTAACCAAAAATGTCTCTCATGCTCTAGCTACTCAAGAAATCATAAAACTAGACACAAAGGTAAATGCTCTTGAAGAGGCTATTCTATATATTGGAAATGAGCTAAACTCCTTTAAGGAACAGTTGGCTCTCCAGTTCCATAAAGCATATAACTGAAAAATCAAGTCTTGCCCAGAGACAAAGGGCCTAACTTAGAAGGAACAGATA
This sequence comes from Crocuta crocuta, assembly GCF_008692635.1. Classification (NCBI taxonomy): domain Eukaryota; kingdom Metazoa; phylum Chordata; class Mammalia; order Carnivora; family Hyaenidae; genus Crocuta; species Crocuta crocuta. The sequence continues at coordinate 4,728,688 of NW_027528640.1, forward strand.
AGAGTAGAACATAAGTTACCACATATACCTTTGCTAACTGATGATGTATAGCAGCCCCTTCCCTAAGGCCCACATTCCACAAACACCTTCTTTACCCTGGCAGCTGTGATGAGGATGGATAAGAGTATCTACAACTTAACCTATGACGCAGATCTGGCTTTATTAAACTGTGTATGTTATCCTGTTTTTCACTAACACCACCCTGTTATTTTCTTAGTTACTCAACCTCACTATAATTGGGGCAGATCTTCAAGAATACATCTGTAAAACCTGTTTCTGTACATTTTCCAAAAACATCTGATCACTGAGAACTGTCCATTGTAAAAATTCTATTTTCTGATGCCATGTTACCGTTTGACCTATAAATAAAGACACCAAAACCGACAGGGCAGAGATGCCTGCCTGGTGACCAGAAAGATTCTCGGGGCTCTCTCATCCCTCCCTTGCCAATACTGTCCATCCTTCAGGGACCCCTGGACCTGGCCAGAGCTGGACTCCAGCACCTAAATATATTCAGTGAACATACGGACCACAAATACCTGTAACTGTGATTCCAGTCCAACCAGAACTGTTACACATGTACCTCACAAGCCATGTTATGGGAAAGCAGAGGAAGAAATGTGCTGGGCACACTTCCAGTACCGCCCTCCGCATTGGTATGAACCAGCATCGGCAGCAGGAAGGTACAGCAGAAAAGACCGGAGCCCTGAATTAATGCAGCTCTGCCATCCATAAGTCTGTGATGTCAGAAATGACTTCGTCTCCCTAGACCCAAACCCTCCTCTCTGAAGTTGGAACAATACACACCTAATCAGGACTGCTGTAAACACAAAAATTCACAACCAACTCTCTAAGAGGCTGGGCAAGCCATGGGAACTCAACACAGGCCAACTGTGATTAACATGTGCTCAGTGGCTATCCCTATGAGGGTCTTCACATCTCTAGCTATCGTGAACCAATGAACTTGAAGGCAGTGGGCAACCCACTCTTCAGGCTCCATTCACAAGACACCTCCCTGAACATGCCCCTCCTTGTCACCGCCAATTGCCATCTGTCCTTTCTTTTTTCTGAGTGCAAGGCTCATTGAGTCAGGCACCCATGGGGGTACACATTTGCTGCCATTCTTGGTTAATACACTGCCTTTAACATTTAACCCTTGGGTCACAACCCAGGTCTCTGAGCTTTCTCTTTAAAGAGACCGTTACATTACCATTGAAATGGAATGAGGAAGGGCAACACTGTTTATGAGCTTTCCAAATCTCTGTTTTCAAATCAAGTTAAAACATTATCATTCCTTTTTTCCCCCATTTAAACACATAGATTTCAGCCTGCACTAAAGCCAAAAGGCAAGACCATCTTTACTCAAAGGGAAATAAATGCTGTTAACCAGACATAGTCTCGCTCTTCCAGGAGCTTATCCGAGATTTACTAATGGGTCTTCTACTTGTTTGAAGGGAACCATGATGTCCTGTGAGACAAAGGGCCCACCACGCTCATGGCAGGGCCTAGAAATACTCTTGGTCATGAGGACATTTTCCTCCACTAGAAAACCTGGATCCACCTGAGTTTACATTCTCTACAGCATAACCAAGTAAGGAGGTCATACAGATTTTGGGGTCAGATAAACATGGGTCCAATCCCAGCCCTGCTAGTCGCTAGTTTTGTGGACATGGGTGAGCCCTGTGAGTACTATCTGCTCATCTGCAGGAAAAGCCCATCGCTGGGTGTGTGTTCCACTGGGCTCCACAGAACAGGGGCTCCAACCCAGAGCCCACCACCACCGGATTTGCCAGTTCCCAGGAGCGGAGGATCAACTGTCCATTTTCAGATGGCTAGAGGGAAACATTGGTTTCCTCTTGGGTTATTCAAGTTCCTAAATAATGTCCCTGCTTTTGGTCCACAAAGTCTAAAATCGTCACAGTCTGGCTCTCTGCAGAAGATGTTTGCTGAGCCCTGGATGCGATGATTAAGTAGAATGAGATATTATATATAAATATATATACTACATACATTTGTCACATTAAGGTGTTTAATAAACAACCCCCCTCTCTCCTCCGAGGGAGCAACTGTGGCTTTGAGGAGCAAGCACTAAATGAAAACAAGATCTTTGAAAATGCTTAGCAGTTTCCATCACTCATAAACTCTGTGGTATCAGATGATGCCTTGGTCTCTGGATGATCAGTTTACTTCTCTTCAAAATAAGATTATCAGTAATTTTCTTGTGCAGATTGTTCTCAAGCAAAGAAATGGCTCATTATAACAAATGAGACTTGCCTAGGGTAAGTCAGCTGTTTTACGGAGAGGAACTCTTTGTAAGCTTACTATAGAAATCTTAGAAAATAAAATCACATATGTGTAGATATGGACAATTAAGTCACCCATTGTCCTGGCATCTAAAGAGAATTCCTGCCTCTGTAAGTGGGAATATTGCCTTTCATTTATTCTCACATTTCATTCTCTTCCTCAGACTCCGACTTTGCACTCAGCCACCCTTGCAACCAAGTGGCTAACTTCTGACCACTTGGATAAATATGGAAGAAACATATGCCATTTTCCAGGAAGTCTCTGAAGAACAGAGAGTGAGCCTGCTTTTAATTCCCTTCTTCCTTCCTACTGACTAAAATGTAGAGATGAAAAGTAAACTAACTTAGCCATTTTGAACCATGAGGATGGGACTCAGGGAAGCCTAGGAGTCACACAGCAATAGGCTAGGAGTAATTTGGGTCCTTGAAAACTTTATGGAGCCACCATACAAGGTCTAAATGGCCATCTTTTCCTCAGATTTTTTTTTTTTTGCTCCTTTGTTTTATTCTGTATTTGTTGTTGTTGTTGTTCTACTCTTACATGTAGACATTCTCATCTTATCTCCTGTACACTTTCTTGGTTGTGAAGGGTGGTTTGAAAAAGACCAACCTTGTGTCTTTTCCTGGGTGGTAGGGTTAAAATGGATTTTATATGATCATTTATGCTTTCCTTTATTTTCTACATTCAATAAATGATGACCGTGCTACCACAAAAACATGTTTTAAGTGGCATGTTGCTAGAAATGTCCTTGGCTTAGAGTTAAACCATGGAAGTACTGAGAAGTTCACAGAATACCTACCACCTAAAAATAAGGCCCTGTCCCACCCAAATATCCCCAAGGACAGAAGAAACTGGCACATTCACTCTCCACTAAGTTCTATCAATGATATTCATTTTTACAGCCAATATACTGTTGGGGGGAAGATACAATCTGGAAGAAGCCTCAGAAATGGTTTTGGATGCTATACAGATTAGCTAATGGGGTTGGTAAGGACAAGAGGCAGAAAAATTTAACACAGATTTAGTAATTATTCCTGGGGGTATGATCTCATGGTTGAAGTGCTGAATGTTATTACGAACAGCTTTTAAAAGATCACTTTAGAAGCAATTTAATAAATGATTCCACCATGGAGGTCCACAACTATACTGTATTCTAGAAAGAATACATAAGCCAAGTTTCCTAACATCAGCAACTGTGCACCTATGGCCTGGGATAAACTGTAAAGACAGAACATTATAGAAGATTGAAGAAAACATAGTGTATTTAACAACTCCTGAAACAACGCACTCCAGAAAACCACCAGATGGCTGGAAAGGTAGTTTTAGTCCAGACCCAGCCGGCCAATAGATCCAAGTCACCTCACAGACTCCCTATCCAAGAGGGTTACCCATCATGGGAAGTCCTGAGGGAGTCCAGAGAGGGAAGACAGGTTAGATGGTGAAATCAGGACATTTCCGAAAGAAAGGCTGATTTCAAGGGTCCTGGGAGTGCCTAGGAGGTTCAGTCAGTTAAGCATCTACTCTTGATTTGAGCTCTGGTCATGATCTCACAGTAGTGAGACTAAGCCCCTTACTGGGCTCCATGCTGAGCATGAAACCTGCTTGGGATTCTCTTTCTCTCTCAGAAATAAACCAACAAACCAACATTTAAAATTCTTGAAGGGAAGTAAGAAAAAAAAATAAAAGGAGAAAATCAGGACCTAAGCGGGTATAAATGTCACCCAATTCACTGTAGCGAATGTCCCAGATGCCTGCTTTCCCAGGAAAATGGTTTTCCCTTTCTAGCATGGTCACCATGTACACGTAGGCATTTAGGAACTGAGTAAGAATTGTAGCAATGTAAGTAAGGGGTAGGGCCGGGTTTGTCAACACTAGGAGTTTTCTCCTATAATATCTTGAACAGCCCTTAAGAGTGTGAAAAGTTGGTATAGCTCTGTGTAACCTACTTCCCAGACTTGCTGGAATAAGGCAGAAGTAAAGCTGACCTAACCCACCACAGTAACCCCCATGATAGTGGGAAAAACTCCCTAACAGATGGAAAAGCTAAAACAGTAAGCTGATGAACGTCCACATACCCACCACCTAGGTTTAATTATTGTTATTAAATCTACTTTCCCATCTATTTACATATGTGTCCGTCCACGTGTAAGTATGTTTTTCTGTGCATGTATGTCTATAATTAGGGTTGCAGACATAATACTTCCCACCTAAATGCTCAAGCCTGTATCTTCTAAGATAACTACTTTCTCTTAAGTAACCATTACTTATAATGAAGTTCAAGACTATATTTTAAAAGACAGTATAAAATCATCACTTTGCACCAATTTTTTTTTCAAACTTTCCTGATTGACCCTAAAATACCTTATACAGATTTTTTTCCCTCTCACTGGAATCAACAGGCTTCATGCAGAGTGTGGTCAGTGGCCTCTAAGACTGTCCCCAGGGATCAGAGGGCCTCTAAGATGGTCCCCTGCTCTTCAGGTCACTATGCAATCCTGCGACCCCAGCCCCTCAAGTGAGGGCGGGACTTAATGAATCACTTCCACGGACAGGAATACAGAAGAGGCAGGATGTCACTTTTGAGATTAACTTCTGAAAAGGCCACACATTTTGTCTTGGTCACCGTCAGACCTTTGAATCAACTGCTCTGAGAGAAGCCAGCCGCCATTGTGTGAGGCAGGCCCGTGGAAATGCCCACCCAGCAGGGAACAGAGGCCACCCAACCACCGCATGATAAGCTCTGAAACCCCTCCACCCCTGTTGTCATCCCGGCCCCACAAGACTAGCTCTGGCTGAGCCTGTAGCCTAGTCAGGAGCTCGGGACCTCAGGACAGGCCTCTAACCAAGGCAGCTGGGTCAGCTGTACCCAATTTCTCACACACAGAAGCTCAGGGACGATCCAATGTTTGTGGTTTTCAACAACCATATTCCGGTGGAGTTTAACTGCAATAGATAATTAACACAGACTTGATTTGGCTCTTATGCCCCATCAGTCCCTCCTAAGGTTAGAGAGTCCCCTGAACGCTTTCCTCCTGACATGAACAGTTTGAAGGGACCAGGCCTGTTTTCTCATTGCATGCCCACATTTTCCTATGCTTCTTTGCCTGTCAGTTTCCTCTGAGTCTCGTTTAACACTCCTCTATCCTTGTATTCCTGGAAACTCAAAGTTAGGTCACATGGCTCTCAAGTTTAACATTATCCACAAGAGCACTTCACAGATGGCGCTGCAGACTTCATAGTGCATCACATCAAGAGCCAACCATTGTCACGTTGGTCCACTATTAGGAATGCTAACTGCGGTGCTTTCCACAGAAGGGTGACCACCATTTTGCTCTTTTTTTTTTTTAATAGTATATTTATTTCAAGAGCACGAGAGAGCCGGGAGAGAGAATCCCAAGCAGGCTCCTCATTGTCAGCACTGAGCCCAATGCGGGGCTTGATCTCACAAACCATGAGATCACGACCTGAGCCAAAATCAAGAGTTGGTTGTTCAACTGACTGAGACACCCATTTTGCTATTGTATAGATGCTTCCTTCCTTTGCAATTACCCTGTGATTCTCCACCATGCCTCTAGATTCTGTGCCTGTCTCTCCTCAGTAGTGCATGGAGAATGCCATCAGTCTATGGAGGAGCCTCCAGCACCAATGAGCCAGTTGAATTTTTCCAATATGCCATCATCATTATGTTAAAACGTTTCCGGTCTTTTCACACAAGGATTGTGAAATATATGTATGAGGTAACGAATAACAGAGCTTACGAGATGTACAGGTCAACTAGGTGAAGGTTTTGACCATGGAGCCTTAATTACTTCGGATGTTTACACTCCTTTGACAACTTCCTGCCATTTATTGCATCCACAGATGTGAAAGTATGCACACATTGCAGATTTTCAGCATTAAAGTGAGAGGTCATCACTGACTCTTCCAATGATTCAGATACATATTCTCTATATACTGAAAAGCAGTGGCCCACAGTCTCCAAGTCTGACATGGCCATCATTTTACAAGCTCTTATCATCACAACCTTTCTCAGATACCCAGAGAAACTGTGATTAGAGGTGATAATTTGATTCCAAGTTTTCTTCATTATCCCAGAAATTAGGAAATGGAGAAAATCAAAATTAACCTATATTCTGAGACAGAATTAGTTTCTTATTCCACAATATAATATTTCTCTTGTTAGAAAGTAGTGAGAGAGAGGAGGGGGNAAAAAAAATTAAAAAAATAAAAAAAAAAGAAAGTAGTGAGAGAGTGAAAGATAAAGTGATATATTTTTCTTTTTAAACACAATTTCATGCCAAACCATCATGATCTCCATTTGTATGTTAAAATGGGATTATCAGGGGCGCCTGGGTGGCTCAGTCGGTTAAGTGTCCAACTTTGGCTCAGGTCATGATCTCACAGTTCGTGGGTTCGGGCCCCGTTTCCGGCTCTGTGCTGATAGCTAGCTTAGAGCCTGGAGCCTGCTTCAGATTCTGTGTCTCCCTCTCTCTCTTTCTCTTGCTCTCACTCTCTCTCCAAAATAAGTAACAATGGGATTATCAGATGCCTTCCTGCAGACAAAGCCACCACTGCAATACAATGATGAAATGCATCCAGACTCATGAGTTAATAAGCCCAAGTTGGAATTCAGTGAATCATTACTTCTAGTAAACAGAGTGTAAAAGACAGGGGCACCTGGGTGGCTCAGTCAGTTGGGTGTCCATCTCTGGTTTTCAGCTCAGTCATGCATGATGTCCGGTTCCTGGGATCGAACCCTCCCCAGCCTTGCCTAGCATGGAATCCGCTTGAGATTCTCTCTCTCCCTCTCTCTGTCCCTCTCCTTCAAATTAAAAACAAAAACACCTAATTAAGTTCAAAACTGTACTTAAAAAAGAGGATTAAAAACACAGTATTATCCCTTCTCTACTGAAGGAGCCTCAAGAAGACAATCACACATGTCATAGAACCATTCCAGGGCCCAAGCATCCTTGCAGAAGTAGGTCATTACTGATATTTAGCTAAGGGTGGGTTTATGACAGACAGACTCCATTCCATTGTCTTTGTGAATGGAAGTTAGCCCAAACAACTGCAGAAATAAGGGATATTTAATCCTGCAAGGATTCTTCGTAACTTTTCTTTATCTGTGTGATGCTTCTGTCAGTTGATAACTTAATGGAAATGGTTGTGTAGAATCCAGGAAATTGAATCGTTAGGGGAAGGAGCTGAATGCTGAAATCATAAACAGGCACAGCGTTTTGTTCTATTTCTTCACTCTGGAGATTTTAGGAAACTCTGCTTTGTTGATGCAGCCTTAATGTTTATAAACACGTTAAAATAATTCATCAGTCATCACTGAAAAACCAATTATTCCCTCTGCGCTAATGGACTGCACAATATAGAGCCGGTCTCTCAGCACCCTGTTATCCTGGTTTATTTTTTCCTCGGGGGAAACTCAACTTCTTACTGCAAGTTTGTTCAATTAATCTTCTCTTGCAGGCAACAGAAAGGATAAATTTCTTTCTCATCCAGTCCATTTTGCTATATTTAATAAGATGAAAGTGACTTCTCACATAATCCAATTTCTTTCCTTTGGATGATTCATATGTAGAAAATCTGGAGAGAGAATGCTTCCCTTCTTCCTCTTTCTTCTCATCATGGGAAGCAAGAATCCTGGCTCTTAGTTCCATCTTTCTAGAAAGAACCCCTTCCCATTGACACAAACCACCCATGGACAGGGCTCATTTATCCTGTGGGGCAACCTCCTTTGTGCAAATGAGAGAGGACTGATGGGAACTCATGAGAGGTCTCAGTTCTCAGCCAGTTTTGAAGGCCTAAGTATTTAAAAAAACTACTAAAATTCAGAATTTTGCTGTTGTCATAACCCACATCAGTACCTCCACAAACACCTACAGGACTAGGTGTATCAGTTAATTACAAGATTCTTGGTTCTCAGAGGAAGTGGTTGATTTTTCTTTTACCATTTATTAAAACAATCTCAAGAACTTATGCACAAAGTGGGTTCCAGGGAAAGTTCTATTGGCTTATTGTATGAAGCTGTAAGTCTCACTTGTTGGAATTTTTTTTTTTAAGTTTATTTATTTTGAAAAAGAGAGAACATGGGGGAGGGTGAGAGAGACAGAGAGAGAGAGAAAATCCCAAGTGGCTTCTACACAGTCAGCACAGAGCCTCATGCAGGGCTTGATCCCACAAACCTTGAGATCATGACCTGGGCCTAGATCAAGAGTCAGACGCTGAGCTGGCTGAGCTACCCAGGTGCCCCTCTTTTGCTGGAGGTTTTAAAAGCGGCATTTAGAATGGTGTGCTATTGGATTATGCTCATATTGCTCTAAGTCATTCTGTCATCAACAATGTCATGGACATTGTTAAATGCACCAATGCAATCCAATCCACAGAGTCGGTTGCAGTTTCTCTGTCCACTAGCCTGATAAACTCATCCAAGAGAGAGATGATGAGACGTACAATTCGAGGTTGGGGGGATGGCTCCTAAAAACCCAGCTTTCCCTTGTTTTCAACTACTTACTGAACTGTTCTAGAACGGCAACCCTGAATGAGTGTCAGGCTTCTGGTTCTGTTTGTAGAACCCACTCACTTGCTTCCTCTTCCATCTCTGTTTCTCATCCTCCATCCAACTACTGAGAATTCACAAGTGAAGGTCAGATATGGGGCTTTGAACCTTGAGATTTCAGGGATGGGACAATTTTGAGCCTTGATAACAGACCCTCTCCACTTTTGTCTGTTTTCTCCACAAGTCAATCCCTTCCTACACAGCGCTGCTAGACTACTTTCAGAAAAGCATAGCTAGAATACAGATACCTGCTCAAAGACTTTTCCTAGCTTCCTCCTCCAGGATGAGGTCAGGTTTCTCCCTTGGGATTTCCAGGGGGAGGGGGCAGGAATATTAGAACAGGAATCTGGTAGGTTGGGGAGCAGTGCCTCAGGCAGCCAGCACAGACAGGGGAAAGGAGCGTGGCAGACTGTGGGCGATGCTACGAAGGCATCTACTGACTGCATTTTCCTATCTAGGCTCTTTTACATAAGCTCCCCCTGCCACTAGGATGCTCTTTATCTCAGGTCCTACCTGCAAAAACTTCATGTTAAATTCTACCTGATTTTCCTTTCCTGTTAGAACCCCTATTGCACCTTTTGTTTTTCCTGCCTAAAAGACTTGTTTTCTTATAGTGTGGTCTCTTTGGTCTTGCCTCATTATCGAAGATGAAGCAGAGAGAGAAAGAGAGTGAGCGAGCTGGGATGTGACCAACATCATGCAGGTGGGCCAACTCAGTGATTTTCAAATCTAAAACCACTTAGTTGGTCTGGATGCAATTTGCCTAATTTCTACTCTGTGCAGAAAATGTGGGTGTGTGTCCCACTTTCAACTGTCTCAACCGATTTACAGCTCTAATAACCATGATCAGGGCTGTGGCGGCACATTTGGAAGAATCAGTCAGAAATCTTGTGTGTGTTGGAATGGAAAGGGGAGCCTGATAGCTGTTAATATAAGTGGAAACCCTGTTGACTATACCAATCAAAGCTCCAAGGACTGGAGAAGGTATTCTTTTCAAAATATAACTGCTGCTCAAGTGGTCATTCCAAACACTGATCACCTTGTCTTCCAGAGTCCTGTTAACCTACTGATGAAAACATTTATGTATTTGATTTATGCCTTGCCTACATCCACATAAGACGGAGGACACTGTATTAAACACACACACACACACACACACACACACGAATGAAACAAAGAAAACTTACCCTATCAAAATTAATTTTTCAGAGGAGGAAAAAAATAGATTCAGGACTCCTGGCATTAAAGTTACTCTAATCGTGCATTACATTTAGAACCACATTTCTCTCAGCCAAGACAATAATGAAATGTAGTTCTCAGTATTTGAATAAAGTATTCATGCTCGTCTGGAGGCATGACCAATGTTATCCCAGCACTCATCTTAGCGGGAACTTACCTCATGAAAATACAAATTCTGGATAATCTAACCAACAATTTCTCTGACTACAATCCTTATAAAAATTAGACAGGGGATATTTCAAAGCATCTCAGCATTTCTATGGAATGCTAACACACTCTGGACATGTTGCACACGGATGCCTCAACTATTACGAAACAGAATTTTAGAACCTAAAGCAATGGATAAGCAATACCGGGCTCTAACCTTGTCTCTCTCCAACATCCACAGGTTTTCCAAAACTTTCAGCAATTTCCAGATCAAGAAAATTTGTGGATGGATTCCCTGACATGTGTCAGAAGTGCCAAGAGTTAATATCGTTGAGTAGAGAGATATACTGAAATATTACATTGGATAAGTAGACAGTAGAGATGACCTACTGAGAAAATTTGCAAGGTCCATGGTTTACGTTAAAATCAGTCTCTTGGGTTTGAAATTAGCTGCCAGTTCAAGGTGATCCCTTTGTATTTGCAAGGGATTCCGTTGTTAGTTTCAACCTGCTGTCCTACAGAAGAAATGGATACAATTTATTGTGATGAATTTCCATTGTTTTCTTTAATAAGCCTGCACGTATCTGTTCAAATTTTCTATCTGTGCAAAGAATTACTATCTGTTCAAATTTTCCAAATTAAAAAAAAAAAAAGAATATTAACCCAAACATACAGTGAAAACTATAAATAAAGCCCCCTTTTGTGTGTAACATACTACAAAGCTATAAAAGCTCAGTTTTTCCCCCTTTCCCCATACTAACCAGCAGCCCCTTAATAACTTTACTAAAGGTGAAAAATACATCTTTTAGTGAGGCTTTGGTACTAGCCTTTCTCTTTCAAAAATATAATTCATTTTCATAAGCTGTCCTCGAAAGGTTGTTTCTAATAGAGTCTAACTTTTAGTTTTTTGTGTCCTCATTTTATCTGGTTTTAATTTTTTTAAAAATGGTTCTCAAAGTGTTTCATCTCAGGCAGGACCCCTTTACACTCCTAGAATTTGAAAACACCAAGAGTTTTTGTTTATATAGGTTCTATCTACATTTACGATATTTGATAGTAAAACTGAAAACGTTAAAACACAAAACTATGCAGGCATATATTCCAATGGCTGTTTCCACCTCTGAAAAACTCCACTGTGCCTATGTGATAGAAGGAAAAAAAGACAAATGATGCACTAGTATTATTATGCAAATAGTTTTGACCTCACTGATCTCCCTAAAGAGTGTCAGGGATGCCCAGGAAAACCCCTATCATCCTCTAAGAACCTCCAGCTTAGATGAACAGCTAGTAATAACAACAATAACAAAATTGGCCACAGGGAAAATAAACTTGGGACTCGGGGCACCTGGGTGGCTCAGTGGGTTAAGCATCTGACTTTGGCTCAGGTCATGATCTTATGGTTCATCAGTTCGAGCCCCATGTCAGGCTGTGTGCTCACAGCTCAGAGCCTGGAGCCTGCTTTGGATTGTGTCTCCCTCCCATGCTCACTCTTTCTCTCAAAAAGAAACATTAAAAAACAAACAAGTAAACAAACATGGGACCAAAGTGGTCTACACTCCAGGCATGCACGCATATACTCTGGGGAGGCTGAGGCGGCTTGAAATCCAGCCAGCACAGGTATTGGCTACACTGGAAGACTCACAGGCATCAGCCCCTGAGATCTTTTCTATATTTTACTCTAAACCCAGGAAAACCTCACTCCCATGCAGCCTAGACCAGGAGTTTCTCCAAAACTGGACCAGGAGAAGGGGGTGGCACACAGCTCATGGGGAAAGGCTACTGTGCCTCATATTTTCTGTGCTCAAGTCCACCTGGCAGTTGTGGATTCCATTACAATCCACAAGACAGGAGGATCCCTCATAGTGTCTTAACACAATTTATACACAAACATCTCCACTCTCTGGGCTGATGAAGGAAATGTTACTCATTCCATGTATATTTTACTTGTTCAAAAATCTTATTTTCTGTACATTCTAATTCAGATGAATATGTGTTTTATTTATAAAGAAATATAAATTATATATAGGAAATACTATATATGTATACATGTATGTATGTATATGCTAACATTTTTTGTTAACAGGTGGCACACTCCTAATGATTAAGACTATGTGATTTATTTTATTACAATGTTTTAGCCAGATAAAAATAACACTATTTAAAAATAAAAAATGCTGGTGACCATCTGCAACAAACATGTTTTATATTGTCAGTGGGAGTGTCAACGGATTCAACCACTTCAGAAAGTTACATGGCACTCTCTAGAATATCGACCTCCTGGATGGCTCAGAAATTTCATTCCAAGTTATTTACTCAAGAGAAACGGATATAGGCATTCACCAAAAGACATGGCTCAGAATGTTTCCAGCTATTTATAAATGCTTAAAAGTAGAAAGAATCCCAATGGCCCCTGTCATTAAAATGGACACATTCTGATATATTTATAAGGTGGAATGCTACAGACCAATGAAACAGAATGAACTATGGATAAACACACTAAAAAGGGGAGCGGGAGGTAGGGGGCTCTCCAAGATAAAATGCTGAGCAAAAGAAAGCAGACACAGAAGAATACATACTACATGATCCCATTAGTATGAAGTGGAAAAACAGACCAAATTACTCTATGATGGTAGGAATCAAAGTGCCAGTTATCCCTGGTAGAGTAGGGTAACTGGGGTGGGGCAGTGCAGAGCCTTCCAAGCAAGTCAAACATGTCTTAAGGATCTTGATCTAGTCGTTGGCAATGCTAGAGATCTATAAGCATGCATTGATCTGTACTTTTAAGATTTGTGCACTTCACGGTGCATATAAAATACTGGATTTTTTTTAATGTTAGGTCAACTTTATTTTTTTCTTCCATCAAAACTATAGAGGATGTGTGTGGAAACCTTGAAGCACCTGAAACCATAATGTGAACAGTATGCTTTTAAGACCAAGTCAAGTTTCCTTCGGGAAGCTGCAAGTCGGTCTCACTCCTCTCCAGGATCTTTCCCTAGCAGGCACCATTTTCCACCGTCCAAACAGAATCTGATCAGCACCTGCTCTGGGTTCACAACAGGTGTCCTCAGAGGCTGAACTGGCTTCCCCTTTATCCTAAGGGTCTTTCTAGGCACATCTGCCCTGTCCCCCGGTTTCCCAGAACTAATAGACCCAAGTAGAGAAGTAAATGGCAACGGCGTAAGAGAGCGAGGAAAAGTTTAGAAAGTCTTACTTTTCAAAAACATAGAAGGGGGTTATGTCACATTAAGAGCACTAAAAATTACATTTACATCATGAGCAAAATTAGGCCAAAGTTTCCTATGAATAGAAAAATACTAGAAGTCAAGTTCACCGAGGCTGGCAGCACACACCTTTGGAAAGTAACAGCACAATTTTCTTTCCCATTGATTAGAACTTTAAAGATAAAAATGTATACAGTTAAGCAAGTTTAGAAAAGCTGTATTTTTTTGAAAAAGCTATTTGAAAGTCCATGCCTATTTGAAACTAGGTCTCAATGTTCATGATTAAGATGGTTTTAATTCTCAATGATTATGAATGAATTCTAGACTTCAGATGTTTCCAAGTTATGGCTTTTTCTCAGTATTTCAAGATGGTTAGCTTCAATGACATTCTGGAATGGTTTGCTCACAGATTCTCTGTCTGAAGAAGAGACCTCTGGCTGTACATGAACTCCAGATCTGCTCCTATGTGCATGAGAGGCTATTAGGACTTGTCTCATTTGAACTCTGGCTCCTTCGTCAATATTCCATTCCAGCTACAGGGCTACCCTACTTCACCTCCCTCAACTTCACCTCTGAGGAGACCAAATCAACGGGTGTTGACGGACAGACAGAGAAACCACGTGAGAGCCGCACAAAACAGTAGGCAGGTCGGTGGGTCAGAAATAGTGAGGTGGACAGGAAGTGGACATAAGGGAGCCTGGCAGCAATGCTAGTACATAAGGCTCTATAGATCCTGTGACTTCTGGACAGCAAACTTCCAGGGCTTGAGTAAGATACAGCAAACATGTGGCTCAAACAGATCAGAAGAGGAAAAAAAAAAAAAAAAGCCAGCCACCGATTTGTAAAGTACTCTTAGTCACCTCTTATAGTATTACCGTATAATTAGTAACTCCAAAGTCTGTTTGAATAAATCTATCTTAATTTGACTTTAAGAGCCTTCTTACCTATGGATGAAGGCTGTCAGCTGACCTTCAGAAAAGTCAGGTGCGCTGGCATTAAAGTCTATCGCCAGAGTACCGGGCTAGGGCTGTGCAAAGAGTCACTACATAATCTAAAGAAGGAAAGGAGTGCCTGAACCTATTCTACAGTGGAAACGGTCTAAGATGAAGTTCTTTTCACTTTACTTCATCAAAAATTTACAAGGGCTTCTGAAATGAAACCTTCGATTATTTAGGTTATTTGCTGTTTAGGAAAACAGTGGGATATACCAGCATGTGGCATAAGGAGGGCGCTGTGAAATTTATTTGGGAAAAAACTATTTTAAAAAGTCAGACATGTAGGTAGATTCCAGAACAATCTAAGAAGGATGATGAAGAACTAGTGATAGTGCTGAATGGAGAGACATGGTATGAGAAAAGGCTAATCACTATGCTTCCGTCAAAGTTATAAAAGACCAAAAAAAGACTGAAAAACCATCACAGATTGAGCCTAAGGAAAAAACTAAATGCAACCCAGTATCTTGGACTGGACCCTGGAACAGGCTGAATAAAATCTACACTGTAGTTGATAGTATTGTACCAATGTTAATTTCTTAGTTTTGATAAATGTACCATAGTTATACCAATGCTTATACATGGTCCTGTAAATATACCAGGGTTACCTCTAAGGGAAAGATGGGTGAAGGGTATATGGAAACTCTCACTACTAAATTTTCAATTTTTTGTAACTCTCAAGTTATTTAATAAAGTTTTAAAAAAGAACAAATGTTAGTGATAGGAGAAATCTCTCTTTTGAAAACCCGGATTAGAAAAAAAAAAATAAAAATAGATGGTCTCTGGTCTCGTTAAAGAGTTTCACACTTAAGTAAAAAAATTATTTAGGGGTGCCTGGGTGGCTCAGTCGGTTCAGTGTCCAACTTAAGCTCAGGTCATGATCTCGTGGTATATGGATTCAATCCCCGTGTCAGGCTCTGTGCTGACAGCTCAGAGCCTGGAGCATGCTTTGGATTCTGTGTCTCTGTCTCACTCTCTGCCCCTCCCCCACTCATGCTCTGTCTCAGTCTCTCAAAAATAAATAAATGTTAAAAAATTAAAAAAAAATTAGTGCTTGGAGAGCCCAACTAATTACCCATTGGGCTTCTGCAGATCAAAGGTGGGGTCAGCAAAGGGAAGAAGGGGTGGGCTACCATTAACAGGCAGGCAACACACCTTGAGGCTGGGCTAAGTAAGTGAACAACATTTTCTAGGGGAGACCCCAATTTTCACAGATTTAACCAGTACAAAAATCTAGATTGGATATGTTTATGAATGTAACAAAATCTGATTTGGGTTAATTCTACATGTCTAGTATATACAACTCTTGATTTTGCCAAGCAGTTCAGTCATTACGACTAAGTACTGAGCACACCTTTCACCTGGTGTGACAAGTCACTGAGAGGACAATTTTTAACGTTGTGGAATATACTGCTTTGAATTAAAAAAAACCTTTTTGATCACATGCTATTTGGATGTAAACTTTATCCTTAAGAAGCTTTCAACTACCTTGACAATACTCCTACATCTGGATGTTTTATAGGGACAGAAAAAGAAAAGAGGAGCTGCAGGATGGCGGGAGTGAGGAGGGGGTAAGAGAGAAGGGAGGGAAGCAAATGAAGGACAAAGGAAGAGCAGGAGGGATGAGTGGGAGGAGTTAGGAAGGAAGTTGGACTGGACACCATTAGAATACTGTGCATTCACCACAGACACGTCAGCAACCTCTTGCTGGTGACAGTACAGCTATTTGTAGCCTCCTTTGTTGGATACTCTTGCATTCTGTCTTCCTATTTTTATCCAGGCGGTGTTAACACTCAGATTAACAGCTACACCGACAATCTTTCATCCCCACCCCCGCAAACACCCTGCCCTGAACATCAGGATGTCATTTCAACCAACAGCCTTATTTCTAAGTAAATGGAGTTCAGGGTACACAGAGATAATTTTTTTAAGAACTCTGGATTCCCTGGCATTAACGTCCTTTGATTATAATAGTTTTCTTTCAATACACTAAATCTTGGCCATGTTTGTGTTAGATCTACTTGTGGATTGGAGTTCTCTCGAAAACAATATAACAAATCCATCCTCCAAGGCAACTTTGATGTGTCTGTGTTTGCACAACAGAGCAGAACACTTAAGGAGTTTTTCCCAAACATGGAATACAATGTTTACCCGTTGGATCCCATCCAGTCAAATGGGAAAATAAAATTGATTTAATTCATTGAAACATACTGAATAACTTTAAACTGACTCTGTATGTTTATAGGAAAACCCACGTTGTGCTATTCAGTTGGAATTGTGCTGGGCTCCAGCATAAACATTCCATCACTTGCTTTATAAATACAAGGTAAATTTTAAAACAGCATGCTTCTCCTAAGACTCCGAAGGAAAAAAAAAACCTTCCTGTTTTTAAATGATTTAAGCCTGAAGATTCCTAAGTGGATGGATGATGTCAAGCGTGTGCATGTGAGCACACACACATACACGAGCAACTTTTTGCAGTGGTTAAAATCTATCAAGAAATAAATTTCTGGGGCGCGTGGGTGGCTCAGTCAGTTAAGCATCCAGCTTTGGCTCAGATCATGATTTCAGGGTTCGGGAGTTAGAGCCGCACATCAGATTCTCTGCTGTTGGCACAGAGGCTGCTTCAGATCTTCTGTCACCATGTTTCTCTCTGTCCCTCCCCAGCTAGTAGCTCTCTCTCAAAAATAAAAATGTAAAATAAAAAAAAATTCCAACAATTTTGGGGACCTTTATTTTTAAAATTTCATTTTTATTTATTTTTGAGGGGGGACAGCATGAGCAGGAGAGAGAAAGAGAGGGAAACACAGAATCTTAGGACAGCCTCCAGGCTCTGAGCTGTCAGCACACAGCCCGACACGGGGCTCAAACCCACAAACCGTGAGATCATGACCTGAGCTGAAGTCGGATGCTTAACCGACTGAGCCACCCAGGCGCCCCTTGGGGGCCATTATTTATACTTGCAATGAATTTTGTGCAACATCTTCTATTGATATGTTCATTCTATTAGACAAAAATGATAAATACTGATCTCTTGATTTTTGTGACATCACCCATTTTCAGGAAGTTTGCCTGATGTGATTGATAAAGAGAACAAGGACTTGGAGTGGGGCCTGATCTTGAATCTGGCTGTGGGATGGTGAGAGCGCTGTTTATTTTAAAAACTCCAGATGCCTCCTAAAATAAAAGGATCGCACCAACTCCCTCAAAAGAGCCTGTCAAAATCAAGTGAGATAATGTATGTAGAGCAGCAGGTGCAGACCATTTTGTTCTTGTTTGTGTTTTCCCCCCGATTTCTCTCACTGCTATGCCAACACTCTGGCTGTGGGGGAGTGTTCACAATGCAGCCCGTGCCTCTGTCACCACACATCATGCCAGGTGTTCTAAGGGCTTCCCTCTGCAGGGAGCCTTCTCCCTGCACCCCTATACTAAGCACAAAGCAGAATGGTGTCGCTCGGAGATGCCCACACTGCTCAACAGCCATATGCCGAGCTTAGGACTTGACCTTGGTAAAGTCTACTGGTGAATCCATTGGGACTAACGTTATTCCAAGCCAAACCCACAGCCAACTCCAAGTACGACTTATGATGCACATTCCACTTCTTTCCTGGTCTTTTTTTTTTTTTAACTGTTTATTTTTATGAGAATGTGTGTACAGCAGGAGACACAGAGGGAAAGAGAGAATCCCAAGCAGGCTCTGGACTGTCAGCACAGAGCCCAACATAGGGATCAATCCTGGGACCTGAGCCAAAGTTGGTTGCTTAACCGACCAAGCCACCCAGGCGCCCCTACTTCTTTTTCTGAACAAACTGATGTTCTCTCTTCTTCTTAGGATAGATCAGATGACAGGGTGGTTGAACTCACCCTGATGCTTACTTGCCCCACTCCAGAATCTAGGATTCCTCTCCTACCGTGGGCAAGTAGATTTCTATCTCAAGTGGAGAAATCCAGGTGGCCAGAAGGTCAGAAGCCTACTTTCTTTTTCCCAGTAGCTTGTGGCATCCTTTTGAACCTGTTCATCACAGAATGGTCTCCTTATGGAAAATGGTCACTCCCTGATGCCCTCAAGGAGTCTCAGTGTGTAAGGTACAGAAACGAAACGAGACTGGCTACAGGAATGATTTGTAAGGTTCAAGACTGTAACAAGAAGAAGGAATATCAAAATGCTTTGTCACACAGCTTTAGTTTTGTGACTACCCCTCTGCCCAGGGTGTTGAGAAAGTATCCTTAAGGTCATGGGATGTAAAGTTAGCCTAGCATCCCCAAAGGGACTCACCCCTGCCAGCCCAGACTCTGGGAGAGTCAGCCAATCCCTTGGCTGAAGTCTCATCTCCCCCAGGATCCAGCAAGACTCATCCATACAAGATTCATTGTTGGACTTAAAGTTTTCTCCATAAATACCATAAATTGTGTACCTTATTTGTAAGGGTTAGAAGGAATTTATACATGTGGAGGGGAGCATGCTATATATGAAAGTGTAGAACTTTTACAATCGATATATAACATGCAAATATCAGAGATGATACTTTGTTTCAAAAACAAACAAGGATTATTGCTGGAGACATCTGTGCAAATGCTCAATGACAACATGAAATTAACAGCCACTCTTAGATTTAGCTGACCCTGGTGTCATCTTTAATGAGAATGGATCTGCTACCTCAAGATGGACTGAGCAGGTGGTCGTATGTGGGATGACAAAGCGCCTCTTACAATGCCCTGAGTTATTTCCCTTCAAATTAGAACTATGCCAGCTTTTCAAGCTTAATTCTAATGCAGGTTTCACAATCTTCTAGAAAACCTCTATTAAAGCTCAAAGCTTAAGAGTTTAACAAACAGGTCTGTAACTCACTCTTTAAAATTTTAAAAAATGTCTAAAATCCCTTAAACTATTTTCATAGGAGCCTTCTTCTACCATGTCTCCTCATAAATTATAGGAGAAAAGTCTAGGGAAAGGGGGATCAGATGTTGATGTTCCGTGAAGAGCTCAGGTTGACTAGACTGTACTGCTGTTCCTTACATAATTTGTGAGCCCCAAAGTAGGTCCCTGATTTCTTCAGGCTCAAGTGTACCAAAGATACTGTTGGTAAATGTTCAAATAGTCCAGTTCCTCAAAAGATCACAGAATACAACTTCAGTGAGAGTGGGTCTTGCTTAAAGACCCCGACCTCTATCAGAACCTCAGGACAGTAGACAGAAGCCCAAGCCAGAAACAGCAATGCCTGATTGTCTGATACCAGAAGACAATGATCCTGAGCTCTTCACCATTTAATATCTGTTATGGAAATCATGGCATCTGCTTCCCTTCAGGTGGTGACTTTCCAGACAATTATAGCCCCCTCTACTGAGCCAGTGGATTCTAAGCCATCACTATTCTTTATCACCATTCACAGTGAAAGCTCTGAGTATTTATTTCTGAGTACCTACCCTGAGAGGGTGGTGAGAGCAAACAAAAAATTCCTGAGGTTTGGGAAAAGGGCGCTACTGGAGAGAAACGGATAGTGAATAGGAAACCCAGGGGCACCAAGAACAAAGTTAACCAGCTGCCCAAATCTCCAGGCAAAGTAAGTGCCAATTTGTTGAGAAGACGAGCATTGTGTTGGACCTAATATTTGAGCAGCCTGCAGCTACAGAAGCAGCCAAGGGAAGAGTCTACAAGCACCTTTACGGAGGCTACTGGCTCTCCCCTTAACTAGCTCAAAATCTTGGAAGTCTTTGGCCTCAGTTTTCTCATCTGTAAAATGGAAATTATGCTAGCACTTTATAGGTTTTTGTTGAGATTAGGTTAATNAAGAAATTTGCCTAGGGGCACCTGGGTGGCTCAGTCAGTTAAGTGGCTGACTTGGGCCCAGGTTATGATCTTGTAGTTCATGAGTTCGAGCCCCTGGACAGGCTCTGTACTAAGAGCTCAGAGCCTGGAGCCTGCTTCACATTCTGTGTCTCCTTCTCTCACGGCCCTTCCCCTGCTCTCTCTCTTTCTCTCAAAAATAAACATTAAAAAAAATAAAAAAGAAACTAGCCTAAGACTACTTACATATGGATGGTGAAGCCAGAATTTAAAACCATTTCTTACATCAGTAAGTCTCGTTAACACTTAAAATATTTGAAATACACATTCTATCTTCATCTTATGTTCTAGATCAGTGACTGCCCACTAAAGATGCAGGCTTCCCCTCAGGCTGGGAGGAAGCCACGGACAGGCTTTGTGCAGGAAGAGGACCGCACACCTGCCTTAACAAAAGTCCCTTTGCGAATCAAGGTACCATTTTCCAGAGGAGCACAGGATCCAGAGAGCACCTTAAATTCCAAACGGTCCCTGTTCTCTCCTTTGACAGCGAGGAAGGTAACATAGAGGGGGATGATCATGGTTGTAGTCCATTCAAGGCCATGAGCAAACCCCATTCCTACCTCCCCACCTTGTGGCCACCCTGCTGCATTCGGCGGCTCCTGGGGAATCAGGGACAGAGCCAAGGGCAGCACAGAGAACATGCTCAGGAAAAGCAAACATAAATTAACTCTGGTAGTTATTTGGCTTGTTTTTCAGAATCCATCTCCAACAACAGCATTTTCCAGGAGCCCAAGAGGAAGATGGTCACAACCAGCAAAACCGCCGCAGGACTGAGAGGACCGTGCCCTGCTTGGCAGCCCTACTAAACCCTGAATAGTGTTTTTTTGTTTTAATTTTTTTTTTTTTTTTTTTTTTTTGCTTGGTGAGGAACATCTGTGTTTACATCAGGGAATGTGAAATAGAGGAATGAGAGAGAAATGGCTACATACAATTAAAGAGGTAGAATCTGAGTTGGATGTGGCATTTAATTGCAGAAAGGAGGCCAAACCCCATGATGGGCAGCTCCAAGATAGGTAAACAGACCGGGATGAAAATAAAACCCAACTCTCACAATGGAGAAAATCTTCACATTTCAGCAGTACATTAATATGCTTACTGCTCATTTATTAAAATGGACAAGACAAGCGGCATGGGACAGGAGCAGGACAGAAGACCGTCCTTTAACCCGAGCTGTTATCGTTCTAAGTATCACATTCCTTCAACTCCTTAACCAAATAGAAAGTATACGGTGTCTACGGTAGAAAAATGGAGATGAACTTTTTTTAGCTAGCACATTAGGGAAAAATACCCCATTTCCCTACACACACAGGTTGCTACATGGAACTTCAAAGTACTAACCCCATATTTTTATTATATTCCCGTCAGACTTTCTACACAGGAAGCCATAAAGGAAAAAGTTGATTGACTTAACCCCATAAATCTTAAACACTTTTTACATCATGTAAAAGAGTGGTAGGGGTATTTTAAAGGAAATCAGTTATAGAGAAATAAACCATTCTTAAGTCAGGATAGAAATGTTAATTTTGGTCATCTAAGTTTTTGATACTATCACACCCTTCAGGGATAGTACACATACTTAGTAACAGCTCTGCAGAATAAACGGCAACAAGTAGAGCTAACCTAGGAATATGAAGGAGAAAAGAGTATTACTCACTCATTTAGCGTCATGAGTATACAACCTCAGCAACAGGATAGGGCTCAAGCTTAGAAGGTGCCTATGCTTGGTTTAATATTATGCTGTCAGGGTTTTGACTTTTTTTCTTCTTTTTTGAGAGAGAGAAACAGAGCTTGAGAGGGGGAGAGGCAGAGAGAGAAGGAGACAGAAAATATGAAGCAGACTCCAGACTCTGAGTGGTCAGTGCAGAGCCTGACATAGGCCTTGAACCCACAAACTGCGATATCGTGACCTGAACCAAAGTTGGACCTTACTCACTTGAGCCACCCAGGTGCCCCTTTAACATTTTTAAAAAGGAGTTCTCAATTTTCATTTGTCTCTGGACCCTGCAAATTATTACTGGTCCTGCCCTTAATGTTCTATTAACTACCTATCTACAAATCACTAAGTTTCATGCCAAAGATGAATACCAATATATTTATGATGAGTTTATAGTCTCAAAGTAGAAGTTCACTAGTCAGGTTAGAATAAAAAAAAAAAAAAGTAGAGAATGAGACACATGACAGAGACCAAGTTCCAAAAAGGAAAACATTACTCCTTGGTGGAAAGAGGTTAGTATCTGTGAAAGAAGCAGCTTTTAATTGGATATTTAAAGATTTTAAACAGACGGGAAATAGGGGGTGGGGAAACAAAACCAACCAAGCAAACAAAACCGGCCATCCAGGCAGGGCACTATATAAAGGCACAGGGAATTATCTGGTTTGCATGGGGAAAGAAGAAAGCAGGCAGGAAAGCAGGCAAAGGTTGCTGTGTGAGGGCCTTGAACTTCCAGCTAATGAGACTGTGCATAATCCAAAAGCATTTGTAAGCTGCTGAAGGGTTAGAGAGAACCAGTTAACCACAGTCATAATTTAGCAAGAAGATTAAAGCTGGCCCAAGGCATTGATGGTCCCTTGGTCACCTCTCTGGACTCCCAGCCCAGCACCATCTTCACAAATGATGTGGACTTGACTCTTGACAGAGTAGATGGATGGAAAGTGACTGTCGCGTCCACTTCTTTCTAAACTTCACCTACATTAAGCTGGCCAATCAGACACACTCGCACCCTCTGGAGAACCAACTTTTCTTGTTTAAGGTTTGAATCGTCAGAGCAGATAACACAAATTTAGGTGAATACAAAAGATATAAAAGTATATGCAGACTCAACTAAAAACAAAGCAAAGCAAAGCAAAACAAAACAAAAAACCCAGCCACAACAAAATGAGACTTCGTTGCCTGAACCACTTCCTCTAAGAAAAATTTACGTGGGTCATGAGCATTGACACCTCATCTTCTTAGAGAACACAATTATGGAAACTTACATTTTAAGTGCCCAATGTGTAGGTACGTGAGACCTTAGGTAGGCTCTGTCCTACAGGTAAGAATTTTATTATCAGTTGGGATCTTTCCCTAATACGGTTCCATCAGAAGAAATCAGTAACCTGTACTTTAACTAAAAACTTAAAAATGATAATTTATTCTGTCTCTAGCTTTCTCTCTTGGTCTCTCTATTCTCTTTCTCACACACATACCAATATACACATACACATATACATCAACAAACACACTCAAACACACACACACACACACACACACACACAGTGCTTGAATAATTTCCTTGCAAACTGTACTAAACTCCAAACAAATTTACATTTCCTTTTCTAAATGTTTCACCCAATCATGCCGAAGAAAAATCCCAACACCCTACTGATGGTTATTTTTTAAAATTACTACTTGACATCAAATTAGAATTTTACAGTTTCTTTAGCAAGAATATAAAGAAAAATTATGTGGAAATGAAATAAGCATCAACAATGAATCAGAAAATAAATTAACTAGATAAAATACTCAAGTAAGGAATATTAAAATTCCATTCTAAGAAAATTCTACAGTTATGTGTTATGATGTATCACCAACCCAAAATTGGATTTAAATTTTCTAGCTTCTCTTAAACTGTTTCTTCGATAAAACCAAAAACATACAATGAAAAAGCCAGGTTGATATTCTATCTCTGAAAAATGAAGATCCTAATGGATAATACGCCCCTCTTTAGCAAACATAATCTGTACATTATTTATGGATGATTCTGTTTTCAACAGAAAAAATACAAAGTAACTACTTACTGGAAAAAAGTCAGAGTTATCAATATTCTTTTTAATGATGAAATAATGTGTTTTCTTTAAAATAAGCTTAGAGACAAAGAAATGCATTTCAGTGAACATGAGTTTAATCCTAAGAAATTAAAAGCTGTTTTTTATCCCAGTTCCCATGCTATACTTAATTATGACAGTATACAGTATCAAGAAAAGAAAAACTTTTGGTATTTCAGAATGACAACATAAAATGAATTGAATTGGGGAATTAAACTTGGGATTAAAGGATAATGAGCTTTTGGAACTTTTCTAACTTTTCCATCTTAGTCAACTGACCTTGGACATGGAATCTTACATAAGAGACGATTCAGTCAGGAGAGGTCCCATAAATATTTTAACTGATAGTAAGGGATGAAGTCAATACCCCATTTTGTTCAAGCAAATTCCCCTTTGTTTCTTTAAACTGCACTCCCTGAGAGAACATTGAATCTCTCAAGTTCGGACTTCCTCACTTAGCATGGAAATCAGTACCAAAACCAGAAAGAAGCCAGTCCAAAGTCTCATGCTTCTACTTATTTGTAGACTATTAAGACTGAAATGAAAGGCAAAGGCTTCCCTGGGCTGCCTCTCTGGGAAGAGGGTTAAAAAGACCATAAATGCCCTCAGAAGGAGAAAATAAAGCATCTTACCTTTTTAAAAATTCCATATACTCGGTATGTTTGATGAGTCCTGTCCTCATCATGATTGTTTGAAAACATTGTCGATCGATGGCCCAGAGTTTCACATTCACCAGAGCTGGAGAAAAGAGAAAGAAAACAAACCAAAAAAATTAGGCAATTTCAACCGTGAACCACATCACGCAGAAGGGTGATGAGGGATTCGGGAGAAAGAATTGACCTTCATTTTCAGCTGATAACATCATGGTATCCTATTTCGTTAAAGCAGTCAAGTGTCCCTACTGGCAAAAGGTAGTTCATAGTTGCTGTCTAGTATTACGGTCTAATAGGAAGATTCTGGCTCTCTTTTGCCCTTAAGGGATGAGAATGCCTAAGTCCACAGTGAAAACCTTTAATACTTTCAAGACTACCTGTGAAGGAAATCACATGGAGGGTAATTACCCAGAATGGTGTTAATGACTCAAATGATCCCATTTTACTTGTAACAACTACAAATGAAAACTCCACTTTCAGGCTTAGGAGTGAATTGAATAGGATAGAAATAATAACTTGACCATGATTTCTACATGTAGATCATTTTTACAAATTACAACCTGTGCCCAAAGCTTCCCTGTGAAGTTCTCTTAGATTTGTTTGTTGAATTTTAATGTCTAGTCTTAACTACCACTGCCTTTGACAATGAACAGTAGTGTTGAAACTGAGGATCACAGAATTTCACCATCTGATCTATTGAGCACATGACTAAGAGACAGGTTTTGGGAAAAGACAGATGCGGTACTGTAAAAGAACAACCTAGTAAGAGAAACTTTGGTTTTAAAAGAATACACTAAAAATCTCAGTAACAATCTATGCAGTGGGCATACAAGACACTTATGCTCTCTATTTTTATGTATGTTTGCACGTTTTTTTCGTAATAGAAAATACTTTAGGTTAGCATGCCAATGGAGTAAGCCAATTCATAGATCATACCAGTGGGGACAGGAGTAAATAAGGGCTCTGGAGGACAAGTGGAGACAGCTTATAGTTTAAAGGAGTGAAGCGGACAAAGACAGAAGAACACAATTCTCTCTTCTTCCCAGGTCTCAGATGGAACCACTGGGGACTGAGATCTGGGGGGAGGGGCCAAGGGCAAACACGGAATATGAGGCCATGGGTGTGCCTGATGGGCAGGGACTAGGAATTACACACAGAGCAAAGGGGGAGAAGACGTGTAAACCCCTATCTTTGAATTTTACCTAATTTTTCCTTGCAAAACTGAAGCTGAGGAACTAGAACGTGACTTCTCCCTGGGCCTGTTCTTCATTGAAGAAAGAAAAAGAGTGCTCGGTTAACTAGAAAATTCCCAAAGCAGCAAGGACCAGTGTGCACATGGCTCCACTCCAAGTATCTTTTAAAAATGATCCATCAGCAAAACAACAAAGCTCCTCACACACAGGTGCTCTCCCAGCCACATTCAAGCTCCTCTGCCGAATCCAGGCTCCTTTCCAGAACACCTGTTTGCTTGAGACAAACCCAAAGACCGGATGATGCAACCACAAAGGACTGCCAATTCAGGAGAAGATGTACAAGGAGCATCTTTTTTAAACTGACAGGAGCTGGCCTGGCAGAGAGATGGTGGAGGGGAAATCCAGTGGGGAGAGATGAGCTCGCCTGGGAGGGGTTTGGTGGGGAGAGGTGGGGAGTCCAGGCAGGGATAAGACAGAAATGTAGAAGATTCTGCAGAAATTTCTCTTTCATTTGAGAGCAGGCTGCTTGCAGGCCCTAGAAGCCAGGCATGGGAAGAGGAGATTAATGCAATGAACAACAGAAAGCTTTTAGAGATCCTAAAAACAAAACACAGCCAAGAACTGGAATTTCAAATACATCAGAGGTATGCCACAACTGATTGACTGCTTACAAGAAAAGGAAATTCTGTATCCAGCATCCCTGTTAATGGTTCCTAGGTCTTTCCAGTATCCAAAGTCTCCCTCCAAAGGAGGAATTAGGAGACATCAACCAATCTTACTATTTTAAAAATCAGTGGCAATGCAAATAGTTGTACTATTACACATGTATGTACCGTACTGTACCTCAAAGGACTAATTAGAAGCAGAATGTCTAAATGGAGTCAAGCATACATGCATCTGAGGAGTCTGGCCTGCAGGAAGACTTCAAAGAGCACAACTTTAGCAGTACGTCAACATTCCTATTACCGGCTCTTAAACCAAGAGACAGGATCACAATGATAACTGATCAAGAGGAGGATCACTGTCAACGTTTCTGGGAAGGTGTTGTGTGCACAGTTTCAAGCAGGAATGGTAAGTAAGTACCAAACAGAGGCAACAGTACCCAGGAGTCAAGTGAGAAGGGTTGGGGGGGGTGTGCGCATGTGCATGGACACACGAGTGTGCACGCACACGCACACACACACACACGTGTTGTGACTGAGTGACCTGCAACACTTTTCTGTCTGCGTTCCTGCTTGGAGGCCAGGCTGTGTCCCTGGTCCCTCTAATGAGCCGGCTCTCTGCCCTGGTCCCTCATTGGCACTTAGCACATTAACCGTATTGTTCATGGTCTCCGCTAGGTCTAGATTAGGTTTCCTCAAATAACTTTGGACCTTCTCTCAGACAGAAGTCCGTGGCTTCTTTCTTATAACCTCTCCTCTCTCAAGAAGTTAGTTTTTCATTAGGTAGGTGTAGGGTGTATTTGGTCATTAATGTAATTTATGTGCATAAAGTTCACCTAAAAATAAAGAAGTGGATTCCAAGTGACATTAAAGTATTTCAACTCAATTGATCAGACACCATAATCCATGGATTGAAAAATGGTCTCTAAAACTAAGTTCACAGAATCTAGTATTTTTGTTTTATCTGATTCCCATTTATAAGGGCTACTGAAACATCTCTAAGTGAAACTGCTTCAGATATTTTCATGATCATGAACATGGCTTGACGAGATTGCAAATTTGTCCATGACCTTGGGCAAGATGCCAAAACCTTTTCTGTATTCAGCCAATAAACCTATTAATCAGGTCAGCATTTCACAGGTGGGCAAGCGTGACTCATAATCACCTTGCCTTGTTATCAGGAAAGTGGTCATATTCGAGGTGTTATTAACCTCGGCTGGAGTATAAGTCTGGTGCTTCCATAATTTACAGATATTTCAAAACAATTTTTTTAAATCTCCGTATACCTCTGACTCAAGTGGTTTCTTAATCTCTGTAGGGGAATAAGCACTTCACAAATAAATTTCCTGATTTTCACAATGATTACGATTGTTGAACATTTAAGTCTGAAGGGCAGCAAAAGTATTGGAAAAGGGTTTTCCTTTTTGTTCAAGAGTCAATCGAAAATTCTCTACTCACCGATTTTTTTTTTCCAGTTTAAGGCCACATTGAACTCGGTGGGAAACAGGCAAATTCCCATTCCTCTGAGATCTAGAAGTGTATGAGTACATGGAGAACACCTTCAACATGGCCAAGAGTTGGCCTTCGTTTGGGGGACACAGAGATTACAGAGAAGGAGCCACACAACTGTGGTGGAATCAGATCACAATCAGGGCTTGGCCTAAATTCTATTAGGGAATCCATACACTGTGCAATTCGGATTTTGGAAGGATATTGAGAAAGCCTGTGTGGGTATACAACACAGTCTTGAATATTTCTTCAACTCTTATTGATTTTATACCAATATAGCCAACACCTGTGCTATATGTAAGGGACAGAAAACAAACAGAGCTCCTGCCTTGCCGAAACTTGTGATCTAGTACACAGGCCAACAGCTGATCATCCATGCCAGATCAGGCCCAATGTCAGTTTCCAGGCTGCACACTATGAAGAGGTTTTGTAGTTTTAAGTGACTGAAACATTTTTTAAAAATAATTCAGGATACATGAGAATTATAAAAAACAAATTAAGGCGTCCATAAAACATCTGATGGGAACACAGCTATGCCCATTTGTTTACATATTGACTCTGGCTGAATTGAGCAGTTTTGACAGAGACTATCTGGCCCTTTACAGAAAAGGCTTGCTATCTCCGGGTCTCTTCGCAAGGAAAACAAATCAAGAGGAAGTGCCAGCAGGGAGTAAGTACCTAGGGCTGTGAACACACTGAAAAGGCCTCACAGACTCCCCAGGCCCTGTGGGGAAGAGCAGATGAGGATTGGTTGGGGGCTTTGCAGTAGAGAATCTTGCGCAAGCCAGGATTCTACACCTGGTGCTATTGACTGAATAGGTCTCTCCCAAATTCAAAAGCTAAAGCCACGATCCCCATGTTGATGGGGCAGCAAGGAAGTTTTGGTGCCAATTCAAGTGGGGTGAGGTTGGGGGGCTGGGAGATGCCCCGCACCACAAGCCGTCCTCAGGACATCAGCTTGGTGTCCTACCACTCACCTCTATTCTGACACCATCCACACAGAAACCTCATCTGACTCCAAAGTTAAGATTCACTCTTGAATGACTGGCTCCCCTCAGAGGCTGGTCCACAGCCCCTGCACTTCTGACCCACTGGTTGTAAATACGTTTCCCAAGATTTCCTCCTCTTGTTTCACTCATTTGCTAGAGTGGCTCATGGAACTCAGAGAAAGGTTTTACTTCCTATATCACTGGTTTATCATCAAAGAATATGACGCAGGAACAGTCAGATGGGAGAGATGCAGAGAGTACACTCGGGGAAGGGGGCACTATTTCTAGGAGCTCCACTCTCCTCCCTCCCCCCACCCAGTTTCAGTTTCCTGCCTTGACCAACCTGGAAGCTCTCCCAAACCTGTTTTTTGGGTTTTTATGACAGCTTAATTATACAGGCATGATTGCTTAAATCATTGGCCATTGGTGATGAATTCAACCTCCAGGCACTCTCTGCTCCCTGGAGGTGGGGTGTAAGGTGAGGAGACAGAAATTTCCAACCTCTGATCACATGGTTGGTTCCCTGGTGGCAGCTTCCATCCTTGAGTCCCAAAGTCACCTCCTTAAGGTAAGGAAATCTTTATCACTCACTCTCATCACTTAGAAAACTCTCTCAAGAGTTTTTGGAGTTCAGTGCCAGAAACTGCCAGGGGTCAGTAGGGGAGACTACATGTATATTTCTTACAAGCCACAGTATCACAGGAGGTAGTTAGGTCTAGATGAGGCCAGGAGGATGGAGCCCACTTGATGGAATTAGTTTCCTTATAAAAAGGGTAGGAGACCTGTTTCATCTTTCTTCTCCCAGGTTCTTTCCCTTATCATTACTTTAAAATTATGGTAGTTCATAGACCTGCTTCTAGATTTTACTTTTATTATTTTATCCTACATATTATACTGTACATTACTGTATTTCAATATATATTTGCATTTTGTAATCCTGTTTTATTTTATGCTTTTATAAACATTATTCTTAGAGGAACCCATATGCTCCATCAGATTGACAAACAGGACCAAGGCAGCCACAAGAAGGTCCTGGGGAAAGGGTTGCCTCGGAGGAAGATGGGCAGGGAGGCTAGGCTGGTTCCCAGCCACAGGGTGCCAGATTATGAATAGTTCCCTGTTCCCTGCCCTCCCCCTGGGACTCCCTAAACCCCTCACATCAAGCAACCAAAGGGTTAGCACTAAGCCCAGCAGGGGACTCTGGACTTTGCTCTAGAACCCTTGATTTTGCTCTAGAGCTCTTGACTTTGCTCTAGAACTGAATGTGGGAAGAAAGTTGCTAGATAATTTTGTTTCCCCATCATGACAAGGGGTCTTTCCAGGAAGAGATGTCTGCAAAGCAAGTGGTCCAGGGAGACTGGCTGAGGTGCTGGGTGAGGCAGGAGGCTCTCACAGATGTAACTAAAGAAGACAAGTACAAATGGATCTTGCATCCTCAGAACCTGATACAGAGGTGAGGAGGGGGCATGGAAGGTTAAAGTAAGTGATTCGCTTCAGTAGATTATGTTAGCAGCCCCCTAACGGTGCATTAGAGGACTGGGACTAGGGGGAGCAAGAAAGGGGGAAAGACATATGGGATCAACATAGATCCAGAAAATCAGAGATAAAGAAATTAAGAAGGGAGGAGAGAGAGAAAGAAAGAAATCAGCAGTCTCTTATGATTACCCAAGTAGGTAGTGGGTAGGTCCTGGTGGGTTGGCAAGGAAGATAGAGAGATGGATGGATTCAAAAGATATCAAGGATCTTAAATAGACACAACATACCACGGAGGAAGAATTTGACCCTAACACCTACCTTTCTAGCCTGGAAATATACATGGAAATAAAATAATGGAATCATAAATGTTCCATTCCAAGCAGAGGCGATAAATGTACTTGTAAATAACTGCCATTTTTTCAAGTGCAAAACCATGTACATCATCAGCTACATGACCTAACAAGCAAATAATTTGGTGATTTTCTTTTACTTCTGTATTATAAATACAACCCCATATCTTCAAACTACTTTCTCATATGTTTTCAACTATCTTTGCCATAGTTTTTAAAAAGTCTAATTATCTTAACATTCTGGAATGACTTGGGTCAACAGTGCTTTGCACGCTAGAAATCAAAGTGTTAGGTTGCTCTAAGGACCACAACACACACCTGACACTCAGGTAACCTGGGGAGCAGGAAGGAGGTCAAGATAAAAAGTTGCAAAAATTATCAAGCAACAGGAAGGTAAATTTTATGTCTTAGGGACAATTTTTCCTTTTACAAATGGTGATCAGGAAGCCATACAAATGGCCAATAAAGACCTGATGGGACGCATAACACCATTAAGTATTAGGGAAAAATGCAAATCAAAACCCCCAGGGGATACTACTTTACAACCACAAGGATGGCTCTTCTTAAAAAAATGAACAGCGATGTGAAGAAATTAGAACTCCCACGCATTGCTTGTAGAAATGTGAAATGGTGGAGACACCATGAGAAATGGTAAAGCAGTTCCTTAGAAAAATTAAACCCAGAATTAGCATAGGATCCAGTAATCCCACTCCTAGATATATACTCAAAATAATTGAAAGCAAGGACATGAATAGTTAATTTTACACTAATGTTCACAGCAGCAGTATTCACCATTGTCACAAGGTTGTACCGATTCAAAGATCTTCAAAAGACAAATAGATGTATATAATGCAGCTACACATACAACGGAGTATTATTCAGCCCGAAAAAGGAATGAAAATGTGATACATGCTGTAACACGGGTGTACCCCGAAACGGTAATACTAAGTGAAATAAGCCAGACATGAAAGGACAAGCATCGTATGATTCCATCGGCACAAGGCACCCAGAATTGTCAAAATGACGCAGACAGAAAGTGGAGTTGTGGTTGCCAGGGGCTGTGGTGGAGCTGAGGAGGTGGTGCTTGATGGGGACAGTTTCAGTTCAGGGTGAGGAAAGACTCCCCCAGGTGGATGGTGGTCATGGCTGCACAACAATGCAAATGTACTTCATGCCACGTAATTGCACACTTAACAGTGGTTAAAGTGTGCTTCATGTGATGTGTATTTTATCACAATAAACTTGATCAATGGGTTGACTTTCCCAGATGATACAGCATGTTACATGTTTTGTTTTGCTGTTAATTTTCCACAAGATGCATACTAGTATTTGAGAAAAGAAGTTGGTACTTAGTTTTTCCAAGGCAGAGTTCAAATTCCAGAGGTTGACCCAGTGCCATTTTCCAGTTCTCCCTGGCATCAGGCTTGCC
This sequence comes from Crocuta crocuta, assembly GCF_008692635.1. Classification (NCBI taxonomy): domain Eukaryota; kingdom Metazoa; phylum Chordata; class Mammalia; order Carnivora; family Hyaenidae; genus Crocuta; species Crocuta crocuta. The sequence continues at coordinate 4,761,069 of NW_027528640.1, forward strand.
CCACATCAATGCCAGTCTTCCCCCACGCCCCTGCTCATGCTGATTCTGGAAAGTGGAGGGACTCTCCACTCTCCTCAAAGTCTCACTCATCCTTGCACCCTTCAGTTCAAAGTTATATTTCTCTCTTTTCAGACTTTTCCAGTCTGATGAAAGCTTGGTTCCATTTTCCTAACTCTTGATAATTTTAAAGATATGCTGTCCAATATGACAGTCACTAACCATATGTAGTCATTGATTACTAACGGAAATTGCAATGTGCTTTCTGTAAATTATACAGAGAATTTGGAAGGCTCGGGATGAAAAAACATAAAATGCCTAAGATAATTTTATATTGATTACATGTTAAAATAAAAATATTTGACATACTAAGTAAAAATGTACTATAAAATTGAATTACATCTTTCCTTTTCATTTATTTTACATTTTTTAGTACAGTTGACACACAGTGTTAGGTTAGTTTCAGGTATATGGCACAGTTATTTGACTTACCTATGTTATGCTATGTTCCCCATGCATGTAGCTACTGTCTGTTACCATACAACTACAATACAGTATCATTGACTCTTTGTTTTTAATTTCTTTAATATTTATTTTTGAGAAACAGAGAGACAGAGTGTGAGCAGGGAAGGGGCAATGAGAGAAGACGACACAGAATCAGAAGCAGGCTCCAGGTTCTGAGCTATCAGCACTGAGTCCACTGCAGGGCTCGAACTCATGAACAGGGAGATCAGACCTGAGCCAAAGTCGACCACTTAACCAACTGAGCCACCTAGGCACCCCTCATGGACTCTATTCCCTATGTTGTGGCTTTCCTCCTCCTGACTGATTCTTCCCTTAACTGGAAGCCTGGGTCTCCCACACCTTCACCCATTTTGCCCATCCCCCTCTCCTTTGTCCATCTGGTGACCATCAGTTTCTTCTCTGTATTTACACATCTGATTCAGCTTTTGTTTTTCCATTTTTTTTTTAGATTTAACTTATGAGTAGAATCATAATATACTGACATTTCACTTAGGTCAATCCAGGTTGTCACAGATGGCAAGATCTTGTCCTTAAAGGCCACACAATATTCCATTTTATCTTTCACATGCTTACAAGAAAATTAGACATTCCATCTATTGCTCACATCACATTTCAGTTGGTCAGTGCTGCTCTCCAACAGCAGTACTCCTGACATCTGATCACTGCTTTACAGCCATTTCTTTTGTTCCATGGGCTCATGGAAGTAAGAGCTCATCAAGTATTTTCACAATTGAATTTTGTGGATGTGTCAAACTCGTTGTCTAAATAAAACCCATTTCTGTCCTTCTACTTAATAGAAAAAAAACACCAGAGACCCTCGTAGTCCCTTCTGGAGGAGAACTAGAGCTTTTGGAGTGTGAGCTGCGTCTGACTGTTCTTCCGTTCAGTGAACTTGAGATGAGTTTTATGACAAGCTTTTCAGAGTAACTCATTCTTCCCCTAGTCAGCCCTGGTCTGCAAGAATCATTTTCAGATGACAGGTGTGTCTCATTTGAAACTATTGATCCCTGCTTTGTCTAAATGGACTGGAAGTTTGAGGGCTTAGTGCAGGAGGGTGGACAAGCAAAGGTGTCGTTAGCTTAATCTAGAACATCACCTTTCACATTCAATAGTACCAGCTCATGCCATCAAGTACTTTACTACATACTCAAGGGATTCCAGAGGCTTTATTTTACCACCACCCACATCTCCTGATGCCTGAATCATCTCTGATTCCTTAGATCCACAGAGTGACAGCTGAGAGGCTTGGAGGGGGTCCATGGAGCCCACAACTGCTTCCCTACATTATTAAGGCACATGTTAGCCTAAAGCCAAACTTCAACTGCCAGAATGTTTGGAGACAAATGCTTCATGATTACAAAAGGCCATTTGCTGTTTATAATGCATCGGGAACACACTGAGGTTTCTGGTGTGCAAACTGCACCACCGTTAGGACGGGGGAGAGATTGTAAACTTTATTGCCTAGAAAAATTATATATTCGATGGGATCAAGTTGAACACTGCAGTTAAGAATAACCATCAGTATCAACTTACTGGTAGAAAAATCCTTAGTTGTGTGGTCATCACATTCATGTATTTGAAATGATGTGGCATAGTGGCTGCCTTCATGAAGCCAACAGAAATCAAATAGTAGTGGGGCACCTGGGTGGCTCAGTTGGCTAAGCATCTGACTTCAGCTCAGGTCATGATCTCACAGTTCAGGAGTTCAGGCCCTGCACAGGCTCTGTGCTGACAGCTCAGAGCCTGGAGCCTGCTTTGGATTCTGTGTCTACCTCTCTCTGCTGCTCACTTGCTCACAATCTGTCAATCTGTCTGTCTCTCTCTCTCTCTCCTTCTCTGTCTCTCTCTCTCAAAAAGGGTAATTATTGAAGTAGAATTTCTTGAAATTGAGGGAGAAGTGGGCTGCACGTCTTACCCAAGGTTTTAATGTAATGGGAGGCTTCAAAGATATTTTGCACCCAAGGTAGGCTCCTCATGACCACCTTTTAGGCCACATCTCCCTCTGCAGGCCCACAACACCATGCCAGGGCTAGCACACTCCCTCCCCTACCCTCCACAGTTGCCAGCAGCTACCTTCTGTCTTTAAGTGGAAAGCTCAAGAAGCAATGTGCTCCGTATGACAGGTCTCGATGTTTATGCATGCTAACTCCGTGGTGTTCAAGGAGTCATCTTTCAAGAAGCTGTGTGAACCATCCTGAGCATGTCTGACAGCAGCCCCACAGGCAGCAGGGATACATGTGGGAGGGCTCAGAGGGGCCAGAATGAATTCAGTGTCTGCAGAATTCTAGTCATGTCTCCCTGGTTGTTGGCTAAAGCCTGTAAACATAAAATCTAGGAGCTGATGGGTAACAGGTTCTGGGGGGTACAAGACTGGGGGGGGGGCTGTGGAGACAAATTCCCCAAGTATCCCCATTTCCCCCCTTACGTCCTTGTTTACAATACCCTGTATTATCTTACATCTATTAAACCAAAGGGGAATTGTTTACAAACCTGTAGACACCGATCTCAGGAAGATTCAGTGGTGGAGGCTGGGAATTAGAAGGGTATAGGAATAAGCAAGTTAATAAACAAACCTCAGGTAGTCTGAAAATGACCCTGGCATGAAGCACAGGCCAGGTATGGGGGCAGGGGGGAGCTGCAGGGGAACGAGCCTCAACAAAACAGGTGGCTTTCTATGCAACTCAGGTGCAAATTTTAGGGACCAAGGGTGAAAGAAGGGGAAGCAGACTCACAGATCATAGTAGTGTTGTCAAAACTAAAATGCTACCAGTTCTGTTTACTGCAGACTAGTAAAAATCTTACACTCAGTGAGTCACTTACAGTGAAAAGCAATTCCAGTCATTGATGGATCTTCCTAAATAACCATTCTCAGCCTGTCACCCACCCACAAAACATTCAATGGCTCCCTACTACCAGTAAATGAAGCAGAGCATCTTCATCCTTGCATTTAATCCATATTTAGTGCGAAGTACCTTCCTAGTTTCATCTCATACAATTCCTCAAACACACCTTTGTTTCCTTCAATGATTCTAACATCCAGCTTCCAAACCCACCCCTCCTTTCCCTGCGTTCAGGTCTTTGCTCCAATTCTTCTTCTCTACTTAGGACAATCCTTGTAGACCTCCAAGTCCAGTTCAAAGACGACTTTCTCCATGAAGATTTTCTAATCCACCCTGGCTTGCAATCAACCAGCCAGCCAATGTGTCAGTGTGTGTGTGTGTGTGTGTGTGTGTGTGTGTATAGCCTTCTGATTGTGCCTCCTTCATAGCTTTCATCACTCTGCCTTGCTTCACAGTTATCCATGTATATGAATTACATCACACACCGGTCTTCTATAAATATGATGATGTATTCATAGTACTCAACAAACACTGTAGGGTAAATAAGGGACTAGGTTTCAAGGGGAGAACAATCCGTGGAAAAGATGGAGCCACAGGGGATAGTCAGTCTGGATAAGAGAAAGGGAAAACTCTAACAGTCCTCAAAGATTCCATAGGTCTATTAGGCATCGAGTGAATTCAACGGAGCTGTTTCTCAGAGAATTGACAGCTAGTCTGAAATCACAAGCTGGGAGACAGTTATTACAAACATTCCACAGACATTCACAAAGGCCTTATTACATGCCAAGAGCTATAGATACTAGGTACCAATGATAGAAAAAAGAAACAAGATATAGACCTTGTTCTCAAGCATCTCTTGCTGCTAAAAGCTAACTTTGTCTTTTCCTCCTTACTTACACACCCACTTCCTTATTCATCCATCTTATGCTAGCCTTGATGGCTCCATCTCAAGCCATATTTGAACCAACCCACCACCAGAAGGAGGCAATTCCTTCTGACTTGTCAAAGACAGAACTAAACCAGTAATTAGAATTCACAGGATTGGTGATTAAGACTCCACACAGACATAAGGAGCCCCCTGCAAAGAAGGTTCCTGAGGCATGCAGTGCTCTAGTGGGCCACCTGCCGGAATGCTGATGATTCCCACATCAGAGAAATGGAACAGGATCATCCCCAAGGAGCAAGTGAACCAGAAGTTTGGACAGCAGCCCACAGATCACTGTAGAGAGCAGGGAGTCACAGATCTGCATGATGGAGGACATCATGATAATTATCTTGAGATAGCCACCCTGTACGGGGCACTGTGCAAAAGGATGATAGTTTCAGGACAGATGTCTAAGAAAAGGGTGGTGCCACTTGCTGACTTTAATGAAGGAAATGGTGTCCCAGTCCATGCTTTATGCACAAGCTTAAAAACTCAGGAATTCGAAAAACATAAAAGCTTGAGAGCAGAGGCTGGAGAGTGAAACCAGTCATCCAGGGTATGGCCCCTTTGAGCATCTTCCTTACAGAATGGAGGAGCTGCATGGCTTGGGACAAGAATTTTAAGCTTTTGTCACACTATCTTAGGAAACTGACATAGTAACATGCGCCTCATGCAATGATTTTCAGATCAGAGTCCAGTAACTTTGGGTAGATCTGCAGCAGGATACTGGGACCTGCAAGGTTATTCACACATCGGTGTCCTTCAGTGATGTGACCACAGTCTACGTACATAGGAGGGTCAACGCTAGCCTGTAGGGGACTGACAATGACCATGAGGAAGTTGAAAAGGAAAGTTATGAGCATTCTGGAAGTTGGCTTGCTACCTCCAAGTAATAAAAAGGACCATCACCTGGGGAATTTCAGACAGGTTTAGGCAGGCTTCTAGGTTAAGAAGAAAATTAAGAGAAGACTGAGAGGATGCTAACATGGTGCCAAAAACAAGAAGGATGGCTTCCTGCAGCAGAGCGCTGGGAAAGCCATGAGTAGGTCTTGTTCATCTTTCTATCCCCCATGCGGTGTATTCCAAGTTACTGGCACACAGGAAAAAGCCAATCCGTGTTGGCTGAATGAGTAACTGCTACATATTCCTGCCTGACACTGTTTGGTACAAAAGTCTCAGCACTCTTCATTTCTAGACAGTTTTTTACTTCTATTATAAAAAGGCTGTATGTGATTTAGTGGCAGTTAAGGCCCAGAAAAATCCCAGAATTGAAAATGATAACCCTTTAGAAAAGGAAACAGAGGCTGGGTAGCCATTTCATTTTAATGAGATTCATTTTCAACACGCTCTTTACTACGTAGAAGGTCCATGTCACATCGACAAGGCTCCCAACATGGCGCATGCTGGGTCTGGAGCAGAAGCTTCCATCTCCAGCAAGTTACTGAGCTGGTTTTGGTGACAGCTCTCTTACAGTGACACGATTTCCTACAGGTTGGCACATTTTGAACAGTGTGCCTAATTCAAAACATTCAGCACGTACTCGGAAAATGTCACTGCACATCTGGGCAGAACAACAGATTTTTTAAGTCTGGAATCTCATTAAGGAAATGGGCATCACATCTGTAAGTCCTCTTGTCAGCTGGATGGGCTGCGTCCCTAAATACTACACCAAGATGGGAAAACACAGGCTCACAGAGTCGCTGGCATTCAAGTAAACATCACTGACGAGTCAGCCTCATAATTTTCCAAGTTGAACGGTGGGACTTCAACTTGGAAATGTGGTTATACCCCATGGTCTCTCTTTTGCAAACAATGTGAGTATCTGCTAGAAGCTATACATTTGATATACTTTTAATTAATCTTCTTTCTTGAGGGAGAAAAATGAAGCCTTAAGATTCCACGTCTATTAGCCCCCCGCTGTCTATCTCCTGCAGAGCACATCGTTAACGTGATTCCGAAGCTTGCGATTTCTTCAAATACCTCTCCATCACCTCAGCTCATTGCCACCTTAAGGCAATTTATGATCCCTTTCAAGTCCTCACATAAATATGAAAACCAATGCCTCTGTCTAGCTCCCAGTAAGAAAGTATAGGACACAGCTGGTTAAAAAAACACAACAAAAAATAGATACTCCCATTTTCTAGGCTGTGAAACAATGTCCCTTTCTGACCCATCTCCTCTTTGGTCAATTGTATGCAGTTCTCAAAGTTGGACGGAATTTTGGAAAACCTCACCAGGAAAGGGAGCTCCCTAATGGCCTCTTCCGCTGGCGGATGAAATGGGTGACAACAAGAAATGTCAAGTGAGCTCAGCTGTTCTCCATTTTCAAAACTGTCTACACGGGCATGCTAGGAGAATGCCATTTTCCTTGTGATTTTTCTCATCTGGAAGCCGCGTAGTGCTGCAGTGAAAATTTATCAGTCAACAGCAATTAGAAGGAGTTTGTTTTAATAGTAGTTATCTCTAAGTAGGGCAACAGTAATGATGTTTATTTCCTGGTTTAAGATTTCCTAGGAGCTTTAATAGACCTGGACACAGGATGCTTGCGCTGTATGGGATATGGAAATGGATAGTCCTTACATTTTCGCAGATAAAAGAAGTGGTATCTATATTTTACAACAGGCTGACCAGTTTCTTCAGGGCAAAGAACAATCTGGATTTCTATGAAGAAGGTCCCTTGCTTAAACACATGAAACATTCACTCTTTTCGTATGTATAGCATCATTCTCATGCAGTGCCATGTAGAAGGGCAGGGCAGAGTGTGGTCTAGCCATCAAATGAGCTGTTCCTGGTCAGCAGAATTGCGCCACCTCTCCAGCAAGTGATGGCACAGCACAGCCTAGTACTTGGCTCCTCATCATTTAAGGATGTATATTCACTAAAAGGAGGTAAAGATTGGTGTAAACCTATGTAGCAGAGTTCTCACCTCCTGAGCCTGACCCATGCGGAGGCTTAAAAGGGGGCAGCGGGCCAGCCAGCAACAGCTCTTTCCTGCGAACCATCACTCTGGGTAATTCCATCCCCACACCCTATTTCTACATATTCCTAACGCTCCTTTCCCCCCTTCTGAATCTGTATTCCATCAAGTTATGTTTGCGCTGAAGCTAGACAGAACCTGGTCCCTTTTGGAGCCCCAGAAGGAAGCCTGACACGAATACAAATGGCTAATTATGTCCTGATCACTGGGCAAACTCACATATGCAGAATACAGAAAAGACATTATCTCTAAAATCTTTAAACCATTTGAATAGAACCCTGTAGCTGTCAGAATTTCCATATAAATGGTTCTAACTTTTTAAACAATAGTTAGGTAAAACAAGTTATAATTTCATTTTATCGATTAAAAACACAATCAAGGTACGCAGACATCCAGTGGTTTTATAAAGATTATGCAGCCAAACACTGACAGCTATGTAACTCATCAAGGACATGCTCAATTCACATAGCACCTAAGTTTAACCGAAACAACCTAAAACTATCAGATCCATGTGGTACTCATTCAAGATTCGCATTTTCCAAATTGCACGTTTGAAATGCATTACATTTATGTAGATGATTTCAAAGATAAAGTGCCTAACATCAGATACCTTTCTAGTTGACTTGAGCTAATTTTTTTTAAATATTTTTATTTATTTCTAGGAGAGAGAGAGAGCGTGAGCAGGGGAGGGTCAGAGAGAGAGAGGGAGTCACAGACTGAAACCGGCCCCAGGCTCTGAGCTGGCAGTCAGCACAGAGCCCGACGCGGGGCTCGAACCCACGAACCGCGAGATCATGACCTAAGCGAAAGTCGGACGCTTAACCGACGAAGCCACCCAGGCGCCCCAACTTGATCTAATTCTTGAAAGTTACTGAGGGGGTAAGGATTTCAAAGCACTGGGTAGAATCATTAAGAAGCACTCAAGTCGGCTTCAATGTGGTATGTTATTTGTCCCACCAATAAATATTTAGGAAATAACAAATGCCAAGTACCTAGGGGATCATGGCATACAGATACATATTCTGTCTTCTAGGAGCTTACAGCAGTCAAGTTGAGAACCACCAACCAGGAGACACCGGTGTGGTATGGTGAGTGTCAGGCTCACCTGGCAGGTTCACCAGGTGTGTGGGGAGCCCGTGTCAGGAGCATCTAATGCACCCGAGGTGGGGGGGGCAGAGAGTCCCCTGAGCAAAGTGGGCTCACAATAGTGTCTGGAGTAGGACCACTTGCCCTGAGGAAGAAAGCAAAGACTGGTCAATCCCTTCATTAATCCCTTATGGTAATGACAAAAAACTGGACCATACAAGTTTCAAAATAAATTAAAAAATTAATTCTTCCTCCCTTTCATTCAACTCCATCCCCAGACTAGACATTCCTTATTCAGCTCAAGGTCGTACACCCTTCAAACACAGGCCTGGTGTCTCTATCCCTCCCCACCCAGTTCAGAAACAAGTAATCCATCACCCTAGAGTGCCATCCATTTTTAGAATTTTATAGAATCTAGCCATGACTATAGGTCTTAGACAAGAAAACAAAAAACCCAAAAAACCAAAAAACTACCAAGCATCAAGAAACTCTCCACTTTCTGACTTGGAGTCACTCCATTCTGACCCTGCAGATCTCCAGCAATTATCCCACGCACATCCTGACAGTATCATCAGGTATAGACTTCTGTGGTCTTAGGTATAATGACTACCACCTGCTGTAAGGATGTAGCCAACCATGGGAAATGGGGACAGAACAGCTGAGTGTCTATAACCCAGGTGGTACCACTGCTTACAGTTACATTGCCACGTTGTGAAGATAAAAGAGTAATCCTCTTAAGCACTGATCTATTTATCCATATTGGCCTCATGAGATGTCCCCAGGTCACTGACAACAGTAGCAGGCGTCCCCTCTGTGTTATGCCCTCATCAACATGGCTTTGGGGCTTCAACATGGCCTGAGTGTGTTTGGCTGTTGCACTACCCAAGCACTGAACAGGCATCCGGGTGACGTCAGCATCTGCTGCTGAAGAACAATGCCATTCACCATACCCTTCACAAGGGGGTGCCGAGTTGGGAGACCACTCAGTAGAACTAGCCTCATTCTTTAATGTCCCTCCTCTCATCTAGGCCCAACAGACGCTTGAAATCTTGACTGTAAATCAATCACACAATAGATAGGCATTCATCAGGTACAGGTTGCATTTAAGCAGGAAGTCAGGAATCGGTTTTAGGAGTCAAATTTCACCCTGTGTGTTTTTTGTTTTTTTGTTTGTTTGTTTGTTTTACAGATTCCTTCTCCTTCTCTGGCCAGTGTTTTCCTTTCCTTACTTTTCCAGTCAAGAGACAGGGAAAAAGACAAAGAAAAACATGCCATGGTCAGAGTGGAGTGATGTACATACAAAGGACAACTTTGGGAACCAAACACCTGAGTTTGTATCCAAAGACACTCTCTTCCCCAGCCCACCCCTCACCATTTGTCATGGTTGATTTTTTTTTTGGGGGGGGGGGGGCATTGATGAAAAGCACCAAGAAAAAAGGAAGGAGCTACTTCTGAGGAGAATTTGAGATTATCCCCAATATTTTTATGTACAAATAATCACATTACAATTTTACGGCTTAAGAAGGAAAAAGTAATGACTCCAGTGAGCAACCTGGATTCTAAAAAATGTGGAGAGCATTTATTTTAATTAGTCATGGCCTTTCCACTAATTGCTCTCCTGTCACAGGTTCGCCTTTTTCCATCAGTAACATACTTGTCCTTTCAATAATGAAAAGAGAAGAAAAAAAAGAACGTGTTTCTTTATTCCAAAAGCGAGGACCATTTGTAACGCTAAATTATGAGCAGTCTAACTGAAGCTAGTGAGACCGTACAGGCAGATCTAGACTTAGGAAATGGTTCCTTATTTGATCAGGGAAGGAAGTTCGATACTGTAATCTCTTGCCAGGTCAATGCCTAAAGAAAGCAATGGGTAAGGGTGGCACCCCAGAAGCAGATAGGCGGACGTGCCCCCAATCATCTGTCAGACACTCTGGGGTACAGTCACAGCTCAGTCAGGCCGCTCCAACAACCAGCAACGACTTCAGGACTTGTGCCAGGTTTAAAACACACCAACACTGAGGCGTCTGGGTGGCTCAGTCGGTTAAGCATCCGACTTCGGCTCAAGTCATGATCTCACGGTTCGTGGGTTCGAGCCCCGTGTCAGGCTCTGTGCTGACAGCTAGCTCAGAGCCTGGAGCCTGCTTCAGATTCTGTATCTCCCTCTCTCTCTGACCCTCTCCTGCTCATGCTGTCTGCCTGTCTCTCTCTCTATCTCTTTCTCTCAGAAATAAATAAAAAATAAAAATTAAAAAAAAACAAACACCAGCACTGATTCGAAACAACGACAAAAACGAGGGTTACCTGGTAGGGGGGAGTGGCTCAGTTAAGCATCTGACTTCGCCTCAGGTCATCATCTCCCGGTTTGTGGGTTCAAGTCCTGCATCCGGCTCTGCACAGATTTGTGGAGTCTACTTGGGATGCTCTCTCACCCTCCCCTGCTCATTCTCTCTCAAAATCATGAAGTAGGGGTGTCTGGGTGGCTCAGTCGGTTAAGCCTCCGACTTTGGCTCAGGTCATGATCTCACAGTTTGTGGGTTTGAGCCCCATGTCAGGCTCTGTGCTGACAGCTCAGAGCTGGGAGCCTGTTTCAGATTCTGTGTCTCCCTGTCTCTCTGTCCTTTCTCTGTTCACGCTGTCTCTCTCTCATAAATAAATAAAAACATTAAAATAATTTTTTAAAAAATCACGAAGTAAACTTGAATAGAAAGATGAAAACAAAAGAAATTCTTCCACTTTCTCTAGAAACATCCCAAGGTAAAATGGTTCATTCTGCCTGGTAGATAAGAGATGTTCTGTTTGATTTTTTTTTTTTTAACTTTGGAAAAGACCCCCAACTTCTGCTTCCGTTTAAGAGCCCAAGCACATACATGAGCTGGGGCTGTTTGGTCAGGTGGGGAGCCGTGCCCAGACTGCTGGGAAGCGGTCTGGGGACAGGCCTTCCCTGTGTTTCCTCCATCAGAAAGCACCGCAGAGACTATGCCGGGCAGCTGAGGGGATGCAGGGAGATGTGAAAGCAGAAGCTTGTCAAAGAGCCTCTCTGGCCAGAATGTGGGGAAATCATGGCAGACTGACCAGCAGAGGCAGACCTCGCAGAGCAGTGTTACAAGAAGCCACCGACACAAGGAAGTGTCCAGGGGGATGGAGAAAGAGTTGGCCTGGCTGACAAGGAAACAGATGCCAGAGCCCTCCCCTTCCAGACAGGGAGCCCCTTCAGGAGAGAAGGGTTCACTCACCTCCGCCTCCGCAGTGCGCTGTGCTGGTTGCTTTCAGTGCTGGCTTCTTTCAGTGAAGTGAGAGTGCACATCACCGAATTTTCTGCACATTTATAAGGGGCCACAAAACAAAGGAACCCTGATTTTTCAGGGAAGCTCCAGGAAGAAGAACTCACGTCATTCAAGGTGCACTGCGTCAGAGCTAAGGGAGCTGTTCTCAAACCTGAGGTGGCCTGACCCACCTGGAGGCTTTTAAAACTGATTGCTGGGCTCAGCCTCCAAGGGGTCAAGTCCGGGCTGGGGCCTAAGGCTTTAGGTGCTTAACGATTCCCAGGTGATGCTTATGGATGCTGCACCACGTTTTCAGAACCACTGGTCTGGGGCACCTCAGTGGCTCAGTCGCTTAAGTGTCCCACTTCGACTCAGGTCATGATCTCACAGTTCCTGAGTTTGAGCTCCACGTCGGGCTCTGTGCTGACAGCACAGAGCCTGGAACTTGCTTTGGATTCTGTGTCTCTCTCTCTTTGCCCCTCCCCTGCTCATACTTTCTCTCAAAAATAAATAAAACTTAAAAAAACACAAAGCCACTGGTCTAACAAAAGGAACCTTCATGCCTAGGCTTATAACCAGAACCTGAGGAGCAAGAACAAAGAAAGTAGCATGTGTACTTTTATGCCTTTTCAACATATTCAAAGTCTGTAGAAAAATCAAGACGTGATTTAATTGAGATAGAATGCAGAGGTGTTTTTTTGTTGTTTGTTTTTTCTACAATAGATTAATTCTATTAGTAAGGGCCTTAGATCAGCATTTTACAAGCTTAAATGTACACGAGAGTCACCTGGCGACCTTGTTAAAATGCAGATTCTGATTCTCTAAGTCTGGAGGGTCCTCAGCTTTAAGGTTTCTAACAGGGGCCCGGGAGATACTCACAATGCTGGTCCAGAGACTTCCCGAGAATAACAATGTCTTACTGTTTTATCATGAGAAGCAACACAGCCCTGGGAGGGGTCAAGAGTGATGATGCAAGAGTCAAGCTCTGTCACTCACTAGCTGTGTGATTTAGGCAAGTTTCCTAATGACTCTGGGGCTCACTTTCATCTTTAAAATGAGAGTAATGGGGGCATCTACCTACAGGGCTGTGGGGGTTGAACAGGTTGAAATGTATAAAGCACCTCGGCGTGGGTCCAGCAGAGAAAGGGAGTGGTTTGCTTTTATTAAACCTAATGTATATTTGCTTTTTAAAGTTTCTTTACAGGTGCTGGAAATTAAGCATTTCTCTGTTAGGAAGGGAGGGCAGTGTCTAATAAGGTTAAATATTGATGACTGAGTTCCTCATCTGACTGCTGGTTGCTACTGCATTATTTATATTTCTTAAGGCTGTACAATCCTGTCCTTGAAGATTTCAACAAGCCTTCTTTTATTTTTTTTCTTGCATCCAAGATGGTACTGAACTGGGGTATGGGTGTACAGCGGGTTCAGATGATAAGGAAAAATATGTAAAAGACTCTACCTAATGCTGCAAATATAACCAGTGGTGAATATCGACGTAGAGCTACTTTTGGGTTTGGTCTGTAGCATGGAATCACAAGGATTCCTCCCACTACTCAAGTTTTTGAAGGACACCAGTGCATAGAAACATACAGAAGCATATTTTCTCCCTCCCACTTTGTCTGCACCCCCCATCCTCACACCCCCAGCGGGGAAAAGTGGTGCTAAATTCTGCTATGACTACTTACGGGGGTCGGGCACCAGCCTTTGGAGTCAACCATTAGACCATAAAGTTCTGGGCCCCTAGAAGGGACCGGCTGGATATTTATCAAGAAATACAATAATTTCCCATGAACAATATAGAGAGATTTCCAAGGACCCAAACCATGGCTGTTGTGATGGTACATTTTGTGATGCGTGTCTGCTTCCAAATGTCAGCCTCGTAGGATGATTTCTGTGAGGCTGTCAACAGTTTATTGAAAGGGTAATCTGGGATAATTGCAGGGACCCGAAACTGCACCTGCTGTAATTTCACTCTTGGCTTTGGGGAAACCACCTATTTCAAAACGACATGACTGAGGAGGTCTGGAACCAGTGGTCTTTTTACATCTACACTCTCTATACTGGAGCCCATGGGGAGAAAGGCACATGTAAACACACTGAGACAGAGGGTGATGGAAAGGACGGAGATGCCTGTTTTCTTTTTCTTTTTCTTTTTTTTTAATACTTTTTATAAACAGAGAGGGCATGTGGCTGTGAAAAGAGCAGATTATGTTTAAAAAAAGAATTTTGAATTTGTTTTAGGGGCAATTGTTCTCTAGGCAGAACACAGGAATTATTATGAGTATCTTAACTTCCAAGCTATCCAACAAGGGTGAGAAGCCACTGCCAATATGTGTGGGATATATGAAATGTCCTGCAAGAATTCTAGAATCTTTAAGTAAATGCTCCAGTTCCAGGGATGATATGCGTTCTCCCCAAAGCCTGTACATGAGTTCTTATTCTAGGCCAATTTCCCCCTATGACACAGCTCTCACGTGAATAAAGAAAGAAAATAGGTTATTTGTTTATGAAGAAAATGCAAGACTTCTTGTAAATAACCAAAGAAAAGCTGAACGATCCCCCCATTAGAAGGATCTTCCTATCCTTCTGTGAATACGCCACATGATTATTAGCCGAGCACAGTGTCTATCATCAGATAACTTAAAAAGGCAAAAATTGACCCACCAGACCAAGTCAATAACGGATTAATTTGAAAAACTTTTGACATATCTTGAGACAGACTCAACGAAAAGGGACCTGAAATAATTAAAAGCTGCTTATGATTTCATAAGTTACTTGGTATCTCAAGACTACATAATATTTGCATGATTATGTGCATTAAAATATTTTAATACCTTAAACATATGTATTAAAAAAGACTCCTGCCTAAAAGTCATTTCAAATACAGATGTTAGGCATCCCTTTTTCTTCCCCTCCCCCAAACTGGACATAAGCTGATTACTTTCATAAAATTTATGAAGGCAAGAATACATTGTACATATTTTATCCAACAGGAAATGGCAAATAAAATCTTCCCTCTGCTCTAGCAATGGAGGATAGTGGAAGCGTCTTGGGGATCTCAGGGATAGGCAGGCAGCACTATTTGTTTTTTTAAGGTAAATAAAATACTCACACAATTGATTCACAAGTAACTTTTCAGAAATAAAGATTGCATTGAAAGACATCTATAGCATAGTTTTAAATATATTAGCACAAGCTTATTAGACTAAAATCTTTGCTTATTACAAATAGACAAAACCAAATATATTTAGCAAGACAAGTGTCAGCATAACTATGTATCATACCTAATACGCAGTGTTGAAAAGACTCTTTGATTATGATGTACCATTCAAACTCATATAACTTTATTTTCCTCTTCTGTAGAAAGGGACTAACAAAGTCTGCCATATTTCTCTCAATTATATCAGACAATGAATGGAACACTTGGAAAATTACCAGACACGATATGAACACAAGGTAATTAAAATGCTTGCTAACCATCCCCTAAGAGCTGACATTGCATATGCCTTGCATTTTGCACAGGCTCCTTTATACATTTTTCTTATCATGTCAGAACACCTCTGAAGGTGGGTCCCATATTTAACATCTGATCCTATTTCCTTGATGAGAAACTGAAGAGGAAAGCGTGTGTGACAAAAGAGTCCCTCGGAACCGGCACCCAAATTTTATCCCACTATGTAGAAAACCTGATACAAAACTTCAATTTGCTGAGAAATTTCACCATGGGGGACTATGAGGAAAGTGGTAGGGGAAGTGGGGGGGAATTCAGGCCCCCTTGAGATGCGCTACCTGGTTCCTACTCTGTTTGGCTCAAAGGTAAGAGAGGGTACCTATTGCTGCTCGTTGAAAACCCTTCCCTAGCAGCACAATATGTTAACCAAAAACAAAGCTTGTCTACTTTTTTTTTTTAATGTTTATTTATTTTTGAGAGAGAGACAGAGCATGAGTAGTGGAGGGGCAAAAAGAGAGGGAGACACAGAATCTGAAGCAGGCTCCAGGCCCTGAGCTGTCAGCACAGAGACCATCACGGGGCTTGAACCCACAAGCCTTTGAGCTGCGAGATCGTGACCTGTGCTGTCGGCCGCTTGGCCGGCTGAGCCACCTACGTGCCCCAAAAAGTAGGTCTACTTTGTACAATCTGACTATACATTCAGTTCTTCTACCCCTTGGCACTAGAAAGAGAGATTATGCCCAACTCAAAATGGGACATTCAGACTGTCAATGAGGTCTTGAAAGGAAGTGGACATCAACTCCCTTTTCTGTCAGTCAGGACCGTGGATGGAAAGAAGGTTTCCAAGCAAATGTGCTTTTCCCCCCGACTACCCAAGTTGCAGACACAGAGCAATGTGACATGATGTAGCAAAACCCCCAAATCAATAACTGGGACATGACTGAGGATGAGACATAGTCACTGGTGGCTCTTCATGAACAACAGCATTCGGAACGCGAAGCTGGGGGTAGGTGCGAACCGTGACAGACCCCACAGGAAACAGCCGTGGCCAGCAGCCAGGAGACATCACAGACACGTATTCTGGCTGGGCCATGAGGGTCTTCCCTTCACTCACATCTGTTCACACAGAGGAGAAGTCCTCTCAAGGATGCAGCAAGGCATGTGACGCAGCGAAATGACATCATATGGGTTGGACTCAACAACAAACTTGTAAGCTAACTAAAACATACGGTATTATGATAGAAAAGAATACCCTTTAGAGTCAGATATACCTGGGTTCATAGGCGGATTCAATCACATTTAAAAGAAGTGAGACCTCCAGGAAAGTCTAAATTAGGATTTGGAGACTTGGCTGTATCTCCTGTCCCCTGGGTGGGTATATGCATGAGCTGATCTGCATGGCACCCATGAGGCTTTTATGTATTGTCACCTAAGAGAAAGTTTGGGGGAGACAGAAGTCCCTGTTCCCCAGTCAGGACGGCCGTATAGTTCCTGCTAAAGTGTCAGACTGTCAGGAGATCTCGTACCCAAGCATCTAGCAGGGCCAACAGTACACAGAACCTGTCTGGCAAATGAGCAATGGAACTCAGAAACATGTCACTATGGGTGACTCTTGTGGAAGGAGAGGGCAAATGGAGGGCTGCCTGCTTAAAATATTGATCCCAGACAAATCTAGACTTTGCTTATAGGCTGCGTCCCCCGTTCCCCATCTTTCTTCTAAGGGACCCGGAACACCTCTTTTCCAGTGCAAAGAGGATGCCAGCCATCTCTTCGTATTTATTTCAAAACACAGGAACTCTGTGAAGATTCCCAGCCCATCCCTATGGAACAGCTGCAGCCATTATTATGCAGAATATACAGACCCTCCCCTCTAACATATTAACATCTCGTTAGCTTCCCTAGCTCCCCTCTAACATAGTAATATCTCATTAGCTTCCTTACAGTCAGCACTGTCCCAAGGATATGGAACGAATGGTGACCTTGCTTGTTTCCATACTGCCTGAAAAAAGGACAAAACTTCCCACAGATCTGTACCCCATCGACTCTTACAGCGATAAGATTACTTCTGGCAATTTTCAAATTGCTATGTTTTCCCTGCCTCTGGACACAGAAGATTCCGAAAAATGGCAATAGAGTTTCATACCGACCCATCACATGTTTTGGGATGAAATTAAAAATTAAGCGTAATTCATATTTTTTTTCCATTTTTTCCCCTGCTCTTTTAAAATTTATTTCCCCTTTACCAAACATGGTTTCATGAACCACGACATCATGACCCAAGCTGAAGTCAGAGGCTGAACTGACTGAGGCACCCAGGCGCTCCTGGTGTGGGTATTAATCAAGATTCCATCCCTGGGCAATACACATTTCACCTGGAATCACCTCGTGTTTTACTCAACACTCCAGGTACTGGGTACCTAGATACTTACTGCTTCCTTTCTGTTTCACTGTGGAGACCGGCTGAGAAAAGTGGAATAACTTACTGAAGGCGACACACGATGAGTGCAGTTCCGGGTTGAAAGAAAGGAAGGAGCAACAAAGGACATACATGTTAGAGAAAATAATAAAGAGCATGGAGGGGGACAGTGAAGGTAATAAGAAAGCAAGGGATGGGAGTGCAGGAACAACGGACTCTCCTCCGCCACATGACAGGAGGGGGCACGTCTACCCACAAAATAGTCTCTCTTTGGCACTGCTCCTGCAACACACCAGCTACTCTATGTGTAGATTCAACATGCCCAGGTAACAAGACCTTCCACACGGGAAGGAACTTATCATCTGTGAGCACCCGACTGAAGCATCAACTTAAGTGACCTAAGTGAAGGTCCAGGATCTTCATTTGACTTGAACTCCCTCTAAGAAAGCAAGCAAGTTGGGGCTCGGTTGAGTGTTTGACTCTTGATTTTGGCTCAGGTCATGATCCCAGGGTTGTGGGATCGAGCCCTGCATTAGGCTCAGTGCTGAGCATGGAGCCTGGTTAAGATTCTCTCTCTCTCTCTCTCTCTCTCTCTCTCTCTCTAAAATCAAAATCAACCAATCAGTAAGGAAGCAAGCAATCTTTGAAGGTGCATGAACTCTTTGAGACCAACATGGTATTTGCACACTAACACAAGTTACTATAAGGATACATTTTATATGAAAGTTACAATTTGGAATTGCACGGTCAACACCCCCTCCTTCCTGGGAGCCGCTTTACACCAGGCAACTACTTTTGATAAACATGTAATCGACATCCAGTTATTTAACTACAGAACAGTCTTCTGAGATTCTTTTAATTATATAAAACAATATATGATATCAGAATATCATTTGGGGGAAAAAGTATGAAGAATAAAATGAGTAGTTTAAGACATTAATGAAATAAAATATTAAGTAAATTGAAAGCTTAGTCACTAGTAATAGAATTCTCAAAATCAACCAAACATCAGTCTTCTGAAAGAGGGTAACTCAGATTTGTGTAGTCCCATCTCTCCATTCATTTTATGAGTTTCTTAGGCATGTCATGAAATATGCATGTCATCACTGCCTTGTATAATACTTTAAACTGACCTTTTTCTTCATGAAAGCATTTCTTTAGGAAATCCTTGGGACACAGTTTTACAGCACTCAGGTAATTTTTGGGACAACTGCAATTTCTTTTTAAATAACTGCTTAAAGTAGAAATGGAAAACATTTTAAAATTCAAGTATTGGGCAATTATCACTGATTTACTTGAACCTCTTTCATATGATAAATATCTATCCACTTGGAAAACAATAATAAGTAAATGTGAATGTGTGACAAGTAAGCATACCATAATTTAAAAAAATCCACCACACTTCTTAAAACTGGGTTTGGATTCAGTAAGAATTTTTTTTAACATTTATTTATTTTTGAAAGAGAAAGAGAGTGCAAGCAGGGGAGGGGCAGAGATTGAGACAGACACAGAAGTTGAGGCAGGCTGCAGGCTCTGAGCTGTCAGCACAGAGCCTGAAGGGGGGATGGAACCCACAAACTGTGAGATCATGACCTGAACCCAAGTCAGTTGCTTAATTGACTGAGCCAGGCGCCCCACAATTCAGTGAGAATTTTACATTAAATCTGTCTTTTTGGTTTTTGAATTTCAATCATTAGGGAAGGATGGTAAGGTTAGAGTACAATTCAGTCACTCACAAAAGCTTATGTGGTTAACACTGGATGAAACTATAAGGGGGGATAAATGGGGAGATTTCTGCTTAATTTTTGTATGTTTAACATATTTCTAATAGATGCTCCAAGAAGAAAAACAAAACAGCACACTATATCTCTTGTTAGGCAAAGTGATATAAAAACAAAACAAAACAACAATAACAAACCCATGCATCACAGTACCAGAGAAGCCAGGGTTTAAATCATGATTGGGCTACAACCTGGTCATGAGACTTTGGGATGTAAATTAACTGAGCACCTATTCAATTGAAAAACGGGCTCCACTGTTCCAGCACAGTTTTGGGAAAGAGCAACTGAGATGATCCAAAGTGCCCAGCACATGCTCACAGCTGGACAAATAAAAATGTTACTTCTCCTTCTAGTGACGAACAAAGTATCGACTTGGCTAACCGCAAGGAGGATGCACTTTCTTTGCTTTTTCCCCACATTCTACTTATTAAATAGAAATTCTTAGCCTGGGTTTGTCAATGGACAAGGGTGAAAATGACTTTGTCTTCAAGGGCAAAGGCTTCTCTGAGTCAGAAGCAAACAGCGCTATATCATCTGGTTGCGGGACACATATGTGACTTAGACTTTCAAAACCTCAACGTGTCAACCCTAAAGGAGCAGTTCGGTGGTTAACTTTATGTGTCAACTTGACTGACTCACAGAGCACCCAGACTCTTGGTCCAACTATCCCTGGGTGTGCCTGGGAGGGTGCTTCCAGATGAGATCAGCACTAGACTTCTGGGACTCGACACCCCTCCCCTGCACCCATGGGCAGCATCTAAGCCACTCGGGATCTGAACAGAACAAGGCAGAGTAAAGAGAAGGCACTCGCTCTGCCCGGCCACTCGGGTAGGTAGGACACCACTTGCCCACCACACCCTGGATTTCCAGGCCTTTGGATTTGGGCTGGAAAGTATAACNCCCCCGCCCCTCAGCTTTCCAGGTCTCCAGTTCTGCAGACAGCCCACGGTAGGAATCCTCAGCCTCCAAAATCACATGAGCCAATTCCTTAAAGTAAATTTCCTGTCTGTCTATATCTATGGCCTTCTTCTCATTTCCCTAGAGAGCCCTAACTAGTACAAGGGACAGTAGCAGCGTGCTGTAGGAATTAAATGAGATGATCCATGGGATGAGGGAGCATGAGGCGGGCTCAGGGCCAAGTACCGGCTAACACACCCCCACCCCACCCAGGGGGGCATGTGTGATGTTCCTCGGACACTCCTGGCTGCCCAAGAACAACGGGGAAAGGAAAGACAGCAGAAGGTTAACTGATACAGGTCACAGTCACACAGGACAGGAGTCGCCTTCAGGTTATGGATAGCTGTGTAAAATGCAAGAAAATTGGCAATTTTATCCAGAGTCTAAACTCCAGAAACCTGAAACTTATATACTGAAAACCCAGTTTCCTGGAGCCCTAATATCACCTCATGAAGATGTCAGGGGGTTAAGTGCTTGCCACGGCGATGTGGGAAACTTAGGCAAATGAAAAACTAAGTGTTCTTACTGCCCACGGTGGTCCACTGACCAGCCCCTGAAGCAGGCAGAACGGCCTCCCCCTAGGAGCTCAGCTGCCTGGCTGATTACTTTGCTGGGGGCAAAAGGAAACCTTGGCTTAGCATTATCCTGACTCCCCAGGACCTGCAAGTCTACTTTAACATGTAAAAATCCCTTTGAAAACTTCCTTTAACTCAACTCACCAAGATAGATGCAGGAATCACACTCAAAGCTTATGGCCCCTGATATACAACTGAAGAGTCTCATGAGTGAGTTCGACTAAACAGTAATAAATGATGCTTTCCTAACAGCAGCCAGCCCCTCAAGGTCCTGGAAACCTTGCTTCCAAAATACCTCAGAGACTTATGCTGCCCCTGACCCCCTCCCAACCTCAAGGTATATAACGAGTCACTCTTCACAACCCCAGTGCAGCTCTTTCTGCCAACGGGTCCTGTCCCCATGTTTTAATAAAATCACCTTTTTGTACCAAAGATGTCTTCAAGAATAATACTTTCTTGGCCATCAGCTCCAAACCCGACCATTGCCCCCAAACCCCATCAATGGCACTTGATATACTATCTAATAACTGTATATGGAGAATTTGTAAACTCTGATATGTTATTATCTAAAATAACATTTTGTATATCAGTGTGTGCACGTTTGCATATGTGATGTATTTGGCTTGTGTGATTTATGTTGTCTGTATGTAGGTGTGTGTATATGTATACATACCCCCCTCACACACACACACACACACACACACACCTGTGTGCCTCTGGGCATGTAAGTGTGTGTGTATCCACAGCTTTTATCAGATCTTCAAAGGGTATCATGGCCTAAAATGGGTTTAAGAGACCCAATTTCAGGGGCACCTGGGTGGCTTAGTCGGTTGAGCGTCCGACTTTCGCTTAGGTCATGATCTCAAGGTTCGTGGGTTCGAGCCCCGCGTCAGGCTCTGTGCTGACTGCCAGCTCAGAGCCTAGAGCCTATTTCAGAGTCTGTGTCTCCCTCTCTCTCTGACCCTCCCCTGCTCATGCTGTCTCTCTCTCTCTCCTAGAAATATATAAAAATATTAAAAAAAAAGACCCAATTTCATTTTTTTAAAAAAGAAAGGTAAATCGTATTTAAAAACACACACACAGGGGGGCCTGAGTGGCTCAGTCAGCTAAGCATCTGACTTTGGCCCAGGTCATGATCTTGTAGCTCATGAGTTCAAGCCCTACGTTGGACTCTGCTGTCAGTGCTTTGTATCTTCTGTTTCCCTCTCTCTCTCTGCTGCTTTCCTGTTTGTGGTCTTGCTCTCTCAAAAATATATAAATCTTTAAAAAAATGTTAAGAAAGAAAGAAAGAAAGATAAAGAAAGACAAAGGAACATTAAAAAAAGTTTTTTTTTAAATACACACACACACAAAAGCTCCAGGGTATGATTTGCTCTTGTTTTGGTCCCTAAGCCCCCTATTCCTGTATCATCATGAAAGTCATCATCATATGCTTTGCACACAGAAAGTTTTCATGTAAAGCAGAAAGATGCCATGCCAATCACAAATCTCCCCTCCCAGAGCATCCTGGATTCATATTTAAGCAGTTATAGAACCAAAGCCTCCAAGACCCCTGAATTAGACTTAATATTCTCATTAATCAAGGATCCATGGATCTGTGACAATCTACATTCGCAGACAAGTTAAATCATAAATTATATATCGATTTGTATGTCATTTTAAATCAAAGCAGCTTTTAAGGAACTACTTTTCTTGGAATGACACAAATACATTTTTATTTAAAATGGTGAGATGAAATTTTGCAAGAAGGATAAAATAACAGAGAAGCAAAAGCAACGTAAAAGAGGGCAACTGACAAGGAAAACTAATTAATAGAAGAGCATTTTGGTGCCACACTTGACTTATAATTTATAACCGGGACATTCATTTGAGTAAAACTACCGAGGTGTGTATTAAGTGAAAAATGATTTTATACGGCCCGTTCTGTTGAAAATATAATTTTTACTAAGCAATGCACTCAATTTCTGCCAACTCACCTCACATCTTATGTGAGTCCCAAAGCAGAGCTACGTTAGATTGAAGTGTAAAGGGAACCACCTTTCAAGACTTTTGAACCTTTATCTTATCAATCCTTCTACTTAAGGGAGGAAAGCACATTTGTAGCCACTCAATCTCCATTTGCCTGTAGAATTTCAAAAGATGCCTTTAAAACTATTCTTATTCAAATGACTAATGCTCCACCCTCTAGTCTGAATTGATACATTACCACTAGAAACTAGACATATTTGAATCTCCCTGACTAGGATTGTGTTTTCTTTTAATTGATATGGAAGTGACAAGTAAGGCTGGAAGTTTGCTGTGCGCACCCTTCTGATGTGCTGTTCCTATATGGAGGTGACCAGCACAGCAATGTTAGCAAATATCTTTGCCACATCACATTCTTATTTCTATTTTGCAGCGAGAACATATAAGATCTTGTCTCCTGGCCCCTTTGAAGTATGTAATATAGTTCTGTGGACTATAAATCCATGATTATATTTTCAAAGAGAAACTAAACTGGAAAAACAAAAGTAATATATGTTCTTGGCAAAAATCAGTCAATCACAAAACTCAGAAGATTTTTTAAGCAACAACAAATCAAAAATGATTTATATTCCCACAACCAGGAAATAACCAGCACTCAATTCTGCATATAATTTAGCAGACCTTTCTCCTAGACACATATACCCTCGTGTTTATATATTTACAAAAATGAGATGGCATTCATCTCATCTTTTCATCAAATATAGATCTAATTCATTCGTTTTAATTCACCAAAGAGTAGCTTTTAGTTTCTTTGTTCCATAATTTAAATAATACTTTCTTCTTCTTCTTCTTTAATTTCCAAAGTTCCACTTTGAACAACAATCAAAAGCTATAATGAATCTCCCTGGATATAGATCTTTGCACATTTATTTCCTTACAAGAGAAAATTGCATGGAATTGCCACATTAAAAGGTGTGTACATTTTCAAGGTGTTCGATACTTTTTCTCAAACTGCCTTTTAGAAAGTTTTGTCCATTTGAAAGACAACAGCGGCCGTGTAACAGCGCTCATCTGCTCTCCAACATTGGATATCACTGTTCTGTTTAATATTTTATTCTCAGGGATAACTTAAAACACCAAATGTCAAGCCAGTATTTGGGCCTTTTAAGACAGCAGAGAGCTTCTTAGTAATAATAGGTGGGGAAAAAATCCATAGCAATGTAATAGACTCCATAACCTCTATCATTTTTTGAGGGGGAAAAAAGCATCCTTGAGATGGTTCCTTGGAACTAACTCCAGGGTCATTATTATAGTTATTATTATTATAGTCAGATGTATGTAGAGAATCCTGGGAAGATTAAAGGTATTTCTGTAAGCTGGGCAGAGAGAAACTCAGGCCATGAATCATTGATCCAATACTCCAGGTCTGAAGCTGCTTGAAAGCCAGGGGTGGATGTATATTTCAGCAATACACACGATAACTGTTTCATCTCTTCTGACTGCCTTACAAAGTCATACCTCATAATGATGTGAAATTCAAGACTTGCATAGCCTATTTCCTTAATGGTGTTATCTATAACAACACTAGAGGCCAAGCACACACATTTTATTTTTTTATTATTATTTTCTAATACATTTTTTAGCGTTTATTTATTTTTGAGAGAGAGAGAGAGACTGAGCATGAACGGGGGAGGGGCAGAGAGAGAGAGGGAGACACAGAATCTGTAGCAGCTCCAGGCTCTGAGCTGTCAACTCGAACCCACAAACCGTGAGATCACGAGCTGAGCCGAAGTCAGACGCTTAACCAACTGAGCCACCCAGGCGCCCTTGTGCACAGACATTTTAAATATGGACGTCACAAAGCCAGTCGGGGAATAATAGCAAAAAAGACTCCCTAGAGGATAATGATAATCCGATGGGCAATTAGAAGGAAAGCGGTGAAGAGAAACAGAGGTGCTAACTCAGGGAATAAAATATAGGAAAACCCCAGTGCTCTGTCACCCTGTACCTTTGACTGTCTTTCTCCTGACATATATGTTTCTTTACAGTGAAAAACTCACAGAGTTACAACCACTTTCCTGCTACTCTTGTGGCTCACATGCTGATTTCTTGGAAAAGATGAGGCAAAGGTTCTTAAAACAGACCAACAAAAAGCCTAAGAGGCTTAGCCCCACACAATTTTACTTTGACTAGTCATTCAGATTCCTTAGAGGCCACATTCTTCTTGAATGTGCCAGACTGTTTTGGCTCATGAAATGAACCCTTTTGCAAGGATCCTGTTTGAGGAATGATGGTTTCAAAGACATTTATAAAGAGATGAAAGGTTGTATAAATATGTTTATTTGGGAAAGATGGACACAACATGACTTAAATTTTCTCCCCCACTGTTTTTCCTTTAACTGATCTAAAATGGAAAATTGACATTGAAAAAGACATCCACTTCCAAATAGGCTTAATATGTCATCATGCCTTTTATTATTATTATTATCATCATTATTATTAAAAGGTTTAAATCAAAGCAATAGAGGTATGATCTTTGAAGACTTTTTAGCATGTGAAATCTTTCTTTGAAAAGCATGAGTAATGTTAAGGGCAAGAAATCTCCCAGTATAACATTAGAAACATTAACGGAAAAATTGCCAATGATTTTTTGAAAGAATGCAGTTTAATCTAAACATTTCAGATGGACTCAAACATTTTCTTTCAGCTTGATTTCTACCATGTAGCGTCCCCGTAATTACTTCTTCATTTCATATAGATGTAGCATGGTGGACAGCTGAGACATGAAAAGAAAATTGGTTCAGCTCCCTGCTTCTAATGCAGGAATTCTAGAATTTGAGTGCGTATAAAAGTCACTGAGGGAGATTTCAAGGCCCCACCCCACAGCATTCCCATACGGTGCATTTAATGTGGGACCAAGACACACATTGAGTGCAACTACCCAGTAAGCACTTTTGTGCATTTCTTTCCAAGTCACAGGAAGAAGCATTTGTTCTAATGGATATCCGAATCATTCAGAACAAATCTGTGAAAGATCTCTAAAGAGAGGACTCTCCAAATCTTCTGGTACTTCATGACAGTTTTTTTAAATCCCTGGGGTGGTCTAACATTTTTTTTTTCTTATTTCCATCAAAAATGTTCATGGTTAATTCAAAGGGACTAAGTACACACATTAATGGTATGGGCAACATTGTTTTTTGATTTGTGTATATCAGCATCTTTTCTTTACAGAATAGTTTAGCTTTACATGCATTTTACCATTTGAGCTACTTAGTGTCACTGAGATGACCCTGCACTTTAACAGGACATCTCAGGGCGCCTGGGGGGCTCAGCTGGTTAAGCATCTGACTCTTGATTTCGGCTCAGGTCATGATCTTAGTGTTCATGAGACCAAGCCCTGGATAGGGCTCTGCAGAATCCTGCTTGGGATTCTCTCTCTCTCTCTCTCTCTCTCTCTCCCCCCCCTCCCCAAATAAACTTAAAAACAAAAAACAAAACAAAACCCTCTGAAATCTCATATCATCTTTTCCTTTCAAATCTCATAACTACTTTATGCCCTCCTGGAATTTCTGATGAGAATTCATAAAACATCTAGGAGAAAAAAAAACCCAGGATTTTCTTTACAAACTGTGTTAGTCCTCAATCCTAGTGACTACTGTTTAAAAAATAATATGTGACAGCACAAATAAAGTTTTAAATCTGTGGACAGCTGGCATCACAGCCTCCCCAGCATAAATACTGCAATTTACAAGACAGTTGCTTTGCTGATCCACTGTTATGTGTCTGTGTGGTTTTAACAAAATAAATAAACTAGCAATATTTTAAAGTACAAAATATACCCAAAGAGAACTATGTATAAAGGAATTAAGGGATTTTTTTCTGAAATTTTGGCCAAGTCCAGAGATCTATAAAACCACGAAATATAGCTAACACAATTCCTAGCTTATGGAAAGCCTAGTATAGATTGAGTCCTAGCTAAAATAACAACTAAGTTCTGCCTCTACCTTTATCTGAAGAATGATTTTATAATAGTGCCATGCATATAAGTTGGAAATCTGATTTTTTCCCCCACAGCAGGCAAATCCGCATTTCATGAACAACTACCTTTTGTATTATACTCTGAAATTAGGTAAATCCTGAATTCAATTATGGAGATGTTTTTGCCAGGACAATGGTTTAGCGCATTAAAAAAAAAAAAAAGATTAAAGAAAATAGTAGCAAAATATACTGACCTAGAAATGAATCTATTTCTTGATGTAGGTATAAAATGGATATAAGTACTTAATAGTCATTAAGTAGATGTTTACCTGTCTTTCAGTTTTTCCACCCACACACTGTTTTCGTACTCTGTGGCCAATTTTCCTGGGAGCACTTATAATGTCTTTGAAATCATGGTCAAAACACTACCACCACCACCATCAAAAAGATGAAACTCCAGATCTCTCAGCTGGTTTCTTAGTTCATCTTTACCTCTAATAAAATGATAAAGAAAGATTTAAAAAAAAAGGCTACTGATTCAGAAGTCACCGATTATCATATGCTGAAGCATGCATGAACCTTGGAGATGATCCTAACAGTCTGATTTTTATGGCAAAGGGAATAGAGTCCAAGGGTAGTGATGAAGCCAGCCTGTGATCACCAAGCCAGGAAGCAGCAGTTTGTGCTGAAACACAGGTCTTCTGATTCTCCTTGAAGCCCTCTCTCATCACATCCCATGTGGGATGGCAATCACTGCCGAAAAGACTGAAAAGGCAGTTGATTTATTTTTAAGTTCCCAGACATGAGATGGCCTTAATGGGGAACTTGATCAAACCAAATTTCAGTTTTGTCAGAAGTTGGAAATATTGTTCAGCCGTTAAAATCACTATTCAACGACATACTACCTGGTTTCAACAGTTCAACCTGTGTGTGTGTGTGTGTGTGTGTGTGTGTGTGTTCACATTTAAAATTCTAAGTACAATTTAAAATCTTCTTGGGAATTCAATTCAACTCACTTCATATGGTAGCGAGGGGAGTAGTGAATCTCAGCAAGCATACTGCTCTTATACCAATCTGTACCCATATTCCAATCTGGGCATCTAAGAATCTTGGAATATGGGGTGGGATGGGGAAGGAGCCGTGGTGGTTTGAAAGTTTCTCATAGGGTTTTGATTACACTGTACCCAGTTGAGCACCACTTAAAGGCATCCGATGGATTCATTATTCCCAGTAAAAAGTACCTCCGGGTAAATATAAAACTTCAGTACAAGTTGATGCCACAGATTACGTTGAGATCTCCTCAATCAAGGAAGCTTTGTATTTGATAGAAGTATAAGATAAAGTCAAAATCGCATTTCTCTGAGGATTAAACACTTCTCTCCTTTGTGTTATCCAAATAAGAAGCCTCCTACTCAGCAGGAATTCCTAGAGAATCATCATTATCTCAGGCCTTGTGAGCGACTCCTAGCTCCTCGGGATCTTAGGAGAAGCTAGGGGATTCACATTAAATAAGACCTCCTTAATCACCGCCTTCTGAAACACACTCATCTACTATATAGACCATGGGTCTGAATCCCTGCAGGTCAATGGCATAAACTTCTATCTGCCTCTATAAAACGACGAACTCAGAGAAAATTCTTTCGAGCATTTTCTATGTAAAGCTTTCTTTTTAAAACACAATTTACAATTTAATTCTATTGGAGTTCTATGCTACTGTTATTGCTATTTTACAATTTAGAGAGACAGAAACCATAATAACTTGACATTAAATAAGTATTTGAACAATATGACTGGCTCTCCAAAGGAGAGACAGAGGAAGACAGAAGCTCAGAAAAATGAACTTCCTTTTTTGGTGATTTTTTCAATTGTTGTTTTGATTGTTATAAGTTTAGAGGTGTGCATAGGAATATATAAATAAATCATAACTAAAGAATTAAAATGATTTTTTAAAAAATAGTGATAATAGGAATTCTACTTTCCACAACTTAACACAGCCTGGCAAGTAAATAAACAATATTTCCTTTAGTAAGCATCAAAACACCTTCTCTTTACTTTGTTCTGATAAAGAATTTTTCTTTCTTTTTTTAAAAATTTTTAATGTTTTTATTTATGTCTGAGAGAGAGAGCGAGAGAGGCAGCGTGAGCAGGGGAGGGTCAGAGAGAGAGGGAGATACAGAATCTGAAGCAGCCTCGAGGCTCCGAGCTAGCTGTCAGCACAGAGCCTGATGCAGGACTCGAACCCACGAACCATGAGATCATGACCTGAGCCGAAGTCAGATGCTTAACCGATGGAGCCACCCAGGCACCCCAGATAAAGCATTTTTCACATCAGCAGTGGTGCCCTTGGGTTCACAGACAGGCTACCAAAATACATTTTCTACAAAGCTCATTCAAGTAGATGGGACAGCAGGAAGCCATGTGAAATCCCATTTACACAGTGAGACACTTTCCAATGCATACAATCCTCAGCTGGATACTCTCATTCATTCACACAACAACAATCATAACCCTAATCCCCACCGTCATAAAAAAAGAGGGCACAGCCTATATTGGCATTTAATAAGAGTTGATTTCAAGCTAAAGTCTTGGTGGTAGAATTATTTTTAAAAATAAAATAAAATAAAATTAAATTAAACTAATCCAATTAAAACCACAAAGGATTAAGAAAAAGAAGAGCAAACCATCATCGACGCTGGGGCTTCAAGCAAATACTTCATGTTATAAGGAGATAATTGTGGACATAATGAGCTCCTGTTGACACTGTGCATCATTTCCCTGATTCCCTTTCTACTCATTCCAGTTTTTTATCCAAAGCCCAGCAATATGTTTAATGCACGGATAACTTATTACAAGGAAGCAAAACTACAAAAGATAGAAAGCTGTTCTCTCTTTAAATAATCATTTGTTTGTATGGGATAGGAACCCCAGTCCCACAGTCAAGCGGAGTCACACTCTGGCACATCCATCCGTGCTGTTGGCCAGTACTAGCCTAAACAAGATGAAATCAGAGCACATAAAAGGGAAACATTTTTACAGACCAAACAATGAGAACTGCCCCAAAATTTAAACAAAGCTGCTTAATGTTTATTTATTTTTGAGAGAGAGAGAGACAGACCATGAGCCAGGAGAAGCAGAGACAGAGGAAGACAGAGGATCAGAAGCAGGCTCCAGGCTCTGAGCTTCAGCACAGAGCCCTATGCAGGGCTTGAACTCACGGACTGCGAGATCATGACCTGAGCCAGAGTCAAACGCTTAACCAACTGAGCCTAGAACCACCCCAAAATTTTAAATGGAAGGGAAACCTTTGTCTGGGAAACATTTTAAAGCATGTGAGGCAAAAATTAATACCCTGAATAAAATGTGCACACAGCAGGGAACTAGTGGTTGTAGAGTGGTCATTCTCCGATGGTGCCTTGCATGAGGATGGGAAGGTGTGACGGGTTGGCCAGGCCTGTAGGGTTCCAAGCCGCCAGCCCTGCTTTGGCCAGACTAGCTTTGCTTTGGTTCATTTTATACCAGAAAACTTCCCAGAAAACTCTCGTTGGAAGAAAGTACACTATCTTAAAAAAAAAAAAAAACCTCTGAAAACTTCTTTTTTAGAAATACCTTTATGGGCTCAGCAGATGCTAAGAATATATTCACTGAAAAAAGCTAGTTTTAAGCTTGCTTGATCCCATTTTTATGATATATACACAGAGGGTTGATTCCCAACATCATCTTTATAGAGTATTTTATTTCTAAAAAGTGAAAAATCGTTCCAATTTCCTACAGTGAGCCTGTATCGTTTATGTATGTTGTTTAAAAAAGTTTATGACAATACTAGAAGATCTGTTTTATTCTACTGTCTCCTCAGCACAGCTTGTTGAGAAATAGCTGCAGTAAAAGGCTCTTGTACATGTGTCAGTAAACTTCTCAGAGTCAAATAATAATGTCAAATGTGTGTATTAGTTTACTTTCTGGACAGCTTTCTAGGTACTACATTTTTAAAAAATTCAAGGGCACCTGGGTGGCTCAGTTGGTTAAGAGGACAGCTTTGGCTCAGGTCATGATCTCACACTTTGTGGGTTTGAGCCCTATGTCAGGCTCTGTGCTAACAGCTCAGAGCCTAGAGCCTGCTTTAGATTCTGTGTCTACTCTCTCACTGCCCCTTCCCTGTGCTCTCTTTCTCTCAAGATTAAATAAACATTAAAACAATTATAAAAAGTTGTTGCTTTGTGATTGTATACAATGTGATGCACTGTATAATCTTCCCTGCGCTCCATGTCACTTTGAATTTATCGATGGTTGCAGAGTAAAGGGAAGTGTCTAGAAAACACTTTTTACAGAGTGTAAAGGGACAGATGTCAGATTAAAATTACCACCTGAATCTCTCTGATCATCTACTAGGTTGTACATGATAAGGCACAGTTAACATATAATAAAAATATTAACAGATTGAGCATTTCCAGTAGAGCTGCCCAACAGAAATACAATGCAAGTCAAAGACGTCACTTGAAATTTTATATTAGCCATATTAAAAGAAAAATGAAATTAACTTTAATAATATCATATTTAACCCAGTATATCTAAAAATCATTATTTCGAGCAGTGCCTGTGTGGCTCAGTCAGTTAGGTGTCTGACTTCAGCTCAGGTCATGATCTCATGGTTCATGGGTTTGAGCCCTGTGTCAGGCTCTGTGCTGACAGCTCAGAGCCTGAAGCCTGCCTCAGATTTTGTGTCTCCCCTCTTTACTCCTCCCCTGCTCATGCTGTTTGTGTGTGTCTCTCTCTCAAAAGAAAAAAAAAAAAAACATTAAAAATTTTTTAAAAAGAATTCACTTGCTGTACCTGGGTGGCTCAGTTGGTTAAATGTCCGATTTCAGCTCAGGTCATGATCTTGTGGTCTGTGAGTTTGAGCCCTGCATTGGGCTCTTTGCTGGCAGCTCAGAGCCTGGAGCCTGCTTCAGATTCTGTGTCTCCCTCTCTCTCTCTGCCCCTCCCCCACTCATGCTCTGTCTCTCTCAAAAATGAATAAATGTTAAAAAAAAGTTTAAAAAGAATACACTTATAATGAGCACTGAATAATGATGTATAGAACTGTTGAATCACTATATTGCACACATGAAACTAATGTAACACTCTAAGTTAACTATACTGGAATTAAAACAAAAATAAATACATAAATAGGAAAAAAAGAATGTGTTTCTATTTATTCCACATGTCTTGTAGCACATATTGTCTATATCACTACTTTTGATGTTTATTCGTAGACTGTGCTGATTTCTTTTAACTATTATTTATCTACTTTGAATTCTGAGGCTCCTAAAAATAAGGATCATGCTTTATACCTTCCTTGTCTCCTTCCAATGTTAACTAGTAAAGTACTTTGAACCTCTTAAATTGAAACACTTTACTTAGTTCTACGGTTTTTATTTTACTACCTGTCTCAAAGGCATGATCCAGGATGGTAGAACTTGATTTAAGAAAACAAACAAACAGGAGCACCTGGGTGGCTCAGTTGGTTAAGTGTCCACCTCTTGATTTCGGCTCAGGTTATGATCTCACAGTCAGGAGACTGAGCCCTGCATTGGGCTCCGTGCTGACAGCACAGAGCCTGCTTAGGATTCTCTCTCCCTCTGTCTGCCCCTGCCCCCACTCATACTCTCTCTTTCTCAAAATAAATAAGTAAATATTTAAAAAAAGAAAACAAACACACCTAATAGATGCAAAGGAAAGCATGAACTTTCTAGTACTCAAAACCATTAAAAGAAGAACTGAGTTGGTCATGAGTCTTTCATAATGAAATTATTGAAGGAGAATAGAGCTAGCTATTTGTTTGGGGTATTTAAGGAGAATTTCTAAAATGAGTGGATGGTTGGATTTGGTGACGTCTTAGTACTATTCTGATTTTAAGACCCTGTGCCCAAAAAAGCTAATGTGTGAATCTCTAAATGTATGATTCCTCAATTATTTCAAGCTCTGTCCTTGTCTGCAGTAAAAAACCAGTTAAATAAATAAAGAAGTGGACAGTTATTTAGAGACCTGATCAGTTTCTGTTTACTCACAATTATAAAGTTAAATTTGGCAAAGTCGGCATACAATGTTTACTATATATATAATATAGTGATATATGTAGCTATATAAAAACTGCTATAAGGCAAGAGGCTTGCCAGGTGGTCCCAAGGGTTGTTTCAACAGCAACAGACCTCAGCATCTAATGTCTTGGATGTAAATTCCTAAGGTGATTGTTTACTAGATGAGGCAGTGAAGTAGGCTCACCTTCCACCTCTGTTCTAGCCATCAAAAATACCTCCTCTTTATTGGTAAGAACAAAAGACAACCCAAGACAGCCCGCCAGGCATCAGTCCTCTCGATGGTCAATATCCATCAGCATTGATCTGCCCCTGAAAGCAGTCAGTAGGGCCACTCTCTCCTTAAGTGCCCAGGGAACTTGCATAGCCTAGCAGTTGAGAAGCTTTTGACCCCTCATTGGGTTCAGATATCAGAGTCTGGGGGATCTGAAACAAATTCACAAGTTCAGAATGAGTTAACTCAAGTCCTAAGTGTTAAAACTAGCCATTATTCCATACGTGGCAAAAGAGAGCGATCAGCTAATCTGTATGTGTGTGTGTGGGTTTGTAACGGAGTGCTGATTTTATTCCAGACCATGATGGAGAGGGCTAACATTCCAAATTGAATTGTGTCATAGTTAATGGTGCCTTTGGGGGGTCAGTACCCTCTCCTCTAATCCAGCATTGTCATTGTAAAAACACCTCAAGAAGAAATACAATTTCTGGAAGGCTGCCCTGCAGACTTATGCTGGCATTATTTAAATAGCTTATCTGGAATGGATGCTGTCCACTTTTAAAAGCTACTTTGAAGGGAGAAAAAATCTACTTTTCATGGTGGAGGATGGCAATGCTGGCCCACTTTATTAATGGGTACTTTCTCTGTGACAGCCCAATAGTTCTATAACTTTGGCTGATGATAGATTAAACAAACACATAAACACAAGGGAGGAAGCCTCATTTTGCCCTGAATGCTGAAAGACCTGAGTTCCAATCGTGAACTGCTTCAAATTAGCCTTGTGTTCTTGCCAACTTGCTTAACCTCAGGGAACGTCAGGATCATTCAGGGTAAAGCAAGGGTAAGCCTCCCATTTCAGGGAGTGACTGCTGAGGTCAGGCCATGAAAAAGCAGCTGGCACCCCATGGGCCCTTGACACAAATTAATGGACTCCTTGCCACTGAATGGCAAATGGGTCATGAGTCAGAGAAGTTTCAATAGGAGCTGACAATGGAAACCAGAGTCTCACTGGAGGCTTGAAGAATTACAACCAATGAAGCACAGGGCCGGAGAGGAGCCGGGAAGAGGTTCCCTGCCTAAGGCTCTCAGTAAAGAGCCAGAGACACAGGGGCGCCCGGGTGGGTCCACTGGTTGAGCCTCTAGCTCGAGTTCAGTTCAGATCATGATTCATGGTTTGTGGGATGGCGGTCCCACATCAGGCTCTGTGCTTACAGCATGGAGCCTGCTTGGGATTCTCTCTCCCCCTCTCTCCACACGCTCCCTATTTGCACTTGTTTGCATGCACTCTCTCTCAAAATAAATAAATAAACATTAAAAATAAAAAAGAGGCAGAGAAGCACAAGCAAAGTAAGGGAAGAGTCAGGCACCTGGGAAATAGCTAAATCCAGAGAAAAACCAGAGAAGCCACAGAGAGCACTGGCCAAAGGATGAACTGAACTAATAGTTGCTTGGGTTCAAAAGGACTTCCTATCTAGGGTTAAAGTGCCCCTTTACAATGAGCTGAGGATTCAAAAGAATCCTGAGAAACCTCAAGACAAAGCAGCAAAATTAGGCTTTAAAACAATAAAAAAATAAAATAAAATAATAAAATAAGATAAAAATAGCAGATGTACGTCCATGAGCTTTATGGAAAAGAAACCTTGCTGTGTTAAAAAAATAATAACTAAGAAAATTCATTTCACAATTTACAGCTCATATTTTTAAAAAAAATTTTTTAACATTTATTTATTTATTTGAGAGAGACAGAGACAGCATGAGTGATGGAAGTATAGGGAGAGAGGGAGAGAGAGAATCCCAAGCAGGCTCTGTGCTGCCAGTGCAGAGCCTGATGCAGGGCTCGAACCCATGAAACCAGAAATCACGACTGAGCCGAAAGCAAGAGTTGGATGCTTAACCAACTGAGCCACCCAGGGGTCCCTACAGTTCATATTTTAAAGACCATATTAATTGAAGCAGAGTTACCCTCTGCCAGTAAATTCTGGGGAAAAAAATGCTCTTTTATTGTCAGTTAAAACATATTGGTGATATGGTTGTTAAAACTATCATCAAACATTTATTAAAAGTCTACTATGTGCAAGGCACAGGGATCTCTAAATGAAAGCCAGAACCAGATAAATTTTACTCCCTCAGACTACATGTCTATTGATTTAATGAATAGGCCAGTAATTTTGAGGACAAAAAACAGTACTGAAACAATAAAATATAACAAGAGATCATCCTGTAATGCCTGATTTGTACGGAAAAGCCAACTTCGCTTCTCAGACCTTGAGGGATAGCACTATATAACTGACTCTGTCAGAAAGATGGGAATAGATGGTCTAAAATTCTTTTATGCTTGAATTTTTTTAAAAGCAATTTAATAGGAATTGAGCATTTCCAATCCAAACAAATTCGAATCTAGAAATTTTCATCTTTTCAAAAGAAATGGGAAAGAGACCCATATTTCAAGATATATGGGTTCTGATCATTACATACTTGCTTCTTAAATACTTTTCTTCCACAAAATTGTTTCTGTGTTTTACGGAGTTTTTCCCAACCATATACATATATTGTGTTCATATACTGCTTACATACAACAGCACTATATTGAAAAAGGATCAAGGGTCCCTCAGGTGTAGAGTTGTCAGATAAAACATAGGACATATATTTAAATTTGAACTTAAGATAAGCAACCAGCTAGGCAAACTGCCATATTCCCAATAGTTTATTAAAAGATTCTATTTTATTTATAATTTAATTAGGCACCCAAATTATGAAATGCCAATTCTTTGCTGCTAGATTCAGTGTCACTAGTTTCTTTCATTCAAAAGAGATGAGACAGCTTAGTGTTTTATGGAAATACAAAATAGGCATGTGTGAAATACTAAGAAATATATATCTACCCCCCAATACCTGACATAGAACTCCTAAAACTTTTATAAATAGGGTTGCTGAGATAATCTTTTCTTCTAATACTGAACCATGGACCCTGGTTCCTAACACAGAACTCTTAAGACTTTTATCATTATGTGAATGATAGTGTCTGACACAGAGCTCCTAAACCTTCAGATTTCCTTTTGTTCTAATAGCCAAGCCTTTGTTGGGTGCCCACACGGAGGTTGACCAGATAGACCAAGCCATGATTAGAAGCTGGGAACCATCAGCCCCAGCCTTCATCCTCTGGAGAGAGGAGATGGGTTAGAAATGGAGTCAACAAGTGATTATGCCTACATGACGAAACCTCCATAAAAATCCTGAGAGTACAGGGCTCAGAGAGTTCTGGGCTGGTGAACACTCATGAGAGCTGGAACTCCACAGGGACAGAACATCCTTCCAGACCTGCCTCATAATAAACCAATAAGTGTAAGTAAAGTGTTTTCCTGAGTTCTATGTACCATTCCAGCAANAAGAGTACAGGGCTCAGAGAGTTCTGGGCTGGTGAACACGCATGAGAGCTGGAACTCCACAGGGACAGAACATCCTTCCAGACCTTGCCTCATAATAAACCAATAAGTGTAAGTAAAGTGTTTTCCTGAGTTCTATGTACCATTCCAGCAAATTATCAAATCCAAGGTGGGAGTCGTGGGAACTCCAAGTAGGTCAGGTCAGAAGCACAGGTGAAAACCTGCACTTGAAATTGGCATGTGAAACATGAGGAAGACAGTCATCTGGGAAGTCAGTCATCTGCCTTTACCCTGTGCAATCTGACACTCCCTCCAGACAGAAGGTGTCAACACTGAGCCACACTGCAGGATATGAAGCTGGTGTCACAGACCCACTCGAAGTGTAGAAAACTCACACATCTGGTGTCACAAGTGTTGCCAGTGTGTGGGTAAAGGAAAGCACAGGAGAGTTCTTCTGAGATAACACATCACAGGCAGTGAAATCAAACACCGGAAAAAGCTCTTCGGCGCTGGTTATGACAAAAGCAGCAATATTTAACTACAAAATTTGCTGGGTGCAAACAAGAAAAACATACAGTTTTGTGAAATTATAAACCTGGGTCAGGTTGCCAGATTTTAGCAAATAAAATACAGGATGCACAGTGAAATTTTAATTTCAGATAAAGTGGGGGCGGGAAATGTACTGTGAGCCTATCCCATGGGCTATTTGAGATAGACTTGTGCTCAACAATGATTTGCTGCTTATTTAAAGTTCGGATGGAACTACATGTCCTGTATGGTTTTCTGGTCATCTATATTATTTGGGGAGGGGTGATTCACCTAGTCTGAGAGCTCAGGAAAGGTGTCCCTGAGGAAGAAACTAATTTGAAATGATTGTGAATGATCTTTCAAAGCTTTCTGGAAGGAATAAAATGCTTTTAAAAATGACCTAAGGTGTGGGCGCCTGGGTGGCTCAGTCAGTTAAGCGGCCAACTTCAGCTCAGGTCATGTTCTCATAGTTTATGGGTTCAAGCTCCACGTTGGGCTCTGTGCTGACAGCTTGGAGCCTGGAGCCTGTTTAGGATTGTGTCTCCCTTTCTCTCTCTGCCCCTCCCCTGCTCGTATTCTGCCTCTCTGTCTCTCAGAAATAAACAAACATTTAAAAAATTTTAAAATAACCCGCTGTGACTGCTCTATGTAAATTCTGATGGTCTGTGTTAGCTTGATTCTACTATGCTTTGAGTCTAATCCACAGAGATTATCAGAGCTATTGACACACTATTGCTGTGAGTTTTGGACTATCTTTCCCATGAGACAATAAATTCCTAAAGGCAGCAAACATATCCTTCCTTAGGTTATACCAAGAACCCTGCTTACACCCAGATACACATATCTTAAAGCATTAATAAACATTTCAAAGAAATCAGGAAATTATGAGCTGTATTTCATAGGAAAAGCAGGTCCTAGTCAATAAATGGAAGCTTGTTATAAAATTAAATGTATTTAATCTCTATTATGTCTACTAGTGATTTCGCATTATGTCCACATGCATAAAATACTCAGATGAAATGGATAAATATGTCATTGGGGAGCACATCAGTTGTGGGGCCACACAGAAGTATGGCTAATACCTAGAGATTCAAAACCAAATGCTTATTCATAAGAGACATGCTTTTACTATGTGCTCAGATCAAATTCAGAAGCCCCTCATATAAAGTGCTACAAAGATTTTGAAAGTCACATAAACCTGATCAAATGCCGGAGATGGACACCTGTTCTCAGAGGAGCAGTTTAATATAATAAGAATTACAAAGAAATCTTTCAGGAGAAATCTAGGGAAAAGATACTTGGGAGAGATCTATTGAAAGGTCAAAAATGGCGCTACCTACATATTCTAACTAGCTTGAAGCCTACAGTGTGTAACAGCTAGAGAGGGTCCCAGCAGAGGCCATGTGGGCACACAGTGAGAAGGCTGCCATCTGCAAACCAGGAAAAGAACTCGCACCAGGACCCAATCATGATGGCGTCCTGCTCTCAGAATTCCAGCCTCCAGAACGCTGAGAAAAGGAATTTCTACTGGTCAAG
The DNA here is from genome assembly GCF_008692635.1 of Crocuta crocuta. Classification (NCBI taxonomy): domain Eukaryota; kingdom Metazoa; phylum Chordata; class Mammalia; order Carnivora; family Hyaenidae; genus Crocuta; species Crocuta crocuta. The sequence goes on from NW_027528640.1 coordinate 4,799,537, forward strand.
CCATTCAGTCTATGATATTTTGTTATGACAACATGAACAGACTAAGACAAAACTGAAATAAAAGAAGTAAGCCTTTTTTCATGTATGCCAGCCACTACAAACAAACCTGTACTTCCCAGTCAATATATACTACTGAAATGCCAATGACTTAGTGTGTGTATGTGGCATAATCTCATCTTTTCAAGCCCAGACTGGACCCAGTCCCCAACTAAGGAAAGGCAGGCCGTTTCTATGCAAGTCCATTAAAACTCATTTGACACCACAACAGGCAGTCACTACATAGTTAAGCAAAAGTAAAATGAGTCGTGAATTTTAAGTACATTTCCCATGCTTCTCCTGTACCAAAAACTTAGATGTTGGACCAAAAGTACTCTGAAATAGTGAAATATCCCCTTAAGAGAATGTTCACAAAGAAGAATGAAAACGCTAGTAGCATGTGAGCAGATGCTATTTGGAAAACTCCACGTATCCTTAGTTACCTGAATGGTGGAGCTCTACGTTTGTCCACTTGTGAATCTATGTAAAAGTACCTCAAAATTGCTCACCTACCGAAGTAATGGCATGTAATAAAATTTATGATCTTCAAAAGGTTTGTGGCATTGTTTGCATGAACTGTTTTGCTTAAAGCAGCATGTTTAAAAGAGAGCAAAACAATTTCTAAGAAACAATCACTTTGAAAAAACATTTTGGTGGGGACACTCTTTTTTAAACTATCTTCTTTCTTTTTAAACTATTGACATAGCATTCAGACTCACTTACATTACTCCCTAAACGGATGAAATCTGGACCATATAAGCCTGTTAGTATAATAGAACTTTCAACCAGAAATCTACTCTTCCTACAGGGCACTGCTTTAAAAAATAAAATAAAAACTAACAACCAACATGTTAAAAAAAATAATCATAAACATGTAAGTATTGCACACACTGAAACACTCCCTTCAGGACTCTTGGCATCTCTCATCTGATGGCCAGACTTTGTGCAGATAGCTCAGAGCCTGGAGCCCACTTCAGATTCTGTATCTCTCTCTCTCTCTCTCTTTAGCTTTCCCTTTCACTCTCTGTCTCTTTCAAAAATAAACATTAAAAACATTTTTTTAATAAATAAATGAAACCATAACATTCAAAGTCATTTGACTAGACTCCCTTCTTTCTTGGATGGAGAGACTGGGTGGCCAAAATATTTGGTGGCCCATAGATTTTACCAGGTGAACAATTACGTTTCCGGAGAGATAAAATGAACACTTGGCAATTATTATTGAACTTGAAATAACAGAGAGACAGTGACACAGAAGGTCAGGGGTCCTGGCTCTACTGTTATATACACCCCATACAAGGAGGACCCTGCATGGCTCCAGCTGCACAACTTATACAATTAATGACATGAGACTAGGTGATTTCTAGGTACTTTATGGTCTTAATGTTTTAAAATTCAAAGAGTTTTGTCCTGGAAAGATTCAAAGATTGCTTACCACTTAATGTCAGTAATGCATTGAAGGTTTCTGCAAGCTGCCATTAACCAGGCTTACAAACCAACAAAATCAACATTATGGATTTATCGGGAATTATCTCATTTCCCCTTGAGTTCTGTCCTGAATTATTCTGGGAACTATGCTTGCAGGCAACCCACCGGGCCCACTTGTGATTCTGGTAGAATCTGAGCAAAAGGCTCTCTGTGGGAAGTGCACTGGGCAAGTTCTGCCTCTGATCAGTGAGCGGCTTTCTTCTTCAACAGATTGACCCTAGAGTGCCCAGGGTCAGACTCAGAAACAAAGACAAACACAGCCAGCTTTTTCCCTGCAAAGGGAGTGTGCTGTTTTTCACACTAGGCAAGCACCTGCATATTTTCCGGTCTGAGCTGATAACTGTGAGCTGCCGCCGATGTGGCTGGTGTCAAATTCTTTCTGTGTGAATCTGAAACACTTCTGAGAGACGCAAAAATCGTTTATTCTTTCCTTTCCTCTCTGTTCTGGAAAATGCTGACTTCTCCGACAAACCAAGACCCTCGATGACTACAGATGAAATAACGGCACACAGAGTGACACCTCTGTCTGTTGGCTACAATTGGTGCAGATCAAGAATGACAGAAGATGGGGATGCCTGGGTGGCTCAGTTGGTTGAGGGTTCCACTCTTGATTTCAGCTCAGGTCATGATCTCAGGGTGGTGGGACCAAGCCCTGCATAGGGCTCTGCACTGAGCGTGAAGACTGCTTAAGATTTTGTCTCTCCTTCTGACCTCCCCCTCTCCCTACTCTGCTCTCAAAANCGTCCGACTTTCTCTTAGGCCATGATCTCGCGGTTCATGGTTTTGAGCCCCGAGTCAGGCTCTGTGCTGACTGCCAGCTCAGAGCCTGGAGCCTATTTCAGAGTCTGTGTCTCCCTCTCTCTGACTCTCCCCTGCTCATGCTGTCTCTCTCTCTCTCCTAGAAACAAATAAAAATATTTTTTTTAAAAAAAAAGAAAGAAATGAGGTGGTAAAGCCACTCTTTAGCTTCCAACCAAAGGTCAGTGACTAAGCAGCAGAGCACGACTTTAAATAGTTATTTTGTTACCAGACCTAGATGGTCACGCCTCTGGGGACAGAAAGAGGACTGACTGACTTGCTGGCCCCTTTCCCATGGGAGCGAATGCTTTCCTGTGCAAAGGTACAGAAGGTGTTTCCGGAGGCCTTCACAGTGAAGCCCTGAGTCAGAGGAGGGTGTCCCAGCCAGAAAAGAGAATGGCCCCAAGGTCAAGGGAATATCAGGTGAATATGCAGATAAATGATATATTTTTTTAATTTTTAATGTCAACTAATACTGCCCCCCAAGTTGTTCACAACATCTGTACAGATTGCTGATTTCATCTGCTGTGTATGAAGCACCAGATGATGGCAGACAGGGTACAGGAGCCTCAGCAGGAGGAGGATGCCTTCAAAGGTGGCCATTTATCAAAGCCAATATCAGAGTTTTAATATAAAAAGCTATCATATAAGCATAGGGAAAAAAACCTGACTTTAGGATCAGATAAATTTGTATTTAAAACTCTGTTTAGGGGCACCTGGGTGGCTCAGGAAGTTGAGAGTCTGACTCTTGATTTCAGCTCAGGTCACGACCTCACAGTTCGTGGATTTGAGCCCCACATCAGGCTCTGTGCTGACAGTGCAGAGCCTGCTTGGGATTCTCTCTCTCTCCCTCCCTCTCTCTCTCTCTTTCTCTCCATGTGTATATATATATGTAAATTTTTTTGGAAAATCTAAAAACAACTCTGCTGTTTGGTAGATATGAAGTCACAGGTGAGTTACTTAATTTTCTGAGCTTTTCTCTCCTCATTTGTAAAATGGGATATTAGCATCTGCCTCATAGGACTGTTGTGAGAAATGACGAGTAATAAACAAAGAAATGAACACGGGTAAGTCCTGGACTGGAATATAATATGTAATCCATAAACGTTCCTTCTCTCAATTTCCTTTAGCTAGGAAAAATGATGAAATGATGATATCATTACTACTTGTTTTTATCTCTTCTTGCCCGTATCTTCAAAATATCTCAGCACCATTAAAAATACCATATATCCAGCTTAGACTATGAGAGCATTCATGTAAAAACACAAATGAATCACAGATACATATGTAGGTGTGTGTATATTTGCTACTAGAAGGGAGAAAGGAGTCCCAGAAATATTTTAATGTTTAATGTTTCTGAAAACATTAACATACGCTGTAAAAGAACTAATGTTATATTTGGTGCTTTGCACCTTGAAGGTATTATGTAGTATATTATTATTTGTATTTTTTATGTTTATTTATTTATTGAGAGAGAAAAAGAGAATGCAGGAGAGTGAGCAGAGGGTCAGAGAGAGAAAGAGAGAGACAGAATCCCAAGCAGGCTCTGTGCTGTCAGCCTGGAGCCTAATGCAGGGCTTGAACTCAAAAACAGAGATCACAGCCAGAGCCGAAATCAAGAGTTGGATGCTTAACCACCTGAGCCACCCAGGTGCCCTAGTATATCATTTTTTTAATGATATAATAAGCACCTAATAAGCTAATTTGACAAGTTAATACAGGTAAAATTATTGTCAAAAATATTTTCCCAGTGATTAGCCAGATGTTTTCAAAATGATTGGTCTCTTAAAGTCCCTATGTTTGAAATGAAGTGATAACGAAGAGATAGGAAGCAAGGAGTGGGGCCACAAACCCTACTTTAAGTGCCCATTTTTTGTCTTTCGAAGGTTTTGCTGACCTTTGAGAAAATGTACCCAAGTTTCATCAAACACACATTTGTCTTACTATGACTTCTATTAAGATAGACTAATAAAAATCTACGTTGTTATAAGGATGCTGTTCCCTTAACAGCCTGGAGTTTTCAAAACAAAATCTCAACATCTCTTAGCTGGACTGCGGTGTGAAACTCCTCTCCAGTTCTTTTCAAAACACCACTTGGAAGATAGCTGTTTTGCAAATTAATCTTTCATGAAGCTCTCTAAGGATCGATGGGCTTGTGTTAGCTGCCAAACACACTCGATTTCTGGGACAACTGGGAGATCCATGATGAATGCGACTTGGTCTTTTTTCTTGCACTTACTGTACCCATCAGCAGTGCTTAATGCACCACTTCCAGTAAACGGCTGCCTTCAAAGCTTAAAACTGTCTAGCCATAAAAAAGGAGAGTGCGTCTGTTTTTCCTCCACACACAAGAAATATTTTTCCCATTCAAACAAGAAAGACAAACACACGCAGAGAACTAATGGAAGAAACCAGATCACTGTTCTGTGAAACGGTGTGGCAAAATTAGACTAAGGCACCATGTGGGCAAAACCATGTGCAGCTGGGAGAAGGGGTCCTGGGCTCAATCTTGGCTCTGGCTCTCTAACTTGACACTGGACTTCCTAGACAAGGTGTCTTGACCCCGTGTGTAAAGCTCCAAGTCCAGGCTCTTGTACATGAGGGGCTTCTTGACCCTGGCTGTCACTCAGCATCCAGCTCTCAGTCCCCCTGGTGTCAGAATGAGTGGAACGCACTTCACAGTGGTTGGGGGAGTGACATGAGGATCTGTGGCCTGGGACTTAGTAAAAGTGCACTAAATGTTAGCCTATTTATTCATATAGCATCATCAGTATAAGTAGTATTACTAGAACCATCGTTTTATTCTGAAGACAAAGCAAAACAAAACTTTGGCGGCAAAAAATATACAAGTGGAGAAATCCGGAAGAGACAACGATAAAGGTATGAAGATCAAGTGGACACCCAAAAAAGCACTACAATAATTAATTAGTTAATTAAAATATTTGTTAAAGTCACTTTTAAGCTGACCCAAAGAATAAGGAGCCGTTCTCTAAATGACTTCAGTTTTCCTTCTGCCTAATATTTAGAACAATTGCAAGTTAGAAACCACATGTCTTTCTTTTAAATTTGCTAAGAACAAAAGGATCTTAAGCAATTTGCGATTTGAATCTATGAAGCCAAAAAAGGAAACGGCACGTGGATATAGGAAAAAGAAATCAAGGTGTGGGGAGGACGGGCAGCATAAGAGAGACGGAGAGCAGAGATGAAACCGAATTTTTTTTTTAAATTTTTTTAATGTTTTATTTATTTCTAGGAGAGAGAGAGAGAGAGACAGCGTGAGCAGGGGAGGGTCAGAGAGAGAGGGAGTCACAGACTGAAACAGGCTCCAGGCTCTGAGCTGGCAGTCAGCACAGAGCCCGACGCGGGGCTCGAACCCACGAACCGCGAGATCATGACCCAAGCGAAAGTCGGACGCTTAACCGACGAAGCCACCCAGGCGCCCCGAAACCGAATTTTTTGAGCAGTAATCTAAATACTAAAGAGATCCCACCTTGAGCTCCTTGGGAAGACTTTACGGAGGCACAACAGACTTCTGTGGGCTGCTGCTGCCTGGGGCTGGCTTCCCTTGGGGGATTGGCACATGCAGTTATTTCCAAGCTGCTGGGCTCTCCCTCTTGAGCAGAGACCCACCAGCCTTCCACTCAAAGCTTGGTTTCCTTCCCTGAAGAAAAAGAAAGGCGGCTGAAAGGCGAGCACTGCACACGCAGGCAGCCCCTCCTTGGGGAGTCCATCTGGCTCCCAGACTCCATCTCCGGGGGACTCCGGGCGCACCTGTCTGGGGCCAAAACCACACAGCAGCCCTGCTAGTGTGGCCGCCCCCAACGTCTCTTTCCTTTCCAAACAGATTGTGCACTGAAAATGAATCTGCGTCTGAGACACGGCTCCTAACAAATGTCTCTGTGTGCTCTGGCTTTGCTAGAGAAAGAGCTGCTGGTCTCTGCAGCCTCTCGGTTCCCTCAAAACACAGCAGCTAACCTTCCCGGTGGTGTCCAATCCCAGAGCTCGCATCTGCACTCTTCTCTCCATGTCCTCTCCACACTTGGACTTTAACACGTGAAGACTTGCTGCTCCCAAATCTCCTCTGGGCTCCAGGCCAAGTCCTTCTGGAACTTTCTACCTGGGAGGACTTCCTTCGCTTCCCTTCATCTCACCTCAAACTCAACATGACCCAAGTAAAAGGCATCATCACCCACCACACCCCCACCCTGCCCCTCCATTCCGACCTCTTGGTAAATGACACCAGCGAACCAGGTCCAGCCACTTGAAAGAGTCTCACCTCTCTCTTATGACCTGTAACCAACCGGTCATGGAAACTTAATTCTACGTAATAACCATCTCTCTAGTCTGCTCCTCTTTCCTAGCCCCACAGCCAGCGGCCTCATCCAAGTCATCTCCTGACTACGAAGCAACAAACCAAACAGTTGCGTTTCCCATCTCTAGGTTCTCCCCATGTTATTGTCCAGATCATCAGCTCTTCCTAAAATGCAGTGTCTTCATGGAAGCCGGGGCTCAGAGTTTAAGCAAACTGCCTAAGACCACACAACCAGTAAGAAGTTTAGGCTCAAGATAAATCTCACCCTCTTGTACTATCATCTCTAATGAAGGCCCACCGCTTGACTCTCTCCCTGATGGAGGAGCCATGCTTAGAAAGGAAGACTGTGGCTTTTGCCTAGGCGACAGAGTGGTTATCTCAAAAGATCATGACATGTAAGATAATACCACACATAGACCCTTTGGATGGTGGTACGAATTAGGAGCTAAAGTCTCTAGATGACTATTTGTTTCCCAAAGTTCATTTAATTGTAACTTTCAGGGAGACAAGTTTCTTGAATTCAGAACACCGATCTCTACAGATCACTTAGCAGGTCACTCGGTGTCTTCCTGCCTCCAAACTCTTGATCTGACACTGGCAGATACCATTTTGTTCCAAATACCCATTTCAAATGGGTCTTACAAGATTAGCTATAAAGTGAGCACTGCAAGTTCCTGAGTTGGAAGTAAAACGTAAGCACAAAGAACTGTTTTTTGGTATTTATTATCTACAGGCTCAAATTAAATATAGCTTATAATAACAGTCTGCCAGTGCCATTCTGCATAATTAATCCGAACTTTGGCACTCTTAAACCTGTTAATACAGAGCTGCCAATAGTAATGAATTGAAACTGAATGTGTGATACGTATTCTCAAATTATTGCAATTGAAATATGCATAAAAATGTACAAAACATCACACCTGGTGTGACTCAGTAATTTCTTCCAGTAATTATTTCAGTAATGTCCTTTTTTTTTTTTTTTTTTTGCTGCACAAAAGGTTTCATTCAGAGCCACATGCCATTGTTTTCCAACATCAAATTAAGAATAACAGAGCTACTCAATCACCTACACTAAGAAACTGAGCATTGCAAAGGCAGGGCTATTGTCAAGTCTAGGTGAGGAAGGGCGTCTAACTGCTTAGTTCTGTCTATCTCCTGCCATCATTTAGGACATGTGAGAGAAGTAGAGTGAAGTACCTGGGACAGCGCTCACGTCTCACTCCTTTGATGCTTTTACACTGTAGAGAACACCACTGGACAAAACGGGAAAACAACACAGCACAGAGATGTTACTCTCCTGTAGCGGTTCCCGGAGGATGGTCTGGGGCCCACTCAGAGGCCTTGAGACATTTTCAAGGTGTCCATGGTGGACATGGATATTTTCAAAATAATCCCAAGTCCCGATGGGCCCTGTCCATGCTCATTCTCTCACAAGTATACAGTGGTTTTTCAGAAACTCCATGATATGTGATATCGCAACAGCCTGAAGGAGTCAATATGAGAATCCAGCCGTCTCCTATCAAGCCAGATGTTAAAGACATTGGTAAAATATAAAACAAGGCCACTCATCTAAAATTTTGTTTGGGACAAAGAATATTTCCCATGAAAATACGTGATTAAGTGAACTCGAATAGGTTTGTTTTTTAATTGCATAAATAAATATTATAAAAAGGTTTCCATTTCAGCTGTAATCTATATAAACAAAAGCCTTCTGGGGTCTGCAGTAATTTTTCAGACTGTAAAAGCCTCCAGAGATCAACAAGATTGGGAACTGCTGCACAAGAGGCTTTTTGAAGTGTGCAATTTGAGCAGAGATTAAGGATTATATCCTCTATGACTATCCTCTGGGGTCCCTTTCCAGCTTTCCTGTTCGTGGCTAAAAACTCTCCTCCTTTCTTCCTTTACCCGGCTAAGTCAATTCAACTTCCAGTTGAATTAATTCAACAGTTATTTCCTTGGAGGCCGTTTGGAGCAATGCCCATGGAGATGGGCACTCGTGGTGATCTAAAAGCCCAAAGAGGTTATAATAAGCTAAGAAGGAGAGATGTCCACATGGCAAAAACAGATCGTGATACAGAGTCATGTGTAATTCGGTTCCAGAGTGAATAATGCGAGCATTGACTGCCATTAGCTTTGAGATGAGGAGGGTAATGTGGTTAGGGGCTTGGGGGGACAAATATTTGTCTACGAACCAATGTCCTTATCTATCCATTCTCTATCTGTTTACCAAGTAGAAATAGAAAAATATTAGGATGCACAGAAAATATGAGTAGAAAGGTAAAGAATTGAGCCAATACTACTACTACTACTACTACTACTACTACTACTACTACTACTACTAGTGAAAATAATAAAGATATTGAGCCAATAATAATAAAAATAAAAGTACTGAAGTCTAGGACCAGCTATATAATCTGCAGGGACCGGTGCAAAATGAGAATGCAAAGAAATTAGGCAACGAAATTAGGATGCAAAGAAATTATGGCATCCTGCCATATTTCAGGATGGCAACGGGAGATCATTAAACTGAGTGCCAGATGCTTGTAAGTGTGGATGCTGGTGTGACCATGCAGGGTGCACAGCCCTGAGGCGGCCCAATGATGTCCTTCCAGGCTATGGATGTTTGGTCTCAGACCCAGGTTTACAATGACTTAGAAAGCAGAGCAAAGAGGGAAGTACAATCAGTTTGAAAATTCCCTGCATTCCTTACTCAGAAAATGCCATGAAAAGTGATCAGAATTACAGCAGAAAAGAATTGAAAATCCCCAGGGTTTCTTACTCTGAAAATGCCATGAGAAGTCATCAGAATTACATCAGAAGAGAATTTTAACCTTTTCTAAAAAGGAGATTGGGAGTTATTTTATCTAAACTCTTTTGTATCTCAATCCAAGAAATGGTGTCCCAGAGACTTGCCAGGAGATATAAGGAGTCACAGACGAAGGTGAAATTAAAGCTAGGGCAGGTCTCTCTTCCTCCCATGACCCTCTGTCATTGCTACCAAGTATATAACAACCAGAGACACAGCAGGCATTGTTAATGTTTGGTGCATGTCATACATTTCTCCCCACACCCAACTCTTGCATTTTATGAGAGAAGGATCACATAAAAAGAAACATAGAACAATTACATAACTTGTCCAATGCCTTTCTGTTAGAACGTGACCTTGGGCAATACGCCTCCTGCCCTTCTACCATTCCCCACTTTTCTCTCTGTTCTGCTAGACATAAGTTCCACAAGCTTCCTTCTGAAGGGCTAAACCCAGCCCAAAGATTCAGAAAACAGAAAGGAACATGGATAATGTTTTTCTAGTCCAGCCTCTCATTGTACAAATAAACAAACTGAGGGCAACAGCAGGATACATAGCTTACTTATTGAGATCACCAGCAGGAGACTGAGAAAGTGTGACCAATGCTCATAAATTCATTTTCCCCAAGTTTACTATGCATCCAAATAATCCTGGGAGAACCCAGGGTTCCCTATCAGACCAGAAGTCCAGATTTCTTGGGACCAGTATGGGTACCAGAGGCTTTTCTTTTTCTCTTTTTCTTTTTTAGTTTGTTTATTTTTGAGAAAGAGACAGAGCATGAGCCGACGAGGGAGGCAAAGAGAGAGGGAGACACAGAATCCAAAGCAGGCTCCAGGCTCTGAGCTGTCAGCACAGAGCCCGACCTGGGACTTGAACCCACAAATCATGAGCTCATGACATGAGCCAAAGTCTGAGGCTTAACCAAATGAGTCACCCAGGTGCCGTGAACCAGAGGCTTCTCCAATAGCTCCACAGGAGCTTCTCCATTCAGCAGAGAGCCAGGTATCAGTCAGTGAGCCAAGTGGTGGTGACGCCCCTGCCCCGAGGTCTCCACTCATCACCTCCACACCGATCACACCCACCCCTTTATGTAGCTGGCACTAATGGATATCACAAGAACACGACTCCTGTCATACAGTATCTCTGAATTAGACTGAAGTTAATAAACCAGGCAAACCCAAAAAGTCAGTGCCTTAATTCTCTGGAATCTATTTTGGGTAGACAATAGGCATTTTCAAAAAGGATGGATTGAAATAAATAATAGGAGGCAGAGATGTGCTTTTGAAGGTGGAAGAGTCACACAGTGGAAGGGTGGGGACTGCAGTTGTGTTGGGCGTACGTGTAAACTGGGAGATGGCACCCAAGCTTCTAGGTCTTGATGGAGGTGCTTCCAAACACACAGGGATCAAATTTGTGGTGGCTTGTGGGCTGAGAGTACACAAGATAATAAACTTCAAATATGGTTATTTGCAGACAGTCTTAAAGGGTCATTAATCATCTAGATAATAGTGTGTACACTAAGTATGTAGAGTGAACTAATATCTGAAATTTATTTTGGAAATGTATCAAAAGTAAGATGGATTTCTGGATGGGCAGAGGATGGATGGGGGGACACAGGTGTGATGAAACACGCAGAGTAAAAGGTTGGAGGGAAAACCTACATGGTGCATCTACGGGTGTTTACCCTAAACCCCTCTCGACTTTGCCGTAATTCTGAAAATTCTCATAATAAAGTATTAGAGGGGAAATGTGTGTCATAAAAGTAGCCCAAACAAGATGGCATTGTGTCTACAGCCTGAAAACTTCTCTATTTAGAAACAAAATTAAGGCTTGGCTTCAGAGATAAATAGTTTAAGGTTGGAGGGCAAAAAATAAGTTTATTTCTCATGCATTCCTTAAAAGCAGCTTATTTCTCAACTTCTGGTGTCCAAGTGTGTTCACTCCCTTCTGGAGGAAAAATAGGACCCTGGCGGTTCACGCATCCTGATGAGGAGAATCAATTTCCTCCCACAAAAGACAGAACTATTTGGGGTAGAAAATTATCATTCTCTCCTTACTAATAAAGTCTTCATGAATTATCTCTAAATGAAGTATACATTAGGCTCAGATGGGAGCCCCTGATTTCAGTCCTAACCCAAAGATTTAGAAAATCCGATCTGGCCAAGGAACTTTCTTTTCACACTGATTTCCAAGACACAAATGTAGTTAAGAACACACAAACACAGCTAATGTGTCTGGAGGTGAACAGTTCATTTCTTCCTGGTTCCGACCCTCAGCTCCTAAAGGCCATCTTCTAGGATGGGATCCCGGGGTGCGTTCCTCATGCTGCCTTTACAATTCCTTAATTTCTACCCAAACACACCCCATCTGCAGAAGCCCAGGATTTCCTCAGCATCTCAAGAGCTCCTGCACAATTGGAATGACCACCAGCACTTTCCAGTGATGCCTGAGCACATAACACACTATGGATGGGGCTTCATTCTTTTAAACAGGCCTATCTATTTCTATGGCTGAAGCTTACCAACAAGGCAAATGGAACAGGAGCTCACTTTCAGATAAGATTGAATTCCTTTTTCTTTTTAAATGAGTATTGAACTCTTGGGTAAAGAAGAGGAATGGCCCATAACTGGGCCAGGCTCATTCTGTTTTAGAAGACAGTGTTCCCTACCTCTTGGCTTATTTTAATTCATATGTATCTTGACCTATCATCCCTTAGTGAAAAATCAGAGCTTGTTCCTTAGAATAACTCAGCTTATTAACACCATCCTTCAACTAAGAAGGAATCAAATGTTTTAGCAACCGTTTGCTTTGCGTTGGGACATCCCTTCTCAACACTTAAGTTTCATTCAGCATTATACTGATCTAATAGTTAGTTCCCCCAGGTAAGTACAAGGCCATTACCAGCAAGCACATTTTAACATGTTTTAACAGTACTTCTGGATCTCCCCCCAAGACTTACAGGGGCAGGGAATGAAACTGGATCAACCTTGACAATTCACCAGTCATATACTGCTATTCATTGAAAGCAAATATTAGTTATTTTCATATTTGGTGCTGTGATCTTGGGATTTCTGGGACAGGGTTGCTAAAACCCCTGGAATTTCCTAGACTGGTTGCCACTGGACCCAACCACATGATTAGAGTTGGAACTTTCAGTCCTGCCTCCCTGACTGGGCTGGGGGGGGGGGGGGGGGGGGGGCAGGTNTGTAAGGAGCACTATAAAAACTAAATAAAAAGCAGGGTTCCCAGAGCTTCCTAGCTGGTGAACACATGGAGATTTCAGCAGAGTGGCCCCCCTGCTGAGGGCATGGAAACGCTGAGCCTCTTCCCCATATCTTGCCCTCTGTCCCTCTTCCATCTGGATGTTCCTGAGTTTCATTCTTTTATAGTAAACTGGTCATCCAGTAAGTAAACTGCTTCCTAAGTTCTGTGAGCAGCTCTAGTAAATGAATCAAACCCAAGGAGGGGGGTGTGAAACCCCTAGCTTATACCTGGTTGGTCAAAAGCACTGGTAATAACTTGGGCTAGCGTTGGCATCTGAATTTGAGGTAGAGCGTCAGTCTTGTGGGACTGAGGACTTAGCCTGTGGAACCTAAAGATTCAGGTTTGAGCGCCAGAACTGAGTTTAACTGAAGGACGCCCAGCATGTGCTGGAGAACCCCTCCTCCCACCCCTCAACACACACATTTGGAACTGGTGATCAGAATTTTAGGTTTAAAATGCCAGTAGCAGGATTGTGTGTAATAAAAAGAAAATAATAAAAATAATTGCTAAAGCATTTAAAAGGTGGGGGAGGGGAAACTGTCCACAGGACTCTATTATAGAACTTACTTATCAGAATGCCTGGAAGTAAGTACAAAATAGTAACAACACTATTTAACTGCTGGAGTATGTGGGATGGCTTTTTTCCCCCTTACTAATAATCTAACATTGTAGTATTTTCTAACTTCAGGTATGTTGAAGCTATTGTTAACATTAGAAGTTAAAACTTGGGGACAAGAAAAAAAATATTACTTAACTACTAAGTGTCCTGATGTACTCAAAATATAAACTGCAATTACTACCATATCAAAATTATAGCATCATGGCTTTTGACAGCTTACCCATTATACCAGCGACCTATCCACTCAAGCTGAGCTTAGTATTGATTTGTTGACTATACCCTGTTCCTGTAAGACCAAAACCTCTACTCTGTCTGGTATTGGAATCCTTTTTATCAAATCATCCTTGGCAAAAAGGACTCCTAGTTCTTAGACTCGACCTCTTGAAGACACTTGAGGGAGATAGACACTTGCTTTTCAACACTATCTTATATCGGGAAGAAAAAAGGCAAAATATAGGATCATAATAAATCTCCGATTAATGGTCCATCTGGTAGTGACGGCGAGGAGAACCCTGTAGAAGAATATATTTGCCTCCTCAACAAAACCTACTCAAATCCTACTGATACCTCCTAAGAATCCTACTCCCATCTAGGACTTTCCTTCAGCCTTGAGGCTGAAATTGCCTTGAGTTTATTTGTTTCTAGTATATAATGAATCAAGACTTGTGCCTCTATGAATTACTTTCCATCTAGTAAAGTACCCTTTCTTATAATCGCCAGTAAGATTAGATCTGACACGTCTCAAATGCTATTACTTTGTGGGCTTGGTGAGCAGTTTATGTTTATTCTTCTTGCCTTCAATTTCACTGTCAACCCAGTAAAATCTATCTTCCAACATCACTTGGCAGAATCTGCTTTCCCAAAGATCGTCCATAATTTCTAGCTTCCAAATCAAAATAGGTATTTCATCAGTACTTCTATTATAAAACATTTCTCCTGAATCTGATCATGCCTTCTATATCAAAAGAGAATCTGCTTGACTTTCTTGAAATCTCCCCTTTCTGGGTCTCTGTCCCCCTGCCGGACTGTCCTTCTGAGGTTATTCATCATCCCAGACCTTTATCCATCATTAGATGTTGGTGCCAAGAGTTCTACTTAGTCTTTGCCAATTTACTGCTTTCCCAAGTCTGTACCTCCAACCCAGGCCTCTCCTTTGGGTTACGAACATATATGTCTTATTATCTGTCATTTATATACATATAAGAACAGACACTTTAACTCAACATGCTTTTATTCAAATCCATTTTCATATCTAGATTCCTTTCTCCTCCACTTGATTCTCTACCACTAGAAAACTGGATATTGGGAGTCCTGAAAATCTTGCTAAATTTTTCAAGTCAGGTTCCCATCTTCAGGCCCACTTACACTGTTATGGCTTGAGGAGACATTCTAAACACATGGTCTACGAAGATAATCTGCATCAGAAGTGCCCAAAGTGGGGAAGTAATGAAAATGCAGAAACCAATTTGCTTTTGGTTTGTAAGAAGTTAAGACTTGACTGAATACCATCTGGTCCAGATCATTTGTAAAAGATTTTCAGTGAAAAGCTTAGTTCCAAAATTGCAATAGTCCATTTCTTTGTTTCAAACTGCTCATTTAGTTCCTCTGGGAACAATTTCTTCCCAAACTAATTAAAACTAAATTATTACTAACTCTCCACATAAAGCTTATCAAAAACAGTTTTGAAAGATGAATTACATTTCGTCCTCTTGACCATATATCTATTAACCCTTTTAAATTTGAATACACAAGCTGTGATCAGAATTTAAATGAGACTAATAACTTTGTCTCAGATATATATGTGTGTATGTAATGGATTGAAATATATATATATATGTTTTAATTTGAGAGAGAGAGAGAGAAAGACAGCATGTGAGCAGGGGAAAAGGGCAGAGGGAGAGAGAAAGAATCTTAAGCAGGGTCCATGCACAGCACTGAGTCCAACACGAGGTTCGATCCCACAACATGGGGACCATGACCTGAGCCAAAATCAAGAGTCAGACACTCAACCAACTCAGCTACCCAGGCACCCCTGGATTGAAATATTTGAAAAGAAATGTATTGTCTTCTGTGGCCAAAAAGTTTGACAGCCGCTAGTTCAATCTATTGCAATACATCATTTCAATAAAGAACACTTAACCATATCAACTCTCGAAGAAAAAAAATTGAAAAAAATTCAGATAATTAAAAAATTAAAAAGCTGTGCCTTTTTTCCCCCTACTTCACAGGAGCAAAGAGCAAAGTCACTCTCTGCAAGGTCAAAGTCTAAAACGTGTTTGGTGTAGACCCTTTCTTCTCCATCATCAGTAAAAATAAGTTTCCCAATTGTCATTCATGCTTGCACTTGCTACTTTTGAAGGCCAGAGCCTTTGTGACATATTAAACAGTAAAAGTCATTAAGCCAGTACAAAGCAGGGTAAGGGCTGGAGGCGCAGAGACCTGGGCTATTATTGCTCTGGGTGGAAGGGTGTGCCCTTGCCGGAGGACACACCCTCACAACAGCTTCTGGAACTTCTGCACTGGCCTCTATCAGACTGGCAATCAAGCAAGTCTGCGTTCCAGGGCACGTTTTCCCCACCAGGGTGAAAAGGGGTCCTCACTGTCTAACGCTAGAGGATGTAGGAAACCGGGGATGAACCCTAATGTAGAGTATGGCCTTGAGGTGATAATGACACGTCAACATAGGGCTCATTCCTTTTAACAACTACACTGCTCTGGTGCGGGCCATTGATACTAGGAGTGAAAACGCACGTGTGGGGGCAGGACGTGCATGGGGAATCCGTGCCCTCCCCCTCAGCGCTGCTGTGAACCAAAAACTCTAAAAACTAAAGTCTAATATTGTCTTAAGGAGACTTTCAGTGTATTTGAAAACTGTGAATTCTCCTTTTCAGTAACTAATGCTATAGTTTGGATTGCCTGGGGCCCCTCAATGTCCCTCACCTTGTCACCCCAACCCTGGGGAGAAGGAACCCTGGATTGGGTTTGAGTTACATAGGCTGTGCCTCCCTTGGGGACTGCTTTGCTTCCATTCCAGGAAAGCTTTAGAACATGGGCAAGAACTAGAATGTGTATGAAAAAGAGAAAAGTAGCAAAAGCTGAACACTTTCCACCGCCGATAACAAATGGGCAGTTTCAGCCCTGACTCGCTAGGAGCCAAGGCTTCTTAGGTCATAAAGGACTCAACATAGAGCACCCTTTCTGTGTCGTTGGATTGCCTCCTCCAGTGCACAAAGAGTGTTGTTGCTGCAGCTTCAGCTGGTTGTCCCCCCTCCCATTTTAAGTCTGTGCCAAAGAGCAGATGATTGCAGCTGTTTTAGAAGAAGCTCAGTCAGTTAAGTGCCTGACTTCAGCTCAGGTCATGATCTCACAGCTCCTGAGTTTGAGTCCCGTATCGGGTTCTGTGCTGACCGCTAAGAGCTGGGAACCTGCTTCAGATTCTGTGTCTCCTCTCTCTCTCTCTCTCTGTTTCTTCCCTGTTCACACACTCTCTTTCAAAAATAAATAAACATTAACAAAAAAAATTTTTTTAGAAGAAATAAAATGATTTCCTAAGAGATTGCTAATTCTAAGAGGGGGAAAAATAGTTCATAAACGATTCTAAAGTACAACGGATTTAGCTCTATGTCAGATTGGGGGAATTTTCCCTTCTCACCTGTGTGCTGACAGGTGACACACGGACAGCTCTTCTCCTTCCTTGACATAAGGAACCATCACCTTTTGATGGATGTGCTTAAAGTATATCTAAGCTCTTGGAGGTTGCCTTTATTCTTGTTCCATTCCTTTCCCTTGACACCCATTGTTGTTTGTGACTCTGGAATAACAATAGCTAATGCTTATATACCACCTTCTATATGCCAGACAATGTTCAGATCCATCCGTATAATAACTTATTTAATCTTTATAAGAACCCTATGAGACAGACATCCTGTAACATAACATGACATAACATAACATAACCCTATAACATCCTTGCCTCTCTGATAGCTTGTGAATTGCTTGAGGTTGGGGACTTTGTGTTTTTGCTTCTTTGTTGGTTGTAGATAGCGTATTTCTGGACATAAGAATTTAAGGGAACTTCCTGTTTACTCAAGACAAAATATTCCCAGCTTGATTTACTGACAGCATCCTAAAAGAAAACAGCTAGAGAATGGAATTATGGAATGTGTTATGATCCCATCCAAAGAGCAACTTATGAAGAAAAGAAGTGGGTGGGGTGGGGGCTGGGACAACTTTCATCTTTTCAGACCTTAGGAGGGCAAGGGAAGTATTGGACAGAGCCAGGTAAGGTTTGCAAACATAGTCCTCAAGTCCAGACATCAAATATAGACCCCGGTGAAGAATCATTCATATTCACAGTACACACCAAAATTACTTAAGTCAGTAAACAGTGAATCCTAACTGGGCCAATTGCCTAGTACACAGCTTATCTCAACTCTTTGGTTAGAGTTAGAATAATCCAGTGGAAAGAAAAAAACATTTTTTTTTAAGTCTATTTATTTGGAGAGAGAGGAAGAGAGCATGGTAGGGGGAGAGAAAGGGAGAGAGAGAGACTCCCAAGCAGGCTCTGAGTTGTCAGCACAGAGCCCATCATGGGCTCAATCCCACATAGTGTGAGATCATGACCTGAGCTGAAATCAAGAGTCAGACCCTTAACCGACTGAGCCACCCAGGTGCCCCAAGAAAATATTTTAGAATCAGAGAGAACTAGTTTGGGTCAGATTTCAACTCTTGGACAAAACACCTAACTGCTCTTGGTCTTTCTCTTTCGTCCCCTCACCCCTGCCACCAAAATGGGGCTAGATCTACTCTGTAGGGTCATGGCAAGCATTATTAAACACACTGGCATATACAACATACAGGATCTGCAAGAGATACTCTACACACTGGTGACTGCAGTCAATAATGCCTCTTTTTCCCTCTTCCCTTCAATGGCCAACAGCAAGCCATTCCTTGACATGACATGCATTGCACCTTCACTAGGCAGGGCCAGACTGAGAAAGACTACAATTTGGGTGTATTCAGTAACTTCCATTCTTAAGCTTAAGAGTGATTTCAGAAATCTGGTGCCAACAGAGCTTTTCATACAACATTGGGGATTATAGCATTTTTCCTTTGCATTCCTTATTTTACCCTGTCAGTGGAGGTGGCTCCCACCTGCTCGTTCTTTTCCTTATTCAAGCTTATCTGAGGCACTGTCCCTAAGCAATCTGAGAAGGTTGGAGAGATAGGATGAGGAACATTTTGAAGAAGGTATCACCCTCTGCAGCGGGGGTTGTGACGAGGTACCAACACTGTGGAGTCCCTGTACTAAAGGTATGCCAGCACAGTCGCGCTTGAGGGGTTTATGTCCTTGTACATAAAAACAAAATAATGTTGCTATTCTTTTGTATCGGACATATTTTGGTGAGGTATTTTTTACTTAAGAAGTATTTTCCATAGATTTAGAATATTTTTCCACTCGATTCTTTTGAAATTTACTTTTAAAATAATTTGGGGGCATTATAGGCACTGTTTCCATTGGTTCATGAACAGAGAGACAAGTAGAATTAAATAATTAGCCCTTCTGCTCTTCTGTGGGTGAAAGGACATGTTGCATTTATCATGCTTCTGAGTGATGTAGGAATAGCATTCTATAGAGGCTACAGAAAGGTTCCCAGGTAAAGTGTGCCATGTTAAGCATGGGTAAGTTTCTGTAAGCATGCCCTCTCTTTTCCTTCTATATGGTTCAAATTTTAAACTCTGGAAGGAATATTTTGAAGTAGGACAAAGGTCAAGTATTCATCAAAGCAAGATTTTTTTAAAACATTTTTTTAAATGTTTTTATTTATTTCTGAGGGAGAGACAGAGAGAGACAGCATGAGGAGGGGAGGGTCAGAGAGACAGGGAGATACAGAATATGAAACATGCTCCAGGCTCTGAGCTGGCTGTCAGCACAGAGCCCAATGCGGGGCTCGAACCTAGGAACCATGAGGTCATGACCTGAGCCGAAGTCAGACGCTTAACCGACTGAGCCACCCAGGCATCCCTCAAAGCAAGATTTTTAAGTTGCCAAGAAGACAAACTGTAATTTCTGCTTTTCATTTTTGTTACACATGGCAATTTGGAGAGAAGTATTGATCTTTGGGGCACAGGGACCTCTTCTGAATGAAGTTTCAAGTTGGGCCACAGTATCAATGTATTCATATTACTGAACACTTTTTTAGGTCTCAGTACATTAAAATATAACAACTCCCTTGAAATTTAGTTTCAAAAGGCAATAACATAAGTTTAAACCATCATTTACCCTTAGCCCCATTACTCTATTAGGCTACCTGAATCTTCTAGCCAGTTACCAACCCAATGAATTACCATCCTAAGCTTGAGTTAAGATGGAGGGTACAGACTTGAGGTATTGCCTCCACCTTCATCTGAGAAGATCTGGTCTTTATTCAAATAACAAAATTCTCTATGCTGATGAGTGTACTTGGCCAAAGCAGGACATTAATGCCAACAGAATCGTAGGTTCAACACGTTAGGAGCCTGTTGGACTGACACACACACTGACCCCTGCCTCCAGTGAACTTCCGACTCAGTTCATCACAATTATTACAATGCCTCAGAAACAGGAAACTCATGTACGGTGACTGCTTATACAGGAGCACTAAGTTTGATTTAAACAAATCAATGCTCACACTTTTCTTTACTTTATAGTAAGTAAAACAGTCAAAACCTGAAGCCATATCACATTTTCATGAGAGGAACAGTGCCTACACCAAGTGCTGGTTGAACCACAGGGCATGTGTGCATTTGGAGAAATCTTTCTACAGGCAGAAGGAATTCTACTTGTTCACTTAACATGAACTGCCTACTTTTTTTCAAGGTTGAGAGTTAACATTCAAGCACCCCTTAGCAGAGAGAAAAGTGAGATACAACTCTATGCCTATGAGTGCTTTTATAATCCCAGACTCTCAACAGCAAGAAAATGTAGATAAAGATGAGTATATGCACATGTTGTCTTCATATTCCTCTACCGGCTCCATGGAGACAAAGTACAGTTTTCTTTAAATAATATAGGTCTTAGAGCTATAGGGCAGCCTGGATTTAAATATTTTTGCCCCAGAGGTATAACCTTTGAATGCTGGTACAGTAAGATGTAAAATAGACACAACCCCATTTCGATCATGAGGTCTAAATAAACCACCCCATGTAAAAAGACACCCAGAAAACAGTAGATCTTTAATAAGTATTAACGCTATACAAAAATAAATATAATTATGCAGTGGATTCCTTGAGGGGAGGGATAATATTTTTACATTTTCCACACAAACTAGGTTTGTTCTCTTGCAAATAAAAGGTAAAAAGGTAAAAGGTAAAACGTGTAAGGTTTGGATTCAAATAATAAAAATCACACAAAACGTTTCCAGAAGGGAATTTTGATGGCAAACAGCCATAACTGAAAACCGTTTCATGAATAATTGAATGTGATCATGTGCACACTGACATGAAAATGCTAAAGTATAATCCTGCCCTGAAGAAGGCAAAGCAAAAATGCATGCTTTCAGCTCAACTACATATTAGAAATAGCAAGCGTGGTCCCTGGGGAAGATGCATCGTGTCAAATTACATGGTCATAGACTGAAGATTCAGTAAAAGCATCTGTGGTTGGTGCTTAGAGTTCAGATATCATCCACGGATAGCCTGACAATATAAGAAAACACCACTGGTGATGATAACCACAGCCTCTACTCTGTCTGTGCTACAGAGCAGGTTAAAATATGTTGGAAAAAAACAGATGCTTATTAATTCAATTAGCAACAGATGGTAACATGGTGTGTCAGCCTCATGCACTGGAGAGAGCTGCCTTATACCTTATGCTCCATTTGGAGTGGCAGATCCAAGGAACAACGTTCAGCATGGTGTGGAAAATAACGTGGATTTCCACAGCACTTCCCTACCAGAGTTTTTCTGGTTTTGGCTCTGGCTCTGAGGCAACTGTGAGGAACAGGGTCTCCGTTACTGGGGAATCATCCCCCAAATCCTCTTCTAGGCTCAGTGTATTTCCTGATCACTCCTGATCACATCAATCTCCCTCTTGATCTTGAAGTAGAGTGCATTTAATTGATATTTATTGAAAAGCTAGCACCACCTGCCAGCAAAATATTGTGCTGGATGCTATTTAGGACCAAAGAAGATGGTTACATTTAAGGCACAGATCCCTGCACACCCTCGTTTATTGACTTTTCATCCTTGTTTGATGCGTCACTAACCACTGAATTCTGACTACATTCCAACAACACTGTTTTCATCCATGAGGAGTGCACAGCTCACAGAGATCACGTCAAAACTTACAATCTAGAATTCATAACAAATTTGGGAATAAGAATATTGTAGTTTAAAAGCTCTGCTGTGTCAGGATGCCTGGGTGGCTCAGTCAGTTAAGTGTCCGACTTTAGCTCAGATCATGATCTCATGGTTTGTGAGTTTGAGCCCAGCGTTGGGCTCTGTGCTGACAGATCAGAGCCTGGAGCCTGCTTTGGATTCTCCGACTCCCTCGCTCTCTGCAACTTCCTTGCTCACGCTCTGTCTCTTTCTCTCTCTCTCAAAAAGAAATAAACATTTAAAAATTTAAAAATATATAAAAAGAATAAAAGTTCTGCTATATCATTTGTTAATCATGCGACATTTGCCACAATGATCTTCACGGCAACTGGCAGGATTAGACATCCAGAGTTCTCCTGAACATCCTTGGTTTATACTTGTTGTTTTAGAGGAAGCATGGCTAGTGCCCCTTTTCAGTTTGGACAATCAACTATATGGTCATTCCCTCCCCCCAAATCAGCTTCCCCAAGTGCAGACCAAGAGTAAGTAAAACACCTCCCTCATACAAATACTGTTGAGCATCAAAGTGGTGGATGAAGGTAAAGCTTTTAGCATAGAATATGACACTTTATCAAAAAGATGTTCCATTGTTTATCTTTATCATCATCATCATCATCGTCGTCATTATCACCGTCATCTAATAAGTCAGTGTGAATGTGTTCTGGTGTCTTAAGAGGTAAAAGACTAACTCCAGCAGAATATGAAAAGACTCGTATTCGGGAGTCAGGATATGTGTCTGCATGTGGAGCAAAATGTGTAGAGGATATTCTTGAATACCCTTCACCGGACCTTCCCATTGTTACCAGCTTTATAACCATGGTACCTTCACCAAAGCTGAGAAATGGGCACATTCCTCCTGACTAAACTACAAACTGTACTTGAATTGTACCTGTTTTCCCCCTCTTATCCCATCTCAGGATCCAATCCAGGATACCACATTGCATTTAGTTGTTACACCTCCAGAGTCCTCTCTAACTCAGGACAGCTTCTTGGTCTTTCCTTGATGTTTCATGACCTTGCCAGTTTTGAGGAGGCCTGGTAAGATATTTTGTATAATATACTTCAATTTGTCTGTCTTCTCATGGTCACAGACTTGGGGGTCTTTCTCATCACACCATATCAGCGGTACATATCTTACTCCAATTGGGATGCTATAACAAAATACCTCAGAGCAGAAAGCTCATAACAACAGAAATCTGTTTCCCATGGTTCTGGAGGCTGGAAATCTGAGGTCAGGGTACCAGCATGGGTGGTAAGGGCCCTTTCTGGGTTGCTAACTTCTAATTATGTCTGCATATGGTGGAAGGGATGCCTCTTCTAATAAAGGTCCTAATGCCCACAGAATTCACATGACTTATATCTGGTGATGTCAACCTTCGTCACTGGATCTGTTTGGGTCTGCTGAGTTTCCTCACTCCAAAACTACTATTTCTTTCTCCCTTTTCTATATTCTGTTCACTAGACACAAGTCACTAAAGCCAGTCCGCGTTTAGGAGGAACTCCTCTTCATTTCCTGGAGGAGGAAAGATCTACACTTATTGTTTGGAGTTTATGTATACAAAATATGTGTCCCTTTCCCCCTATTTATTTAATCAATCATTTGTTTATTATTTTAGACCACTGGGTATCTATTATCTAATATGTTTTTTTAAAAGTTTATTTATTTTGAGAGAGAGAGAGAGTGCCAGCAGAGGAGGGGCAGAGAGAGAGAGTGGGGTTAGGGAGAGAATCCCAAGCAGTCTCCACACTGTCAGGGCAGAGCCTGATGTGAGAACCATGAGATCATGACCTGAGCAGAAATCAAGAGTCAGACACTTAGCCAACCAAGCCCCCAGGCACCGCTGTTATACAATGTGCCTTTAGAAACACCAATCATATGCTACCACGTGACTGCCTTAAGTGCTCCAATGACTCTTCTTTACACTAAATAAACCTAAACCTCTCTGACAAAGCTAGTGTACCCTCTCCCACCCTCCCCTCCCCAGCTCGCAGTGGCATAGTTACACTAGCCTTGCTTCAGCTTGTCATACTGTTTGCCTGTTCCCACCTGGGGACATGCAACGATTGGTCTCCACCGGGAATACTCTGATCTCTGACCTTTTGCATTCGTGTCTCAGCTTAAAGGCCACCTATTCAGAGAAGCCTCTTTTGATGACATGCTCCAAAGTAACCCAAGTAACAATCACTTTATACCCCTCTGACAGCACCTGTTTGAAGTGGAAATTATTATTATTTTAGTGATTCAGTTTGTTTTTTGTTCCTTGCCCTCCCTCCCACTATAACGTAAGCCTTTAGAGAACGGGAACTTCATTTCACTGCACGTAGCACCCAGAACAATATCTAGGGCACAGGAGGCAAGGGACTTGGATGAATGTGCATAAAGAGATGAATGAAGGGGGGCCTTGAGAGACCTGAGACAGGAAAACGGGTTGGAAAAACACTAGAATAATCAAGGCAGGAGGCCAGGGAGACTTAAATGCAAAAGCTTGTGATTTGCTCACCATGCTATTGGTCACAGGCTCATTACTTTCTCATTTCTAAAGATGTTTCCTTCCTACTTGAAGATCATTAAATCTCATGCTCTGAGTTAGGGATCTGCCTGTAGTTAAGCAAAAAAGCTACATTTATTGTGGGTTTTTGTGATGACACTCTTCAGAACTGATCATAAAAAGACCCTTAACTTCTCCTGTTCTGTAGTCATCACTTTGTTAGGAGTGTATGTTTGTTTTCTAGCTTCCCTGCGGTGTTCACAGTTCCTTGAGGGTGGGGACTGGGTTGATGTGTTTATCCTCAGATATAGGACGGAACTGTCAACTCAATATGGTATGAGGTGGAACTAATCAAGTCCTTGACTATTTAATCAAAAGATTAGAACATATCAGATAAAGGGTAGGTATCCAAAATTAAAAAGGACACATCAAATTCAACACCCAAGAAATAAATAATCCAGTGAAGAAATCGGCAAAAGATATGAATAGAGACTTTTCCAAAGAAGACATCCAGTTGGTGAACAGACACATGAAAAATATGCTCAACATCGTTCATCATTGGGGAAATACAAATCAAAACCATAATGAGATACCACCTCACACCAGTCAGAATGGCTAAAATTAACTTAGGCAACAAAGGATGTCGGCAAGGATGTGGAGAAAGAGGAATCCTCATGTACTTCTGGTGGGAATGCAAACTGGTGCAGCCACTCTGGAAAACAGTATGGAGGTTCCTCAAAAAATTGAACACAGAACTACCCTATGACCCAGCAATGCACTGCTAGGTTTTTTATTCAAAGGATACAAGTGTGATGTCTTGAAGGGGCACATGCACCCCAATGCTTATAGCAGCGCTATCAACAAGAGGCAAGGTATGAAAAGAGCCCAAATGTCCATCGACTGATAAATAGATTAAAAAGTTGTGGTATTTACATACAATGGAGTATTCCTCGGCAATCAAAAAGAATGAAATATTGCCATTTGCAAAAACATGGATGGAACTAGAGTGTATTAGACTAAGCAAAATTAATGAGTCCAAGAGAGACAAATATCGTATGACTTTACTCATATATGGAATTTAAGATACAAAACAGATGAGCATGAGGAAAAGGAAGCAAAAATAATATAAAAACAAAGAGAGGACCAAACATAAGAGACTCTTAAATACAGAGAACAAACTGAGGGTTGATGGAGGGGTTGTGAGTGTATGGGGGATGGGCTAGATGGGCAAGGTGCATGAAGGAGGACACTTGTTGGGATGAGCACTGGGCGTTATACATAGGGGATGAATCACTGAATTCTACTCCTGATATCATTATTGCAACTATATACTAACTTCGATGCAAATTTAAATAAATAAATACATACATACATAACTTAGAAAAGGATGATTAGGAAATACTTTTGAATTTTCACTTCTAACAAATACATTCTTCAAAGGAAGAACATGATGGATGTTTTAATATCCTGGTTGCAGTGAATTTCCAAGTATTTGCTATTATTATATCCCATGTACAAAACCCAAAAATTCACAGAATACTTTCAGGCTCCACGGTGTGGAGATTTCCAAATGTGTAAGAGCTGCTATAATCTGAATGCCTATTATTGTTTGGGGTTGTTTTTGTTTTTTGTTTCTTTTAAGATTTTTCTTACTTCTAAATGGTTTTCTAGTTTTATTGAGATGTAATTGACATGTAACACTTCATTAATTTAAGGTGTACGACATAGACATGTGATATACACAGATACTGTTTATAGTTTGTTTAGTATTTATTTGGAAGTACCTTGGCTTCTTTTAATGTACTTCTAGCCTATTTACTTGCAATTAAACAGGGCTGAGCAGACAGAACTCTGAACTCTTCTACAGAATACTCAAAAGAAAAAAACTTAAAAATTTAAAGTTGATCAATCAGAATTCTTTGCAAGGGCTACTATCTTTTTTTCTTCTTTCTACCCTTAACCTATTGGGGCAAATAAAAAATAAAAAACCTGAGATATCCTGTTATTCCAACTTGTTACTTTCTTAAATATAAAACACCTATAAAAATACAAATTTTCCTTTTTTCCATGGGTTTTTTTTTTCAAGTTTGCAGCATTATCAACTGCAAATGATCTTTTATAGGAAAGACCAAAAATATTAGAGAATAGAATCTCCAATTTTATGCTGGACGTCAATAGGAAAATAGAATTTGGTACACAGGCAGCTTTTCTGGAACAAATCCATTCTGTTTACTGAGGTCTGTCTTCTTAAATATGCTTCCCATGAAACTGGGAGACCATCACTTGTCCTCTTAAAGAAAAAAAAAACTACATAATTAGGTAAGTAGAGAGAGCAGTCTGATGAATAATGCATAGTTTTTTGTATTAACGACTCAAAGGCTACATCCATACTGATTCTAATGGTTTCACGTGGTATTGTTACCTTGGCAACCCAATGAATGATAACAATTGCATGGAAAAACATGTGCTTGTTTTAATATCTCCTATGATGGTAAGGTCCTAGAAACCTGAGAGGCTAATCTGTGTGCTCGATCTGGGTTATCAGAGTCCATGACCTGGCAGCCTGTTTCCAGGGGACACCTGAGTAAAGTGTCAAAAAGACTTGGGGCAGAAGGCCAGGTCCTAGAACACCGAGAGAGACCTCACCGACGTATTGGGGTTCATCATGTCCACACACTTGGACTTAGTTTTGAAACATGGGTTCAAGAATGGTAGGGAATGTTTTGTTGGATACTAAGCCAGGATGAAGCCACTCAAATATCCTCGGGGCTGTTATCGGAAGCCCGGATAGCCGTGTGCAAACGAGAAGAGCTAGGTTTCTGCTCGGTGGCATGACAAAAATTCTAATACTTGTGGAAGCTTGTGAAAATCCTCTTCCACTCTTCGTGGGGTGGGAGGGGGAGCAGGAGAGAAGCAAGCAGCGGTAGCGGCAGGTGGGAGAAGAGAAATAGTGGAATGTCTCGTTCCTCCAGGAGCAACGGTGATGGGGGCCCACCATCCACCAAAGCAAGGAATACAGGGCAGCCATGAGGAGGCGCGCGGCACATCCACACAGCCCAGGCATGTGATTCACGATTCAGGAGGAGGGGACGAAATAGTTTGGCATCTTAATCCCAGGGGACCTGAGCCACCAGGGTTCACGTGTCTCATGACAAAGTCCTGGGAAAGCCCAGCCACACAAGCATATATAAGAACACCTATGTCTTCAGTAACTATCATTAAAGGTAATGTGCATATAAATCAGTTTTCTAAGAGAAGTTTCCGACATTTTCTCATTCTGACTTTCCACATCAGGGGTCTCCACATCATCTCCCTCAGAGGAAAGGGAAGATGATGAATATAATGGCCATCCTTCCCTTTCCTTTTGGGGTGAAGAAGTCAACAGAAGATCTGATAATAATGACAGTAATAACTATTATTTTTCACAGATGCTTTTTTCTAAAGCTGTCATTGTAGAATTGCATCTTCAGGCTGTTGGATGGCTCACTCCGGAAATGCCTCCACGTGAGCTCATGAGTTCCAGGAACTCAGAGAGAGTGCTCCTCATAGGGAAGCCTGCAGACCCCTGAGCGTTTGTTTCCTGACGGCCATTCCAAACGCACTTTCCAGGGCTCTGCGTCCAGTTGATCTGCTTGGAGGGGACCTACATATTTGTATTTTCATGAGTTCCTACGGGGATTTCTGATGTATGCTGATTTGAGTGAGAATTGTTTGTTTTAATTTGTCAATCTATCCATGAATCTTGCCAAACAGTAGAAAACTGAACTCCAAGTTTTATCTCATGAAATGCTTTGTTGGGTGTGGTGAAAAAGAACACAGGGAAATACAGTTCAACAGTAAAAAACAACACACCATGAAGAAAATAAACCTTATTACATGATTCTCAGTCTTCATACCCGTGTAAAACTGTTATTATTAGCTTCTCAGATATCCTTTGAAATACCTTACGAATATACCAAGAGAACACCTCATATATGCATGTATATACACCCCAGAGGAGGGGCGGGAGGTAGAAAAAGAATGCAGATGTACTCTAACAGTGTTGTGTAATTTGCTCTTTTTCATTAAAATATATTTTATATATATAGAACATGATTCCATCAGTACATATATAGGCATTCCCTCATTGTAGACACAGTTGCATATAATTCTATGAAAGAGAATCTATCTTCTAATCTATAGCCATAATAAATGTAATGCATCTAATTCACTGTTGATATTTATGTTGTTTCTAGCATTTGTGACTACAAGCAGTGAATGATGCCTCCCAACATTTTAGAAGTACTGGTGCAAGCAATAATAACAATGGAAGGTTCAGTCTTTCACTGGCTACAGGAAAATGTCACTGGTCATTACCGGTGGACCTGCCATTCTCTGCAATAGTAGGCCATACTGGTGCACATGAAAATCCTGTGCATCCTGTGGAGCACATCCATCCATCTACCTCTCTGTGTCATTAATTTGCCTTCTACGTCTCTCCCTTTCGTCTTTCAAGAGATGAAGAGAGAGATCCTTTTCTCTTGTAAAACTCTACTTTTCATCTGTCCTATTTTTTTTCTCTTCTTTGTCCTAAATGTGCCTCAGTGGGCTGCTTGAGGGAGGTTCCCTGGTGTAAGGTGACCTGTGCCTCTCCATGGCGTGTGACCACTATTTTCCTCTGTACAAAGAAATCTGAACATACAATATCGAAACATTCTGTAAGTGTAAGAATTAAAAACAACACTGTACAGCAATCTACTGAATTCAAGGGGCTCTCTTTTAGATTCTAAATAACACTGAGAATTTGAAAAAAATGTCTGGATGTCCTTTCTGAAGAGATACTGGGAACTGTATAATGCTGTCCAACTGCCGGTCTGACATAATGCTAACACTCCAAACATGTCATTTGCATCGCACAAACCAACATCTGCCTGAGGTGTGCATAACGCTTTAAGAGCATGAAAAACAGTTTTGCATTCATCATCCTGGTTTAAAAGCTAGAGAATATTCAATTTAGCTTAATAACCTCTTGATAAATAATGCTTTTTGAAGCTCCAAACATGAAATATGCCATTTTAAATGTTTCTCTTTATCCAAAAATCGTATATATCTTATTCCACCTACATTTCTTTCTCCGGAGTGACAATTTCCATTTGAAACAGCTTAAATTAATAGCCTTCTCTGTTTGGTTTCTCCCCTCTGTGAAATAATTCAGGGCTTCTAGGCACTCTGTTTTTATAAGTAAGCAGCCACGAAAGATTAAAAAAGAATTCAGCACGATGAATTTTCTTGGCAAAATGATGTATTAGCTAAATGGTGCCTATTAAATCACCTGTGCTCCTGGCAGCTGGTTCTGGGCGGCACAATCAATGACGAAATAAGCCTGTGTGGAGATTTTTCAATAGTTGCTGTGTGGTTATGGATTTCAGAGTTTCTTCTGTCAGTTTTATGCAGCGTTTCTTTACAAAACTGACAGGCAGCTGACAAAGCAGAGAAAAGTTAGAATATGTGGCTGGTGGTGAAACGCAGCACCTATTTTTTTTTTTCCTTCAAGGGAATAAAACACTTAGTCTAAGTGCATAAAAACCGGGTTAAAACTTTGAGGAATTAATGAACCATCTCCCTTGGTCAGCTGTCCTGGCATTGAGTCTGTTGCCCACTTGCTCTAAAACCCAGGGCATGGGGCGCCTGGGTGGCTCAGTTGGTTAAGCGTCCAATTTTCGTTCAGGTCATGATCTCACAGTTCGTGGGTTCGAGCCCCGCTTCAGGCTCTGTGCTGACAGCTAGCTCAGAGCCTGGAGCCTGCTTTAGATTCTGTATCTCCCTCTCTCTCTGTCCCTCCCCTGCTCACTCGCTCTCTCTCTCTCTCTCTCTCTCTCTCCCTCAGAAAAAAATAAAACATTAAAAAAAAAAACAAACCCAGGGCAGACTGTTTGGCCTACTTGTGCCTCAGTTTCCCCATCCATGGAAAAATCCTCCTGAGGCTGCTGTGGGGTCTGAGGAGTATATGGGACTGAGCGGGGCACTGTAGCTCTAACAGTAACAGTTTGGATTCACCGAGCTTTCTGGTAGGTTCTAGGAAGGAGTATTAGTGTTTCAGAGTATATACAAAGACAACAAGAGTTGTATCATGATCCTGCCATTAAACCCTCAGTTCTCTAAACAGTCCTGAGAATAAGCATCAACACTTACAATAGTTTTTAGCACACGGATGGACATGGAAAGACTATTGAGAGAGAAAAGAGGAGATGAATACAGACTCACTGTCCCCTCAGTTTATTGTGATCCTGGCCCTTCTGACACTGTTCACTAACACGTTTGCTTCTATCTACACTCGAGACCCAAACTCTCTCCCCCAAGTTAACTTTTCCCACAGTCAGTTCCAGCTCTTATTCTCACTGAGCCCCTGCAGCTACTGGTGGTTACCTCCTACACAAAGGAAAAGGTGCGGGTGTCTCCTAAAGGAAATGGACACCAAACGCTCAGCTTTCGGGTAAGCAGACAGAAGTGCCTTCGAGCTTCCGGGACAGAAACCAGAAACAAGGGTCCTTTGTTTTGTCTCTACCACGCTGTTCCCTCTAGGCGCCCGGAACTGCTTTCTGCCCAGACCGCAGGAAACAGACCCTCGTACTCTGAAAGAAGGAGATGAGGAAATAACTTCCATAGTGCACAGAAACTATAGAAACAGGAAAGAGGAAGGCTTTTTTATTCCTTCTTTAAAAAAAATTATTATTTATTTTGAGGGAGAGAGAGAGTGTGTAAAAGGGGGAGGGGCAGAGAGAGAGAGAGAGAGAGAGAATGCCAAGCAGGCTCCGAATTTTCAGTGCAGAGCTTGACACGTCTCGATCCCACAAACTGCGAGATCACGACCTGAGCTGTAATCAAGAGTTGGACACAACCAACCGAGGCACCCAGGTGCCCTGAGAGACTGTGCTTTTTTTTTTTAAATGGGAGAAAGTATGTGAATGAGAAATGTCATTTCAGGAAACTAAATTCTTAGAGAATTGTAACTAGTTAGCAAGCCCCACAACAGGACAGCATCAAGTCATGAGCACAGGCTGGACCACTGTCCCTGCCTCGCATGCTCATACGATGTTCTCCTGTGAACACAGACTGATGGTCAAAGGTAAATGCATATTTGTATCACTTTTCTCCAAGTACAAATAATATTTAAGCTTAGATGCAATATTCTTTTTTTTTAATATTTTTATTTATTTCTAGGAGAGAGAGAGAGAGAGAGAGACAGCGTGAGCAGGGGAGGGTCAGAGAGAGAGGGAGTCACAGACTGAAACAGGCTCCAGGCTCTGAGCAGGCAGTCAGCACAGAGCCCGACGCGGGGCTCGAACCCACGAACCGCGAGATCATGACCTAAGCGAAGGTCGGACGCTTAACCGACTAAGCCACCCAGGCGGCCCTAGATGCGATATTCTTAATTGAACTAAGAAATAAACTTGGTTATGTTTTATTTACGCTGCACTTAAAAATTATTCTCAAGTGATGTGCTTTGTATGAAGGTTACAGCTTAAGAACTCTGGCCAGAAAATAACAGTATGGTGCTGGTTGAATCGATGGCCTAGCAACGATATACTACCCACCAAGGAGCAGCCTCATCCCCGCTTCCTGCTTCTAGATAGCAGGTCAGGGACTTCCAGGGTTACAGCTGCTTTGAGTCAAATGCCATTGCTTATGAGTAATAACCCTCTGTCCTCAAATGCAGGTGTGTGTGGCTATGAAGAACCTTCCATGGTAAAGAGAACAGTCTTATTTCTTCTTCTTTTTTAATGTTTTATTTATTTCTGAGAGAGAGAGAGGGAGAGAGGGAGAGAGAGAGCGCGAGCAGGGAGGGTCAGACAAAGAGGAAAACACAGATTTTGGAACAGGCTCCAGGCTCTGAGCTGTCAGCACAGAACCTTACGTGGGGCTCAAACCCATGAACTGTCAGATCATGACCTGAGCTGAAGTCGGACGCTTAACCAACTGAGCCACCCAGGTGCCCCAGAACAAACAAAAACAAAAACAAAAACAAAAACAAATTCCCTCCTATCCTTAGCCTCAGCAACAGGGTCAGTGGGTAAATAGCAAATACATTTTTGTTTCCTATGCACCTCTGAGGAAACCCAACAAATCAAAAATTCGGAAGCCGTCAGCTCCGAGCCCGAATTCTTTATCTTGCCTGACACCAGAGGTACCCCTTGGGGGCACAGCTCTCCTTCCGCCACAAAGCCGAGTCCCAGCACATAAATCCTCAGCAGGGGACGTTCCAAATAAAAGCTAATGAAAGTTCCTAGTAAAACAAAGCAAAAAAACAAAGCAAAACAAAAAGAGGAGGGGGGCTACTGCAAGCAGGAATCCCATTTCCCTTCACATTGAAACCCTCAGCTGGTCAACCTCGGGGGCTGCTCTCCGCTCCTGGAGTATTTTTGCAAAGGAGATGCTGAATTGCTTTTAGTTGCATAAGTTTTCCCTAAAGACCTTTCAGGCTGCTGCTGGTCTGAAAACCGTCAGGTCCGTCTCCTTCCTGGCAGACACCTGCTCGCAGGAGGATGTCATAGAGCCCGGCCTCCCTGCAGGTGAGAATGAGCACATGCAGCAACCGTTCCATCCCAGGATCTGGGCAGCAAAGCCCAGGCCACTGAATGGGCGGGTGGGAGACCTCGGCGTTTCCTTTATTCTCCCCACAGGCCTCAGCTGCTCTTTCCTGGCCCCCTCGTGGGCCACGGACTAACACACACAATTCCATTTTCAGGGCTCACAAAAGACTGCCCTCCAGAAGTATAGGTCATGTGCACCCCTCCCTGTCTCCTAGTTTTCTTCCCCCAGCGGGGAGAGAACTGGCAAACACCTGGAGGTGAGTGAGACTGGCTCTCGCATTGTGCGGCTCCCCGGGAAAGTATACACAGCCATTGCAAGGTCAATGTCAGCTGATGGTGATGAAGAGGACAATGAACAGAAGAACCGTCACTGTTTATTGGTACCATTAAACCGTCAAGAATAAAAGTCTCAATATTTTTACATGAATGATGGAGGAGTTTGATATTTTAAAAATGTATACTCCCTTCACCTTCAGGAAAATCATATGTTACATACAGTGAGAGCTTTCCGAAGACCGTGAATGGGCAGTTAAACATGTCTTTACTATTTGATACCAGACTGTTTTTTTCTGTCTGTAATCAATATTTAAAAAGCTCATATGGACATTACTCATCGCGGAAACTAATGTTTTACTGTTGCAGAGACAGAGGGACTGACTGAGAAGAGTGACATAAAAAGCATCTGTGGTGGCAGACAGGTTCCCTGCCGGGAAGACCCCTTTCCACGGCTCCTCTTCCGAACAAGGGCGGGTCACCAAGAGCTGATTTTGGAATCCGTGGTCAGCCGGGGCAGCTGTGAGCAGGATGGCTCTACAAGTATTTAAAGTAACTGCAAATGGTAGGGAGCCTGAGTGGCTTGGTCAGTTGAGCATCTGACTCTTGATTTCGGCTCAGGTTATGATCCTGGAGTCGTGGGATCGAGCCCTGCATTGGGCTCCACACTGAACATGGAGCCTGCTAGGGATTCATTCTGTCTCTCTCTCTCTCTCAAAATAAATATTGAAATAACTGCAAATCTATTCCTGATGATATATAAAAAATGCCGTGAGCCTCAAAGTACCCCTATCATGGACCTCTCCATGGCCCAGCAGGTAAAGAAGGTTAGTTCAAGGCACTAGAGGTGTCTGTACGGTCCCTCCCACTACAGCTGATTGCTGGGCCCCTGTGAACGGCTGTTAAGTAGTTTCACTCTCACCCCGGTCTCATTCCCTCTTCCATATTGGATTGAATCATGGATGGACATCATAGTAGAGATGGGCCCTTACTTTCTCCCTCCCAGGGAACTGGAATCTGTACTCAGAGAACCAAATCGTTTTCTCTGGGCAAATCTGTAACAAGTAAATAAAAAACCTGAGGAAGAGTGCCTCAAATGTCAGTGGACTAGGTAAAGAAATCAGAGATCTGGTTCTTCAAGTAGAAAAGACATAAAGATAGGAATGAGGAGGGGGTAGTGAAGAAGAAAGGGGGGAGAGGAAGAGAGAGAATGGGAAGAGAGCATCCTGAATGTGTCTCACCTACGCAATCCTTCCTTTCTTACAGGTGGCTGCTTTATGGGATGTTAGGGAATGAACTGAGTCCATTCTCTCCTCCCCCAGCTCGATTCATATGTTGAAGCCCTAACCTCCCATGTTGGTTATTTGCAGAGAGGGCCTTACATGAGGCCGGTAAGGGTGGGGCCCTAGTCCAACATGACTGGGGTCTTTGTAAGAAGTGAAAAGGATGCCAGGGGTTTGCACACACGAAGAAATGGCCATGTGAGGACATCTGCACGCCAAGGAGAGAGGCCACCAGGGAACACAAATGTGTCAGCACCTTGACCTTAGACTTCCAGCTCCCAGAGCTGTGACAAAATTTGGGCTTTCTGAAGCCACCAAATCTGTGGTATTTGGTTGTGGCAGCGAGAGCCTGAAGTGACAGCAGAGTATCCTTAAAATACCACCTCCCCCCTTCCCTTCCCATAGGTCGACACGGTGTCTAGGGTCGCGCCAGGAGGTACTAGCGACCGCATTTCTAGAGACAACAGATTTTACATTTTTATCTCATTTCTGATCCTGGAGAATCTACTTTTTTGATCACAAATCTACTGAATTGGCATGCTCGGGCACCTGAGTGGCTCAGTTGGTTAAGCATGTGACTTCAGCTCAGGTCATGATCTCACAATCTGTGAGTTTGAGCCCCAGCTTGGGCTCTGTGCTGACAGCTCAGCATCTAGAGCCTGGTATGGATTCTGTGTTTCCCTCTCTCTCTGCCTCTCCCCAGCCTCAAAAATACATAAGCATTAAGTACAGTTAAAAAAGAAATGAATTGGCATGCCAACATAATGTTTCTCAAGGATCACTCAAATGTGATAAAAAGCCCCAAATTCATTCTGCCACACTGGTCTTTGCTATTGTCTTCAATAATCTGAAACCTCAATCCAAGATTTCAAAAAATCCACTTTTCTGTAGCTTGGCATAAATAGAGGCTCACTGGAGAGGCCAGCTGAGCCTCAGAAGGAAGAGGCCAGCTAAGGAAGAGAATTCAGAAGCTCAGACGTTTCTCTGAAGTTGGGTATTAGATTGTTCTGGTCACAGGAAGAAAGATTCGTGAGTTGTTCATCTTTAACAGGATGTCTTTATTTGGGACCTGGTTTCAGGCCTTTACTTTTCCAGAATCTTTGAGGCTACTTCCTTCCTCTGTTCTTTCAGGTGACAGCTTGAAGCCAGAATAAGGGAGCTCCACTTCTTGGCCAATTAGTTTTGCTTCTCCCGTGTTTGAATGGTTGGCCTGTGTCTGCCAGCACATGCTCAGAAAGCACAGTGCTAATGACATCCTGAACATGAGTGTCCACTCAGACAGGTATCTTGTGTGCTAGCCCAATGCAGGCTTGAGCGAGCCTGGGTCCTCCACAGTCAAAGTCCAGGCAGGCCCTTCTAACAAAAATTTAAAAAAAAAAAGGAATCTCAGTCAACTAAATATTTGAAGAGTGCATTTCAGGGCTTAATACAAGAACCTAGTGAACACTGCATTGATCAGTAAAATTCTCAATGACGTGTCTGATGGGTCTGAGCCTAGAAAGCACTTGAGTTCAACGACAAATCCACCACCGGTGACAATGGCAATACCATCCACACAAACACTGTAATAGTTCAGGCCATAGCTCTCCCACTTGGCTACGCATCCTTGAGAAACTCACTTAATGGAGTAACAATTTAAGAGCTTGAGTTCTGGAGTTAAATGATGTGAGTTCAGATTTTTAAAGCAATGTAATTTGACAACAGACCATAGGTTCACCCATTCCAACCCCTTAATGACAAAAATGAAGATAGAGACTAAAAAACAAAGTTGGAGTCTCTTTGTACTTAAGAGGCTGTATCTACTCCTACTAGGTCTATGTAATAAATGTAGATTCATAGGGGCGCCTGGGTGGCTTCGTCGGTTGGGCGTCCGACTTTCGCTTAGGTCATGATCTCGCGGTTCGTGGGTTCGAGCCCTGCGTCGGGCTCTGTGCTGACTGCCAGCTCAGAGCCTGGAGCCTGTTTCAGTCTGTGTCTCCCTCTCCCTGACCCTCCCCTGCTCACGCTGTCTCTCTCTCTCTCTCTCCTAGAAATAAATTTAAAAAAACATTTAAAAAAAATAAAATAAATGTAGATTCATAATTACTGTGCAGAATGAATGATAAAAAGAAGCATGTCGTATATTCCACACGTCTCCATAGAGATGATATAATTCCCATTTAATAGACATGGAAACACAGAGGAGTAATTGTTCTCAGACTCTACAATTACTTGTTGAACGAGGCAGCCGATCCAAGCCTCTTGGAGATTAAAATCTGTGCTCTTACCCCTTCACCTTCCCGCCTCTGGATGGTAAATTGGAATATCTAGATCCCATTCCATGCCAGGCTGGCAAGTAACTGGGGACTCAACTCTGTCAAGTGTCTTCCCTGAGCCTCGTTGCCTTCACATTGGACCACGCAATCCCTTCCAGGGAGATTGTCTGCCTCCCCCGAGCCTCTAATCCTGGAATGGTCTATTCCCAGCAGCTCCAGATTCATGGGCTCTTCCTCTTCCTCTTGCCAATACAAGCAGTGCATCCCATGCAGAAGTAAACAGAATTTACCATGTATTCCTCTATATGTTGTTGCATATTAAATACATTTAAAGAACCAAGTGGGGCCTGGTTCAGTCAGTAGAGCACGCAACTCTTGATCTCAGGGTCATGAGTTCGAGTTCCACGTTGGGGGCAGAAATTACTCAAAATAAATAAAATTTAAAGAAAATAATTGGGTTGGGGTGTCTGGGTGGCTCAGTCAGTTTGGTGTCCGACTTCGGCTCAGGTAATGATGTCACGGTTCGTGGGTTTGAGCCCCACATCGGGCTCTGTGCTGACAGCTAGCTCAGAGCCTGGAGCCTGTTTTGGTATCTGTGTTTCCCTCTCTCTCTGACCCTCCCCTGCTGATGCTGTCTCTCTCTCTCTCTCTCTCTCTCTGTCTCTAATAAATAAATAAATAACATTTAAAAAAATAATTGGGGAAAATGTCACAGACAAACCTAATTTTGGGATTGAGAAATTTGGGCTCTCATTTTAGGAAAACTGCATTTACTACCTATCTAAGTGCATTCTTAAAAAAAAAAAAAAAGAAATTCCACATGTGAGGTTTCACTACAGCCCTGCAAATAGAGAAAGGAAACATTTGCTCAATCGCTTCAGTTTTTATACCTTATGGTCCATCTGTTGCCATAGCACTGATTGCGATGTCAAAATTGCAATTAGTTGTACTCAAGGACAATCAGGAAAAAAGCCAAGGTATTTGGAGTCCGGGCTTCAATAGCCCATGATTACTATACTGATTGTGAAACAGGAATTTTAAAATCAGGAGACCTGGTCTCAGGCCGTAGCCCTGCCACCTGCTTGCTATGATCCTGGGGAAACTCATTTAATGGAATGATTTAAGAGTGTGAATTCTGGAGTTCCACAGTGTGAGTTCAAATCCTGGCTCTGCCAGTTAACATGGTCACAATAGTGAACTTCCCTTAGCTGTAAATTGACAGTATGACTGCCGGTATCAGGAAGGTTGTTGAAAGGAAAGGTTGCTGAAAAGTTGTCTCATTTAAGACATCATATTTTATACAGCATTTATCAGAGGGCCTCCTTCCTGTTTAGTGCTGTTAGCTTTTACGAAGGGTATCTGTATGTTAAATGAGTCTATGTTTAGGTAAAGTTCTAGGTTAACAGTCCCCTATGTTTCTACATCTTTAGAACCAGGATGCAAGTGTATGTACCTCATTTGATTGCTGTCAAAACCCAGTGTGGGAGCCCAAAGAAAAGTGTTTTGTGAACTAAAAGCATTGCATTACCATTCGGTTAACATACGTAATCTGTTACTGTAAGATGATGTATTAATTTTTTAATTTTTTTAGAGAGAGACACAGAGCATGAACTGGGGAGGGACAGAGAGAGAGAGAGAGAGAGAGAGAATGAGAGAGAGAGACATAGAATCTGAAGCAGGCTCCAGGCTCTGAGCTGTCAGCACAGAGCCCGACACAGGACTCAAACCCACAAACCATGAGATCATGACCTGAGCCAAAGTTGGATGGTTAACTGACTGAGTCACCAGGCACCCCTCTTGTATTCATTTCTTAAAATATCCTCTGAGTGCCTGGAATATATAAGGCACTGGACTAGGCAATGTGAAGAATAAAAACCATATATGGGTTCTGTGCTTATGGGGTAACACAATCTCCATAGAAGACACACAATGTATAAGATACTAGGTGCTCTGCTTGGTCAGTACTTTAGAAGGAAGTGTCCGAAGTGAGCGTTGAAGGACAGAAAGGATCCAGACATGGGGTGATGAGAAGGGATAGAGAAGACATCCCCAATATACCACTGTGAACAGAGCAGGGGTGGGGGGCAAGAGCAGAGAATGAAGCCAGATTGCAGACGTTAAATGTGAGAAGAGTAACTGCCATACTTCCGATTAAAGATTATAAGGGATTGAAAAGGAGAGTCTGGAGAGGGTATGATGCCAAACGAAATAAGTCAGACATAGAAAGACAGATACCATATGATTTCATTTATGTGTGGAATCTAAAAACCGAAATCAACAAGAACAACAAAAGAGAAACAAATATAGGTAACAAAGTCATGGGGGGGAGGCAGGGGTGGACAAAACAGGTGACAGGAATCAACAGGTGAAGGGGATCTAGAGGCACAAACTTCCAGTTATAAAATAAGGAACACGGATGTAAATACAGCATAGGGAATATGCTCAATAATAGTGCAATAATTTTGGTGACAGATGGTAACCTGCTTTTCACGGTGAGCATCTCATAACATATGTGATTGCTGAAATACTATGTTGTACATGTAAAACTGATACTATACATCTACTATACTTCAATTAAAAATACAGTTTTTTAGGGATGGCTGGGTGGCTCAGCCAGTTTCATTTCAGCTCAGGTCATGATTTCACGGTTCATGGGATCAAGTCCTGAGTTGGGCTCAGTGCTGAAAGCGAGGAGCTGGGATCCTCTCTCTCTCTCTCTCTCTCTCTCTCTCTCTCTCTCTCTGTCCTACCCTGCGGGAGTGTGTGTGCATGCTCTCACTGTCTCTAAAAATAAATACGTATTTAAATAAAATATAAATACAATATTTAAAATGAGAGTGTGGGTGCAAAAGATCTCCTGAAGAAGGACTGGACATGTCTCATGTTCTTAAACCTCTACTGTTCCTATCATTATGTGCTCATGTTTCAGAAAGAAGGAATAAGGCTACTGACTCATACAACCATCAAGTTTAGACTCATAAATCTTTTCTTCAAAACCTTTTACAGCCTGTGCCAAAAGACAATCTTTTATCACACTACTCACTAACTATGTTTTAGTTTCCTCTGAAGGCATCGAAAAATGCTTCCACTATTTCTATCTGTTCATCCTTTGGCTTTTTCTAGTTCCTGGCTTATTTCCTTCATCTTCTGTGTACACATACCCTAGTATAACCCATCCCTTAAATCCCAGCTCCATCAGGGAATCTTCCTTGATGATCTAGACCCTATTGATTCCTCTGCATGCTTCATTACATATCTCTTTTATCAAACAGTTAACCTGGGAGAAGTACCTTGGACCTAGGAATAAAATGACAGGGGGTCCCACTCTGATTGGGGACATATTTAATGCCATGGGTTTCCTCTTTAATGCCACACATACAAATGGTATCTGTATTTCTCTGTAAAATGAGAGCTTGTGCATAAGGTCACTTCCCATTATTCATTCAAGAAATAAAATGAGCACCCACCTTTGCTAAGCTCTATCTTAGGTGCTGATACAGTGAAAAAGAAGACAATGCATGTGTATATGTATGTATGTATCTATGATTATCTCCCTTGAGTTCAATGGTTCTCAAGCTTTAGCTTGCATCAGAATCACCTGGGGGAGCTTATTAAAACTCAGATTTCTGTACAGAACCTACAGCATCAGATTCCCAAGAGAGTCTGATGCAGTAGGTGCGGAATAGGGCCCACATTTTAGCATTTCCAGATGTTTCTGGGTGATGCTCATACTGCTGGACCAGGGCCACACTCAGAACCTCTGTTCTAGCGAAATGTCTTTGTCTTTTTCACTGCTCTAGAATAAATATTGATGGAATAAAAGAACAAATATAAGGCACTTTGTTAATTGACAAAAGGGAATCTATCTCTTTCCTTGAACAATGTTATAGTTTAGAAGGAAAATAATCATTCTACTAAAAGATAGAAGGGTTACTATCATCAGAAACAGATAAGGGAAGGTTTATATGCAAAGGCAAATGAACTCATTTCCAACCTGGAGGAAGGAAGAGGAAGGTCAGGGAGAACTTTGTGGAGGAATATATTTGATCTATTATTCCTTGAAGGGCCCATACACTTGTTTCAAAAATTCTAGTTATAATTAAAAAATATTTTTAGTAACTCTCTTTGGAATCTGTCCTCTTAATCTATGGTGAATCTTCTGTACTCCTTTCAAAGTCTAAGAGTCTTCATATTCTGATGTAAGTTTTGCTATTTGGAAATAGCTACCAACCACAGTTTTCCCAAGTCTGATCTGAAGGAGAAGGGATTTAGTTGCATCGAAGTGATTTTGTTCTTTGTCAAAACCCAGGTATGCTTTTCAGTTAAGGTATCAGTCTTCCAGTCTGACTTAGAAATGGAGTGCTGAAAGAATTTCAGGATAGGAGCTTAAAAATCATTTGGAACACTAGAAGCCTCAATGGATTAAGTTTATAGTTTCTCAAGGTTATTCGTTTGAAAAACAACCCCCCGCCCCATTTGGCCATATATTCTGATGTGTTTGTTTAAAAGTCACTCTTAACATACATGGTATTTTGATTTACTGAGAGAATCAACAGTTAACCACACAAGATGCTAGGCACATTTTTGTTCAGAGTATGTGCCATGCTATACATATCTAAAGTTTAAACATTACAGGAACAAAGAAAGTAGTATAAAATGGTAGTTCTTTTCCAAAGTACATCTGTGAAAATTGTGTGTAGGCACCTGGAAATATACACAGGTTTCTAAGAGCTCTCAGTAATTCTGGGCCACCTAGCTAGTAACAAATGTGAGTTGATGCATCCTGGGCATTGAGCTATGTGCTCGGTTGTACTGGTCCTTTATGAAGGAGGTACAGCAAACCATTCTTCTAGCTTGGAACAAGAAGACTGAAGAGAATATGGAAGACCCACGACAAAAAACATACACTTAAAGTCATGGCTTCTCCCTGTTTGTCCCTCGACTTCCTCGGTCACTCTGCTCCCCCGCTGTGTGAGCCCACGGTGTCTTCGGTGTGGGTTCAGCATAGACTGGCTGTGCTAGGTCAGCACTGAAACAGTACCAGGCTTTGTGAAAAGACCACCCTTATTTCATACAGAGACGTACTTGATGAGCAACAAAACAAAAGCACCTCAAGTCCCTTTGTTCAGATCAAGGATTCTTAAAGTGGGCTCCCAACACCAGGGGCCTCAGCATAAGTGGAGAACCACTTAGAAACGCAAACCCTCAGGGCGCCTGGGTGGCTCAGTTAGCTAAGTGTCTGACTTCAAACTCAGGTCATGATCTTACAGTTTGTGAGTTTGAGCCCCACATCAGGCTCTGTGCTGACAGCTCAGAGCCAGGAGCCTGCTTCAGATTCTGTATATCCCTCTCTTTCTGACCCTCTCCTGCTCACACGGTCTCTCTCTCTCTCTCTCAGAAATAAATGAAACATTAAAAAAAAAAAAAAGAAATGCAAACTCTCCACTCCCGCCCCAGAAATACTGATTATGTTTGGAGGAGGAGGTGGTGAGGCCCAGCCACCTGATGTAACAGGCCATGGTTCTAGGTGGTTCTGATGCAAGCTATGGGGTGAGGACCCTTGGTTAAGAAACCACCAGCAGCAGCAAGGAAACAGACAGGCAAGCCATGCAACCTCTCACGAACTTGACAATTTTGCCCAAACAGCCTTTTATCATCCTGATGACATTTAATACACACACACTTCTTCACCCCAACCCTGCTTCAACTCCTATAAGAATCACGGTGAAAAAAACATTAGCGGTAGGGGCTGTTCCATTTCTTTGAATAGGAGTGAGGCAGAGAAACTGAAAGACTCCATAAAAATCTGCTTTTTGCTATTTTTCCCGCCTGCATCCCGCCAGGACCGGCACCCCCACGTTACACACGCTGCATAGCGCAAAGAGTGAGTGTCCTCCCCGTAAGGGACACAGAGTCATTGGCTGCTCTATAACAGATAACATCTCAGGAAGGACCAGGAGAGAAGCCACCATATGGAAATTCCAGACCATAGAACTGGACATCCCCACAGGGACCCGCTGGCCCCCAGGAGTAACACGTGGGCCCTCCACTTTGTTCTGACCGGTTCCCAGATGCCTGAGGGGACGCGTACACCACACCCCAAACAAAGATGGGCCTCTACTCCTTTCTGAGTCTCCCAGGTGCTCCGTCCGTACCTGCCCTCTCTATACTTCCAGTAAACCCCGCTCTCACTTCCTGCTGGCTCATGTTTGAGTTCCATCCTCTATGAAGTCAAGGACCCTCTAGGTTGGTCTTGGGAACACCTCTGGGTCCTTGGACCCAGCCAGACAGCATCGGCAAGATTTTACTGCCTGATATACATACACTTGGTCACTTGCAGATAGAAGTTGACATGTGCTTAGGGAATAGCTATGTTCAAGCCTATTTTGATGGACTATTAAAACACATGAAGGTAAATGAATGCTTTGTCTTATTTGTAACTAAACAGTCATAGTCATTTCAGATGTATTCACTCGACTGTGATACTCAAACCACATGACAATTTTTGGTGTGACTTAAAGTTTCACAATTCCCTCAAAAGGCATATGTGGAATAATTCCCTGCTCAGGGGTTAATGCTTAGGCTCTGGAACCGTGCAGTCCTTAGACACAGAGTGGGACCCATAACTGTAACTTAGTTTTTCGAAGTAACCACATTAAGAAGATGAAATCAGTGAGGTGAATATTAAAATAGCTTTTGTTTAATCCAGTGTATTACATCAGCAATGTAAACAATACAAAATTTTCACTTTTAAAGTCTTGGAAACATTAGGCTTCAAAATCCTGCATGTACTTACACATACGGGCCATCTCAACGAGAATACTAAATTTCAACTCGGGATACTGTGATGTTTTCTTTAGAACTAAAAAAAATGCCATTGCAAAAGTAGATTTCATACCCAAGTTGTTCCACAGACACTAAAACGTTTTCAACAGCCTAACTGGGTATCGGTTTTTATATTTAAATAAAAAATAAAAGAAACTGTGTTTAAAAAAAGGAGAGTGCAACCACAGACCCCAAATGGTGTCTCTTAGACAGAATTTCCAAACCTGGGTAATACTGAAATTGCAATTTCAGCCTCCCCAGGAACGCGGCCTGTCACTGGTCAGCCAGGAAATTTTCTTTCCATTTCCTTCTCTCTTTCCTTCCTTCCGCACCAGTGAGTCGGTCCCCTGGGTCCTCCAGTGCCCCAAAGAGAGATGAGGTCCTCTGTACCAGGAGACCCTAGGATACAGCCTCCTCTGGAACAATCCCTTTCTTTTCCACAAACTTTCTTGTCCCCCATGACCCCCCGCCGCTCCTTCTACAAAGAAAAAAAATTGTGTGTATTTCCTGGGCGCTGTCTTCTTGCTACACGGGAGGCTGCCCGGG
This sequence comes from Crocuta crocuta, assembly GCF_008692635.1. Taxonomy (NCBI): domain Eukaryota; kingdom Metazoa; phylum Chordata; class Mammalia; order Carnivora; family Hyaenidae; genus Crocuta; species Crocuta crocuta. The sequence continues at coordinate 4,843,459 of NW_027528640.1, forward strand.
AAGTAGAATAGACCGACCTGGTTAAGAATTCTGTGGCTTTCAGGGTGCCTGGCCGGCTTAGTCAGGACAGCCCGAGACTCTTCCCCCTCATGAGCTCGAGTCTGAGTCCCACCCTGGCGGCACAGATTACTTTAAAAACAAAAAAAGCCATTCTGGCGTTGCCCTTGCCTGGCCGCTTAGCAAATGGCCTAGCCCCTGCAAGCTCCACTCCGATGCCCTGGAAACGCCCGCAGACACAGCGGCAGCGTGGACACGCCTCTTTGCCGCGCCCTTCACAGGAGTGGGGATGCCATCGTCCCCATCCGTCTGCAGGAATCATTAGTGATCCGAAAGCCTGCAGTGTGACAGTGCCTAAGTAACTAATTCATGCTCTGCAGCCCTGAACCGTGCTTGGCCACGAATCGCTGTTAGTGCAGGCTAACACCATTAAGGAAGAGGAGGGTCACCGCGGGGTCGCCGCCAGCGGCTGCAGAGGGACTGCAAGCACCCGCGTCCGCGACAGCGGGGCCTCAGGCCACTATTCTCCCAAAATGTTTTCCGAAACGTAGCTGTTGTTGTCGTTCAAGAAGCAAATCCCGAACTGCTAGGGAACGCCTACGCTTTTACCTCGTAGTTCCGGATGGGATTTTAAACAGGGTTTAAATAAACCAGAGGAAGGAGGGACGGGGACCTGAGATACTAGCATCAGAACACAGAACCCGCCGCCCAGACCCTGCTTACGGTTGGCGGTTTCCCGCCGGGCAAACGGAAGCAAAACTGCCCCTGACGTCATGGGAGGAGGCCGCTCCCGATTACCATGGTGAAGCCCGAGCGGCCATCTTTACTGTGGTCAGCCAGCCCCAGGCTTTTCCTGGCGGCCGGGTGGTGCGCCATGGGGAGTCTTCACAATAAGACACGAGAAGGGAATCGTGCCTCTCGCTAATAAGGAACTGCAAGAATCACGAAAGACCAGAGGCAAAAAGCATTAACCAGTGTAGGTAGGGGAGCACACCGGCGGTGCGGCTTTAGCGGAACGATTGGAAAGGGCCCAGGGAGGTTTCCGCCCGGAGTCCGAGAGCCGCTTCCGGGGCTCAGCGGAAGCGTGGGGCGCCAGAGGACGACTCTTGGTAAAGAATCGGCTCTCCGCTGGGCGCCCAACCGGAATCATGTCGAGTTTGGCGGTGAGAGACCCGGCGATGGATCGGTCCCTGCGTTCCGTGTTTGTGGGGAACATTCCGTATGAGGCCACCGAGGAGCAGCTGAAGGACATTTTCTCGGAGGTCGGTTCTGTGGTCAGTTTCCGGCTGGTGTACGACCGGGAGACGGGCAAGCCCAAGGGCTATGGCTTCTGTGAGTACCAGGACCAGGAGACGGCGCTGAGCGCCATGCGCAACCTCAATGGGCGCGAGTTCAGCGGCCGGGCGCTGCGGGTGGACAACGCGGCCAGCGAGAAGAACAAGGAGGAGCTCAAGAGCCTGGGGCCCGCGGCGCCTATCATCGACTCGCCCTACGGTGACCCCATCGACCCGGAAGACGCCCCCGAGTCCATCACCAGGGCGGTCGCCAGCCTGCCCCCCGAGCAGATGTTCGAGCTCATGAAGCAGATGAAGCTGTGCGTGCAGAACAGCCACCAGGAAGCGCGGAACATGCTGCTGCAGAACCCCCAGCTGGCCTATGCGCTGCTGCAGGCCCAGGTGGTGATGAGAATCATGGATCCGGAGATCGCTCTGAAAATCCTGCACCGCAAGATCCATGTCACCCCGCTCATCCCGGGCAAATCTCAGCCCGTGTCCGGGCCCGGCCCTGGCCCGGGGCTGTGCCCGGGACCCAATGTCCTGCTGAACCAGCAGAACGCGCCAGCACCTCAGCCGCAGCACATGGCCAGACGGCCCGTGAAGGACATTCCTCCTCTGATGCAGACCCCTATCCAGGGCGGGATCCCGGCCTCCGGGCCACTGCCGGCCGCGGTTCCGGGACCCGGGCCCGGTTCCCTGACTCCCGGTGGAGGAATGCAGCCCCAGGTGGGGATGCCAGGCGTTGGTCCAGTGCCTTTAGAGCGGGGACAGGTGCAGATGTCGGATCCCCGAGCACCTCTACCTCGCGGACCCATGACTGCCGGTGGCCTGCCTCCTCGAGGGCTGTTAGGAGATGCGCCAAACGACCCCCGTGGAGGGACTTTGCTTTCAGTCACGGGGGAGGTAGAGCCTAGAGGCTATCTTGGCCCGCCTCATCAGGGTCCCCCCATGCACCATGCGTCCGGTCACGACGGCCGTGGCCCTTCCTCCCATGAGATGAGGGGAGGGCCATTAGCAGATCCCAGACTGCTAATTGGAGAGCCCCGGGGACCCATGATAGATCAGAGGGGTCTCCCGATGGATGGTAGAGGCAGTAGAGATTCTCGAGGGATGGAGCCTCGAGCCATGGAGACTGAGGTCTTAGAGACGCGAGTAATGGAAAGAAGAGGAATGGAGACCTGTGCAATGGAGACCAGAGGGATGGAAGCGCGAGGCATGGATGGAAGAGGAATGGAGATAAGGGGCCCTGGCCCCAGTTCCAGAGGCCCAATGACTGGTGGAATCCAGGGTCCAGGGCCCATTAACGTGGGGGCAGGCGGTCCTCAGGGACCCAGGCAGGTGGCAGGCATTTCAGGGGTGGGAAATCCTGGAGCCGGCAGGCAGNGCAAGGGGGCGGCCAGCCTAGCAGTTTTAGCCCCGGGCAGAGCCAGGTGACGCCGCAGGATCAAGAGAAGGCGGCTCTGATCATGCAGGTCCTGCAGCTGACTGCCGACCAGATAGCCATGCTGCCCCCTGAGCAAAGGCAGAGCATCCTCATTTTAAAGGAACAAATTCAGAAATCTACTGGAGCTTCTTGAAAGGCTATAGGAAGTGTAGGAAGCGTTTGGCAGTAGCCTCCAGTTTCTTCTGTAGTCTGGGGAAGGGGTGCCGAACGCCCACCTCTGCATCCCACACTTGAATGAGGGGTTCCCTCCCAGAACCTTAGTTCCCCTTGTTGTCTTTGTATTTTTTTCTGTTTTCCTTTTTACTTTAAAGGGGGGGGGGGGGGGGGGGGGGGGGGTGGANGAGGAAGGAGTGGGTCTGTTCACTTTTATTCACTGTAAATATACAGAAGTAACTGAACGTGGTTATGTTATACCAAATAAGATTACAAAGGATATGCAGCAACACGAAAAGAGTCTACGATACGTTAACTACATTTTTTAAATATTGAGTAAAACAATGTGAAAACTGCACATGATACTAAAATGTGACCTGTTAAGATGGTGATATACTAAGATAGTTTAAGATTCTTGGTTGTATAAGAAAATAAAGAAGTTTACCTCAATATATGTTTTTTGGTATGCCATTTAAAATACTATAACCCTATTTTGGGGACAGAAAGAATGCTGTCCTAGGTTAAACCTTGTGATGGCGTTTTGGACTATTTCAAAATGTTAGTGCTAACAGGGTAAGTCTCAACTTGTGGTATTAGAATTGGTTTTTTTCTAAAGCTGTGCTACCTGAAAAGTCCAGGAATGAAAAGCAGGGTGGTATTTCTTTTATCTGACCGGAGACCGGCAATACTGTGGCCTGGCCTTGAGCGTGGGGGCGTGGTGACTTCGCTGGGACCGTTCTAGGATCTCCGGGTACTGAGGTCTGTTCCGAGAGACTCTGTCTCAGCACCTTCCTGTTACTCACTAGTCTTGAAGCCCTGAGTATGAATCTAGGTAACTTCTCTTACAGCCTTTCTAAACATCTGGGTCTAGGGACCAGGTGATTGGGTTGAATTGTACACGTCACTGGACTTCTCATAAACAGAGAGCTTCATGCTGTCAAGTTCTGTTTCCTGGGGCTAGCTGCCAGTATAGACGGTATCCATGTGGTCACGCAGGATTGGGACTTAATCTCAGTCTCTCCGAGGTTTAACATGCCTCTTTTCTTATTTATACATCTTTTTTTTTATGTTTTATTTCTTTTCTTTTTTTTTTTTTAAATATTTTTATTTATTTCTAGGAGAGAGAGAGACAGTGTGAGCAGGGGAGGGTCAGAGAGAGAGGGAGATAGACTCTGAAATAGGCTCCAGGCTCTGAGCTGGCAGTCAGCACAGAGCCCGATGCGGGGCTCGAACCCACGAACCCGCGAGATCATGACCTAAGCAAAAGTCGGACGCCTAACCGACTAAGCCACCCAGGTGCCCCTTTAATGTTTTATTTCTGAGAGAGAGAGACAGCTTGAACAGGGGGAGGGTCAGAGAGAGGGAGACACAGAATCTGAAACAGGCCCTAGGCTCTGAGCTGGCTGTCAGCACAGAGCCCGACTCAGGACTCAAACCCAGAAACCGTGAGATTATGACCTGAGTCGAAGTCCGACGCCTCACCGACTGAGCCACCCAGGTGCCCCAATAGATATAATTATCTATCACTGTGTTATCAGGATAACTGAGATATTCTTATAGCCTGAATTCTCTGCTTAGCTACTTATTACTCACTTGTTAGTTTTTTTTAAAAAAGTAATAAAGCCATTTAGTCTGAGTACACATACCCATGAAAGCAATTTAAAAATCACTAAGAAGGTGGGGCTTATCACATTTTCTTCAGAGCCTTGATGTGGATACATAAAGATTTGTGTCATGGACCAAATAATTAACAGAAGCATAAACACCCAAATAACCACGTGGTCTTTCTCTGCAGAAGAAAAACCAATGTCTAGTAATAGAGGAAAAAATAGCATTTAATACAAGGAAAGAGCTGAGATTTGGAAATTGAATTTTTCCCCTTTCAAGGTTTTTACATCTTAGGTGTTTCACTCTTTCTGACAGTCTTCTACCCCGTGCTATTTCCTGCCACCTGTTTCATTCTTTTCTTGTTATCCATACTGTTGACTTTCCCATGTTTTCTGTATGCTTCCCCCATGTTGGGGAGGCCACGTCTCTATTCAACATAAGATAGTTCTGGTTAATACTCATTCACAGAGTTGGCTCGAATGCTTGGAAGTTAAAATCACTTTATCCCAAAGCTTTCACTGAAGGGCTCTGACTGAAAACTTAGATGTTCCACTCTATCGTTAAATCTGCATTGTTCAATGCAGACTACATAAAAGGAATGTAAAGTTAAGGATGACCTTAGTATCTGATGTTTATTTTTAATGAATGAATTATCCAAAAGGAATCAATTCTCAAGAAATCCATGGGTCTGAATACTTCTTTCCCCTTTAAATGAAAAAGGCAAACAAAAAAAAAAAAATGGCAGGAGTGGATGGAAATCCTTTTCTTAGATCCATTATCTGTATAGTTCCACGGTTGGAAAACCTAAAGACATGTTATTCTATGGTTGGTATCAGTAGCACCATCTTGGTGTGTGCCCAGATATTAGGCTCCCTTTTGCTTATGTTCCCCCCCGAGAACTCCCTGCAGCCTAGGAAGACCTGATAGGTACCATCATAACTGACGGCACGTGTTATACTGCAGCACTCGATTTTACTTCACACTCTACTGCCCCCCCCCCCACTCCCACTTTTAATGGACCAGGAACTCTGACAGGAACTGTCATTCATTTCTGTGCTTGCTACCCCAAAATCACAGGTAAGAAGGAAGGACAAAATATTATATCCGTCTTGGGGACGGGGCAGGGGGGGCATCCCATTAAGAGTACATAAAGTTCGGGGTGCCTGGGTGGCTTAGTCGGTTAAGCGTCCGACTTTTGCTTAGGTCATGATCTCGTGGTTCGTGGGTTCGAGCCCCACGTCGGGCTCTGTGCTGACTGCCAGCTCAGAGCCTGGAGCCTGTTTCGGTCTGTGACTCCCTCTCTCTCTGACCCTCCCCTGATCGCGCTGTCTCACTCTCTCTCCTAGAAATAAAAAAAATTAAAAAAAAGGGGTACATAAAGTTCCCCCAAAACAGACTCCACACAAAACAGATGAGCTGTAACCACTCGTTACATTAGAAAATGCATGAGTAATAGGTAAATAGAAGCAGGTTCCCCCTTACCCCCTTCATGGACTGTCTCAGTATTGGTAGACTGAGCCTCATTTCATTTGATGGTGATGCAAGCAATATGTGCCTGCTACAATCAGAATCCAGCTGTTTCACTCCATACCCCTGGTTATAACCCTTAATACCTGCGTGTTCCCAAATATGGATAGGCTACAAATGCAATCACAAATTCATTCATTATAACAATGCTTAATGATGGAGTGAAACACTGATTTGTAAATACATTTTTAGGGCTTATTCCTTTTGAGCAGTATGTTTCTTGGGAATGTGAAATGGGCAACTTGAATTAGTGCCTGCCCATTAGCTCTTCCCCTCTTACATTACTGGTGATTAATATCAAGATGTGTTTTAATGTCTGCTGATGTTTCAGGACTTCTATTTTTTTTTTTTAATGCTTATTTATTTTGGAGAGAGAGGGAGAGCACAAGCAGGGGAGGGGCAGAGAGAAGGAGACACTGAATCCGAAGCGGGTTTCAGGCTCTGAGCTGTCAGCACAGAGCCCTATGTGGGGCTGGAACTCAAGAACTGTGAGATCATGACCTGAGCTGATGTGGGACCATTAGCCGACTGAGCCACCCAGGCACCCCAGGACTCCTAATTTTAAGAGTTTTTTGATAAGATAGATATAAGCCAATGTGAATCCCAGGTGAAGGTAAGCTAATCCAAGTAAGATCATGTAAGATCATAACTTTTCAAGTACACTTTTAAGAAATCTCATGGTACAAAAGTATGAAGAGCAACAATGAAAACAAACAAAAAACAACCCAAAAGGCTTAACGTGATCTCAGTTTGCAAAGCTTCTCACTTTCCCATGCTCTGAGGGACATTGACTAAGCACACAGCACCTAATTTCCTGTGGTGTGTCAGGGCTTCCTCTTGGGATGGATGGTGTGTAAGGACAAATGTATGCATCAAGCTTACGTGGCAGGGAAGCTGAATTGTCCGTTACGTCTCGCAGTCTGCTCACAAAGAGTATGCCAGCCTCTTCACGGCTTTATATTGTCAGCTAATCTCTAGACAGACTTCTGGTTGACCTTGCTCTTCTCATCAGTCTCTAGTCAAGAATGCTCTATAGTCAAGAACTAATTCATTTTAAGGGAACTAATCTACTTAAAAGCATATAAATATGTTAATATTAGCTTTAATAGTATGAATATTATGATATTGGTATACAGTTTGCTAATATGTTCCATACATATGTATATTTCAAATCTTCACTAGATCTTTTAGTATTTTCATTTGCTATTATGCAACTTCAAACAAGCACTTACTCCTTTGGCTGAAAATTCAGCATTACAAATATTCATATTACAAATTACCTTTTACATACGGTGTTAACTAGCATGTTTCTTCTTTTTTAAATGTTTGTTTATTTATTTGTGTGTGAGAGAGAGAACAGAGCACAAGCAGGGAAGGGGCAGAGAGAAAGAGGGAGACACAGAATCCGAAGCAGCCTCCAAGCTCTGAGCTGTCAGCACAGAGCCTGCCGACATGGGGCTTGAATTAACAAATAGCAAAGTTATGACCTGAGCCAAAGTCAGATGCTCAACCGACTGAGCCACCCAGGTGGCCCTAGTATGTTTCTTCTTGATATTTTTCTATTTCAGTATAAACCTTATGTCGCAAAGGATCTACGTTGCATCAAAGGTGACATTAGGGTAGCCCTGTCAAAAATAACAAACTCCCTAATTATTAAATACTGTACAAAAAAATACTGAAGTATTACCCTAGGAAGAAAAAAAAGGTGAAGAATTCTGGTTAATGACAATTCTTTCTAAACATGAGTTAATTTAGGTGTCAAAGGTAAGTATCTCATTATCAAAGACTTAGAATAAATACACAACATTTTCAGCCATAATTGCTTTGTAGGACTCCGTATGTATTAAATCTGCAGACTTTGGAAATCACCATCAAGTGTCACAAAGGTAGGTCCTTTAAAAAAAACTAATCGGTTTGATGACCTCTTTGTTGTCTATCACTAAAGAACAATGGATTATCTCTTGGGCAGCAAACCATAAAACCTAGCAGTTCCCCGCACAATTATTTTGTCTCTTCACTTAATTAGCTGTTTTAATCACAATTCTGCCTCCTTCCATTACTAATATTCTGTAATTCTACTGCTAAAGTCTGAGCCACTTTTGTGTACCCATGAGCCTTTGCTCCACCCCCACCTTGCTGCCTGGAGTGATTACATGACCACCTGTGTGTTTCCGAGTCTATCTCTTTATCCCTGGACATTGCCCAGAACAAGGTAAAACTGGCTATAACTCAGTCCCCAATTTCCTTTGCCTTAACGTTCACTTTTAATAACATTCAAAGCAGGAGCCACATTAACAATCATATTTGAGTTAACAATGTGATGAAATGGCCTAAATGGGGCTTGTTTGATGCATTAACATCCACAAAATCACACTCTATGTCCCAAACATCACCCTTGTTCACATGCTAATTAACACAGCGCCATAAATAAGAAGGGATTCAAACGTTTCCAGAGGCAAACCTGGCTTTGTAAGGGTAAACACAACCACTGCCTATTAATAGAATATAATTCCTTTAAGGTAAGCCTGTACCCAAAATGATTTTATATTTCTGTGTATGCCAATCACCACTCAGAGAAACAATTTCTCATCTATTTTAAGGCAGAGAGAAATTAACACAGTTGAAATCTACAATCACATACTTTGCCTCCCTGCCGTCCATGTTGTCAGTTTTGTGCTTCAGAAGCTCTGAATATCTTTGGACAAGGGACCCCAATCAGGGACCCGCGGGCCCATGGAGCCTGCAGATATTCTGTGTCTGACCTGCCCAAGGGTCTCAAAATGTTCAATCTACGTGCATTTACGTGCAACATATATTCTCCAATGTGGCCGCAGGCCCAGCCTGTTGATTCACACAACTGTTTGCTGGGCCCTGTAATGCTCTGAGCTTACAACTCCTGCTATACTCTGTAAAAACACAGCTATTAGACTCAATTGAAATTTTCACTGGCTAGCTTGACAAATGTGAACTAGAAAAAACGGTTCAGCGACCGGTTCAGCAAGTATATTTCTGCAAAATCAATCAACCAACAAACCAAACACATCAACACCCAGAACAACAAAAAAAGGTTATGACACCTTTTTAATTTATAGCTTTTCATGAAGTATATAGAGTAAAAAAAATATCCCAGGATGCTAATCTGATGTGTACCTTTCACCCACAAATCTTTTGCATTTTTAATAAATATTAAGCCAAAATAGCAACATATTTTTCAACTCAAAACTCTGTTTATAAAATGAAAACTATATATATATAATATATATATTATATATATAATATTAAATGCCAACAGCTCTGGAATGGACTTGTGCACAGTATACTTTGTAAAAACAATGTTCTTTAATTTCTGTATTAATGGAAAAAAATCCACCATGTAATTTCCACATAGAAGCCACACTGATTAAAAACATAACAACAAAAAATTGGAGGATGCCATTCCCTTGTTTAAAGCCTCTCGTTGGGGCGCCTGGGTGGCTTAGTCAGTTAAGCATCCGACTTTTGCTTAGGTCATGATCTCGTGGTTCGTGGGTTTGAGCCCCGCATCGGGCTCTGTGCTGACTGCCAGCTCAGAGCCTGGAGCCTGTTTCAGTCTGTGACTCCTTCTCTCTCTGACCCTCCCCTGCTCACGCTCTCTCTCTCCTAGAAATAAATAAAAATATTAAAAAATAAATAAATAAATAAAGCCTCTTGTGGCTTACTTTTCTCTTAGAATAAAATCCCACATCCTTACCATGTACCATAAAGCCCTAAGCCAATCTCAGGTGCTGTCTTTGGGCCCCTGACTCTCTGCTGTGGCTACCTTGGGTCTAACATTGTTTCCTTGAATACAGGGACTCATTTTCATCTCTGAGCTTTATATCTGGCAGTTCCTCTCACCCCATCCTCTCCCCTGGCCTCTGAGTGGCTAGTTCATTCTCATTCCTGAGGCTTTAACTTATATACCACTTTATTCAGAGAGGCTTTTCCTGAATAACCCAGTTAAAATGGTCTCCCCATTCTCTCATCTCCTCGTTTTACTTTTTTTTTTTAATTTTTTAAAAAATTTTTTGAGAGAGAGACAGACAGAGTATAAGTGGAGGGGCAGAGAGAGAGGAAGATGCAGAATCTGAAGCAGGTTCCAGGCTCTGAGCTCTCAGCGCAGAGCCCGACATGGGGCTTGAACACAGAAACTGTGAGATCATGACCTGAGCTGAAGTCAGACGCTTACCTGACTGAGCCACCCAGGCACCCCTCTTACTTGTTTTTAAACAATGGCTCTCTTAGCTGAGCACCACTTACACCAATCCATGCCTCCCAATCCTTTTGCAAAACATGTTGTTATGTACACGAAGCAAACTTGCTGATTACCATTCATGAGTTACTCTTCATTACGGCCATGTTGCATTTATCATGTCGATTGTGTCTGTTCCCAAATGTATACTAGTTGCACAATTGCTATAATACACAGATAAGGCTATAGGTATGGGCAGGATTGTATAGATATGTAGTATGTGTGTATAATATGGAATATGATGGCAAAATATCAAAGGTTATTTCTATGCAAGCTGTTGAGGTAGGAAAGCTGAAGTTACTCCATCTACATGTTCTGTCCATACTGGTTTTCTGTGAGGCCCCATATACTCATCTTCCGTATTTTGCCTCCGAATGAGCCAAAGAAGCTCTGTTCCCACTTCAAGGGGGAAGCAGGTAATCATTCTCTGAGTTGTGTCCTATGCCCCAAACACCTGGTAACATCCAAAAAGAGCCAGAGCCTCAGCATGCCATGGGACTTGAGCTTTGAACAAACCTCAGCTGACCCGGCTATCATTACCCCTGCCTTGGGTAATTTATGGAATAACCTTTATTATTCACCTGGTATTCACCTCTGATTGGACCCTACCCTGGGTTCCTGGAGGAAGACGTACCCTAGACCCTCTTCCAGTACAAACTCCTAGCCCCAAGCAAAGGCGAGACTCATTTTCCTTTCCTCTCCAAATCTTCCAGACACTATGTCTGCTCTTTTCTGTCACCCACACTATACAATAATACACTGTTTCCAGTTCTTCTGGTTTACCTTTGATTTCTGTCCTGCATGAAGCCAAGGACCTTCTTGACTGATCCAACAGGATCTTCCCCTGGGTTCTTGGACCCAGCCTGCCTGCATCACTATGATGAATATATATCCATCATGTCAGCTGTGTCTGTTAATGATGCAGCTAATGCCAACTGCACTAATTTCTATAATATATGTAAAGATAGACATAGATATATTACGTCAATGTGAAAAACATTATTTCTATGAAAACTATGTGAAATGTCTTAAAAAGATGTGATACAGGTAGGTGGCTGAAAAAGGATTGTTAAATTTTATGGGGGCAAGAAAATAGAAAAGACGCATGAAAAAAATCTTTGAAGTCTACAATTAGGTCACTCAGAGTACTTGCAAGTGTCTAAACCCTTGTTACAGTTTAAAGAAGGGTTGAAACTGATCATTGTAGACAAAGCATTATATCAAAACCTTCAGTTCTCTTGCAGAAATTCCTCAGGTAATGGAGGGAGAAAGATCCTTGAGGAAATTTAATCTGAAGTTTGGTATCACAGTTGTTCTTGTAACTCAGCAGGGCTTGCCGGGGAAACATACCAACACACTTCCATTCCAGACCTCCTCCTTCTGTGGCTGCATGACGTTATATGCTCAAGGACACGCCGTGCACTTTCAACTCTTGCTAATGATGGGGCGCCTGGGTGGCTCAGTTGGTTCAGCATCCAACTTTTGGTTTCAGCTCAAGTCATGATCTCACGGTTCACGAGATCCAGCCCCATGCTGTTAGCTCAGAGCCTGTTTGGGATTCTTTCTCTGACCCTCTGGCACGCACATGCTCGCTCTCTCTCACTCTCTCTTTCTCTCAAAATAAATAAACAGACTTTAAAAGATAAAAAACTCTCGCTACTGAAAATGTAGTCCTTGGAGCCACAGCCAGCATCACCTGGAAGCCTGTTAGAAATGCAGAATGTGCAGCCCACCCCACACCGGCTGAATCAGAATCTGTATTTAATAAGATCTGCATGTGATTCACATATAAACAAAAGTTTGAGAAGCACTGCTTAAGCCTAATCCTAAAATAAATAAAATGGGGAGAAAGCAATTTAACAATATTATGACAAATGGAAAGGATGGAGGGGAAGGATGTTACCAAACCTTATTATTTTTCTTAGTTTCTATTTAAATTCCAGGGAGTGAATATACAGTGTAATCTTAGTGTCAGGTATACAACATAGTAATTCAGTGCTTCCATACATCACCCTGTGTTCATCACAAGTGCACTCCTTATTCCCCATCACCTATTTCAACTATTCCCCCATCCACCTCCCCTCTGGTAACCATCAGTGTGTTCTCTGTAATTAAGAGTCTGTTTCTCAGTTTGTCTCCTCCTTTTTTCTCCTTCGCTTGGTTTTTCATTTCTTAAATTCCACATATGAACGAAATCATATGGTATTTGCCTTTCTCTGACTTAATTGGCTTAAAATAATACTCTCTAGCTCCATCCATGTCATTGCAAATGGCAAAATTTCATTATTTTTATGGCTGAATAATATTCCATTACATGTGCTATATATGTGTGTGTATATATGTATGATGATTATATATATATATATGATGGGATATATATGATATGATGGGATATATATGATATGATGGGATATATATGATATGATGAGATATGATGATATATATATATATGATAGATATATGATAGATATGATATATCTATCATATATATATAGAGAGAGAGAGAGATTGAGAAAAGATGTGAGATATCTCACATCTTCTCTATCCATTCATCAGTCAGTGGACACGTGGGCCATTTCCATAGTTTGGCTATTGTAGATAATGCTGCTATAAACATCAGGGTGCATGTACCCCTCTGAGTTAGTATTTTTGTATTCTTTGGGTAAATACCTAGCAGTGTGATTGCTGGATCATAGGGTAGTTCTATTTTAAACATTTTGAAGAGCCGCCATACTGATTTTTACAGTGGCTGCACCAGTTTGCATTCCCACCAACAGTGCACAAGTGTTCCTCTTTTTCCACATCCTCACCAACATCTGTTGTTTCTTGTGTTGTTGATTTTAGCCATTCTGACAGATGTGAGGCGATTTCTCATTGCAGNAGAGATTGAGAAAAGATGTGAGATATCTCACATCTTCTCTATCCATTCATCAGTCAGTGGACACGTGGGCCATTTCCATAGTTTGGCTATTGTAGATAATGCTGCTATAAACATCAGGGTGCATGTACCCCTCTGAGTTAGTATTTTTGTATTCTTTGGGTAAATACCTAGCAGTGTGATTGCTGGATCATAGGGTAGTTCTATTTTAAACATTTTGAAGAGCCGCCATACTGATTTTTACAGTGGCTGCACCAGTTTGCATTCCCACCAACAGTGCACAAGTGTTCCTCTTTTTCCACATCCTCACCAACATCTGTTGTTTCTTGTGTTGTTGATTTTAGCCATTCTGACAGATGTGAGGCGATTTCTCATTGCAGTTTTGATTTGCATTTCCCTGATGAGTGATGTTGAGCATCTTTTCATGTGTCTGTTGGCCATCTGGATGTACTCTTTGGAGAAATGTCTGTTCATGTCTTCTGACCTTTTTTAATTGGACTTTTTGGTTTTTGGGCTTTTGAGTTTGATAAGTTCTTTATAGAGTTTGGATACAAAACCTTTATGGGATGTGTCATTTGCAATTATCTTCTTCCATTCCACAGGCTGCCTTTTAGTTTTGTTGGTTGTTTCCTTTTCTGTGCAGAAGCTTTTCATATTGATGTAGTCCCAATAGTTTATTTTTGCTTTTATTTCTCTTGCCTCAGGAGACATGTCTAGAAAGATGTTGTTACAGGCAACATCAGAAAAATTACTGCCTGTGCTTTCCTCCAGGATTTTTATGGTTTCAGGTTCCCTGTCTAGGTCTTTAATCCATTTTGAATTTATTTTTGTATACAGTGTAAGAAGGTGGTCAGTTACATACTTTTGCATGTAGCTGTCCAGCTTTCTCAAGACCATTTGTTGAAGAGACTGTCCTTCTCCCATTGTATATTCTTTCCTCCTTTGTCAAAGATTAAATGACCACATAATTATGGGTTCATTCTGAGTTTTCTATTATGTTTCATTTCCATTGATCCATATGTCTGTTTTTGTGGAAGAACCTTACTATCTTGATCACTACAGTTTGTAACACAACTTGAAAACCAGATGCTTACAGCTCTGCTTTTCTTTCTCAAGTTTGCTCTGGTATTTGAGGTCTTTTGTGATTCCATACAAATTTTAGAATTGTTTGTTCTAGTTATGTGAAAAATGCTGTTGATATTTTGATAGGGATTGGATTAAATGTGTAGACTGGGGGCTCCTGGCTGGCTCAGTCAGTAGAGCATGTGACTTAATCTCAGTCAGATGGTTCAAGCCACACACTGGGTGTGGAGCCTACTTAAAAATAGATAGATAGAGAGATGATAGATAGATAGATAGATAGATAGATAGATAGATAGATAGATAGAGAGATAGATAGATAGAGAGATAGATAGATAGCTCTGGGTAGTACAGAGATTTTAACAATATCTTTTCTTTTAATCTATGAGCATAGAATGTCTTCCCATTTCTTTGTGTCTTCAATTCCTTTCGTTAGTGTTTTATAGTTTTCAGAGTACAGGTCTCTGACATTTTTGGTTAGGCTTATTCCTAGGTATCTTGTTATGTGGGTACAATTGTAAATGGGATTATTTTCTTAATTTCTCTTTCTCCCACTTCATTATGGGTGTACAGAAAGGCAACTGATTTCTGTATATTGACTTCATAACCTACAACTTTACTGAATTCACTTGTCATTTCTAGCAGTTTTTTGCTGTAGTTTTCTATATAGAGTCTGGTGTCAGTTTGACTGCTTCCTTACTGATTTAGATACCTTTTATTTCTTTCTGTTGTCTGGTTGCTGTGGCCAGGGCTTCCAGTAAAATAAAATAAAAGTGGTGAGAGTGGACATCCTTATCTTGTTACTGACCTTAAAGGAAAGCTCTCAGTTTTTACCCATCTCAGATAATGTTAGCTGTGGGTTTTTCATATATTACCTTTCTTATGCTGAGTTATGTTCTCTCTAAATCTCTTTGTTGAAGGTTTTTATTATGAATTGAAGTTCTGCCTTGCCAAATGCTTTTTCTGCATTTACTGAAATGATCATATGGTTCTTATCCTTTCTTTTATTATTGTGGTATATCACATGGCTTGCAAATATTGAACCATGCGTGAATCCCAGGAACATATCTCACTTCATCATGGTCAATGATATTTTTATTGTTGGGTTTAGTTTTCCAGTATTTTACTGAGAATTTTTGCATCTATGTTCAACAGAGCTATTGGCCTTTACTTCTCTCTTTCAGTAAAGCCTTAAATGGCTTTGGTATCAGGGTAATGCTGGCCTCAGAGAATGAATGTGTGAAGCTTTCTTTCCTCTTCTATGTTTTTGAACAGTTTGAGATAAATTAAATCTTCTTTACATGTTTGGTAGAATTCACCTATAAAGCCATCAGGTCTTGGACTTTGGTTTCTTGTAAGATTTTTGATTACTGACTTATTGGTCTGATCAAGTTTTCTATTTCTTCCTGATTTAGTTGTTGGTCATTTATATGTTTCTTGGAATTTATCCATTTCTTCTAGGTTGTCCAATTGTTGGAATATAATCTTTCATAGTATTCTCTTATTATATTTCTGTGGTGTTGGTTGTTATTTCTCATCTCTAACTTATGATTTTATTTATTTGGGTCCTTTATCTTTTCTTTTTGATAAGTATAGCTAAGGGTTAATCAATTTCATTAATTTTTTCAAAGAATCAGCACCTGGTTTAATTTGGGCCTTTGTGTTTTCATTTTCATTTTTTCCCATTTAATTCTTTTTAATGTTTGTTTATTTTTGAGAGAGAGTGAGAGACAGAGTGTGAGAGGAGGAGGGGTAGATAGAGGGGAAGACTCAGAATCCAAAATAGGCTCCAGCCTCTGAGCTGTTAGCACGGAGTCCCATGTGGGGCTCGAACTCACAACTGCAGGATCATGATCTGGGCCAAAGTCAGATGCTTAACTGACCGAGCCACGCAGGTGCCCCTCCCATGTATTTTCTTATTTCTTCTTTGATTTCTTGGTTGACCTATTCATTGTTTGGTAACATGTTGTTTAATCTCTATGTCTTTGTGGTCTTTCCACATTTGATGGAGTCACTGAGTTCCCTACGTCTATTCTTATGTTGCATAATTCTCTCATGTTATTGCTCAGTTTCATTATTTTCCTTTATTTTGTCTTGTAGGTCACAAAGTCATTCCTCTGCTACTTCCATCCTTGTATTCACTGCATCAAGCTTGTTTCCAATCTCATTTATTGTATTCTTCCTTTCAGATTCTTTTTTAACTCTTTTATCTCTGTGGTAAGGGTCTCCCTGATGTCTTCTATTCTCTCAGGCCCAGTGAGTATCCTTATGATGACTACTTTAAATTCTCCATCAGGCACATTACTTGTATCTGTTTCACTCAGATCTCTGCAATGGCTTCATCTTGTTTTTTCTTTTGGGATAAATTCCTCCATATTTGCATTTTGTCAAAGTCTCTGCCTTCTTCTATAGGTTAGAAAAGCCTGCTATGTCTCCTGCTCCTGAAAGTAATGACCTTATGAGGGAAAGGTCACATAGTGCCCAGAGCCTGGTGCTTCAGGGAGTGTGTCCAGGGTGTTGCTGCATGTGCTCTGCTCTTGGGTTTTGGCTGGCCTGTCCTTAAGGCTCTTGGTCTACAGCGGCTCTCCTTGCCTGCTGTGGGCAGTGTTTGGTCCCTGGCCTGAATGTGGAGAGTTTTAACTAGGTGTGCTCTAATCTGCTTGTGAAATGAGATCTGATGCCACCTTCACCAGAACTGAGGCCCTGCAGAACTCTCTGATTGGGGGACATGGTGTGGGCAGGGGTTTGTGCTGGACTTCTAAGGGAAGGCCCACCATGCTGGAACTCAGGCAGGTGTGACTAAGAAGGGCATTTCCAAAAGAGCACAGGGGGTGGGTTTGGTGTAAGCAAGTGTATGTGCCACACTGCTTCCCTCAGGTGGCTCTGTGTTTATGCTGAGGGGTAGGTGATGGACATGGTAAAAGCTAATGTTTTTACTCCAGGAGAAGTGTTTCCCTGAAGGCTGCCTCTGGGATGCACTCTGAGAAGGGTGAATAATCTCCCTGTTTTGTGCCCCAGGTGTTCAGATGGCTGTTTCCATGATGTCTGCCTCAAGGTTGTTTGCCGGCCTTCTTTCCAGGAGCAGTGCAGTGCCCTCTGGCTCCATCCCAGCCAAGCCTGCTGACTTTTAAAATCCTAGGCGTCAAGGCTCTATCATTGCTAGAATTCATGAAATTCAGCCCCTGTCACCTTCCAAGCCAGTAGGGAAATGTTCTCCTTTTGTATTCCCCTGTGTGCTCCTTTTACTCTCTGACCATGACTCCCTCCCCTCTGCAGCCCCGATTATCACCTCTCCCCTAAACCATGGCTCCACACTTCTTGCCTTCTTTGATGTGACCTCTTGTCTCCCTTTAGTTGGTGAAGTTTGTTTGGTCAGTCTTATAGGTTGATTTCTGGGGCATTTAGGATGATGTGTTCATAGGATGCAGCAAGCCTAGTGTCCCCCAACTGTGCCGTCTTCCTGCTCTTTAGAAGGTATTTTCATTTTACCCAAGTAGCTTTCTTTCCATTGGCACAGAAGATCAAGAATTGGGAAAAATCTTGTCTTTTTGATAGAATCCATTCTGACAGTGTAAGATGATATGTCATTGTGGTTTTTCATTTCCCTAATGATTAGTGATGTTGGGCATCTTTCCATGTGTCTCTTGGCCATATGTATGTTTTCTTGGGGAAAAAAATGTACATCTAGGTCATCTATCCACTTCTCATACTATGGGGGGCATTTTGGTGTTGAGTTGTATGAATTCAATCCCTTATTGCAGATATCATTTGCAGATATCTTCTGCCATTTCTTAAGTTGCCTTTTCATTTTGTTGACCATTTCCTTCAACTGTGCAAAAGCTTTTTAGTTTGATGTAATCCCAACAGTTGATTTTTGCTTTTGCCTCCCCAGGCTGAGGTAAATAAAGGAGATAGCCCGCTGTTAGAAGCCGGATTGAAAAACAAGCAAATAGAAATTCTGTTCCTTCACAGATAACCTAGTGCACATTAGGATTACTAGGAAGTGGAATGTAAAATACTATAGTTGAAATGGGAAAACCACTGGAATTTGCATTTTGTCTCTATGTGTGACCCTGTTTTCTCAGTGGTGGAGAGAAAGCAGTGGCAAATCAATTAGAAGCAATATAGTTACATTTAGTTCATTTTATCACCAGAAATGTCACACATCAAAAATTATTTCAGCCAAGCAGTGACAGTGACTCTTTCAGATGGCCACCTTTTATAAAATTTCTCTCATGAAACCCAAATAGTTTTGTAATCTGCAAATCTCATAGTCTTCCTGAGAAGATCTACAACCCCACCAAGAATGCTGAGTTTACATTCAGATACTATAGTTCCTTTTGTAAATGTCTCTGCCTATAATCCACAAATATTTCCTAGCTAATCTTCACACAGTTTGTCATCTAGACAACAGAAGAAATCTCAGAACTGTAAAATCATCTTGCTTATGTTTCAGTGAGAAGAAACCCTCTATCAGAATTCTCCTGCCGAACATTCAAATATTTTGTGAATCTCATTTAAATATTCCTCTAACAAAAGCAGTTAGAACTATGTGCCCAGCATTTGTTCCATTAACTTTCTCCCAACAGAGTTTTTGGGAATGGTATCAAAACTGTGGTATAATTGTGCTCTTCAACTTTGTCTTTAAACCCGAACATGATTAAGGGTACAAATTAACCATATCCACATTCGTAAATTAAGCAAATTAGATTTTTTTCTCCTTAAAGAAAAGTTTATATTGGGTTTAAGTGATTTAACTCAAAACATTTCTAGCACACACAAATTTAAATTCAAATCAAGGCCTTTCAAGTGGTGACATCAAGGCCCCATTGTGGTTCTGTGAGGGTGACCTTGGAACACGGGAATCTCATTTCCACCTGTGTTCACACTACTTCTATTCCATCCTAATTTGAGCCTTTGTTTGCCTAGAGGGGAAACAAAATTTGCTTAATTAGAATGCTTTGTGAATTGGAAGTGAGATGAGCTACAGGATCTTTGGTTGGTAGGGATTTTGTTGTCATTGTTCTCATATAAACATGGTTTAGTGATTTTCCCCCTAGTTAGTGCCTCTGCTGGGACATGCAAACGAGTTGAGCCTTTAGCAACAATAACCTTGCTTTACAATGGCCCAAAGCTGCCCCTCCTGAAGACTTAGAGATGGATTATCCTGGGCAGAGGCAAAAAGAGGCTTTTGTGCATCTCTTGTCCATTCTCTTTCACTGGGATTTATGCATAAGGAGGGGGACCAGGGATGAGCTGGCCACAGACACAGCCAGGAGCAGCCAAGGCAGGACTGTGAAAGTCATCGTCTGTCAGGGCCAACACTGTGGTGGATGGAGTCTTACAATTATGAGGGCCGGAAGGTGGTGATTCTGTACAAATTTGCTCTTCAAGAGAGAGTGGGAATAAGGCAAATTGAGGGAGGTGCTGAATGGTTGTTGTGGTGGTGGTGGTTTCACTAAGCCCCCTTAAACCACAGATCTGCTCCACATAACGATCATGGCTAACACCCCAAGCAAGTGATGCTCTTTCCAGCTTATCTCTAGGCACTGAGTGTGTCCTTTGGCTCTTGCATGCCTCTAAGTAGAGCCTTCACGGTTTTGTTTTGATAAGGAAGAAAGACTCATTTACATTGATCTGGACATGAAATATCATTGTTGAAAATGGTTTTACTCCAAATGGCACCTTTATTTATACCGTGATTAAATATTTTGAATTGCTGAAAAGAGCTTCTAATAGTGGGATTTTCAGGCATCAGCCACAAGATGGGGGGAGATTTGTTCTTCATGGAGGTGGGTGGTGGTTGCAAGGATCTTATTCAGGTTATTCCAGCACTGACACAGATTTCAGTCCTAAGTTGCATTCAATGCCCTCTTTGGGAAGGAAGGGTCATGGTTAATATATAAGAGCATCTATCAGGAATTTACTAAATGTCAGGTACTTGACATACAACATCTCTAATTTGATTAAAACATGGAGGCAGTTGGAAGAAAGATGCTTAGAGAAGCTAAAAGGTTGGCCATGGGTCACAGAGCTTATAGGAGGTAGAAGTACTATTGAAGCGACATTTGTCTGACTCCCAGCCCTTACTGCTCCCCCTTACATCCTTATGCTTTAAGAGGGTGTTAGCGAGGCATACATGGGTGGCTCAGTTGATTAAGAATTCTATTCTTGATTTTGGTTCAGGTCATGATCTCAGGGTTTTGGGGTTCAAGCCCTATGTCAGGCTCTGAGCAAACAGCATGGAGCCTGCTTAGGATTCTCTTGCTGTCTCTGCTCCTCTCCCTATCCTTCTCTCTACCCACCCCCCTCTCTCAAAATAAATAAATAGACTTAAAAAAGGAATTAGAGAGAAGGTAGCACAGTTTTCACACTGGACTGGTAGAAAGAACACCAGGCTCATTTCCCTGAGCAGGAAGTCATCACAAGTCTAGAAGACATAGCTTTTTGGCAACAGTGAAAGATCTATAAAAATCAACCTTTTGTCCCTACATATTTTTTTTCTTTCCCTTCCAAGAACAAAGTACTAAGCCTAGGCTTTGACGGAACAGAGAGGAAAAATGAAAAACAAAACTTAAAATGTAAACATATTTATATAGAATAAAAATACTTCATAAGAAAATCTATAAATATGTACCTACACTATATATATATATATATATATGCACAATTCAGTGATTTTTAGTATACTCATAGTTGTGCAGCCATTGCAACATCCTAAGTTTAAAAAAAGTTCATCACCCTAATAATGAATCCCTATACTCATGAGCACCCACTCCCTACTCCCTACTCAGCCCTAGGAAACCAATGATCTGCCTTCTGTCTCTTAAGATACTCTCAGCAGGCTGTGTAAATAGAATCATACAACATGTGGTGTTACTACTTTCACTCAGCATGTTTTCAAGATTCATCCACATTGTAGCATGTATCACTGCTTCCCTCTTTTTTCCCCTAAGATATTCCATTGCACAGATATACCATTTTTACTCATCCATTCACCAGCCAATAGATACTTGTGTTATTTCTATGTTTTGGATATTATAAATGGTGGTCCTACAGATGTGTGTGCAAGTGTTTGTGTGCCCACGTGCTTCATTTCCATGCGGTATACACCTAGGAGCGGAATTGCTACATCATACAGTAAGTCTATGTTCACCTTTAGAAGAAGAACTGTCATATTTTACAAAGGAACTGAACTGCTTTACATTCCCACCAGCAACAAATGAGGTACTTGTTTCTCCATATCTTTGGCAACTTTGGGTAACTATTTTTTATTATAGCCATACAAATGCATATGAAGCAGTATCCCCTTATAGCTTTGATTTGAATTTCTGTGATGGCTAATGATGTTCGGTATCTTTTCATGTGCTATTCATTGGCTATTTGTATGTCTTTGGAGAAATGTCTTCCCTGTCATATCTCTGCTGCAAATAAAAGAAAATCTTTTACCATTTTGGTATTTCTATTTTAGCTGAGCAGGTGGTCAGAGGACAAAGTCCCTAAAACATGAAATAAGTTCTTTAGTGATTTAACAATGGACCTACCATAGGAGGAATCAAGTTGCTGTGGTAGAAGTAAGGGCTTTTGACTACATTCTTATAGCCTTTTGGAAAATGTAGCTCATCATTTTCATGGCTGATACCTCTTGGTGTGGTTCAGGACATAGTACCCCAAAATTTGGCACCTTGCCTTAATGAATATCTTAAGCTGAAGGAGATTGAAAAAAAATGGCAGAGGCAGGAAGAACACCCTGATACAGGTTGTAAAACCCTCCCATGGGAGGTGCATCCCAATACCCTGGCGAAAGGAACATCCTTATCTTCAAAGACTAAGGGATTCCTAGAGAAACCCACAGACATCACTAAGGTTCCCCAGTTTACTACACTTAACTCATATTCTCTGACCTATCACATTTCTACCCACTCTTCATCAAACCTAGCATAAAAACACTTGGGTCATAACAATTTCCTCGAGTCTTTATTTCCTTATGATGGCTCCTGTATCATGTAAGAATGCTATCAATGAAATTTGAATGTGAATTTTCTCTTGTGAATCTGTCTTTGTATGTATAACTTTTAGAGGTAGCCAGGGACCCTAAGAGGATTGAGGGAAATTCTGTCCACCCTCTATGCTGTGAAGACATTAGTTGAATCTGAAGTGAATAGAGAGGGTGCTTGTCTAGGGAGGTGATACTGTATTGTACTAAAGAGCTTGGTCTCTGCCTGTCTTCAAGTTCTGGCTTTAACAATAGTACCTCTGTGACCCATTTCTGTGCCTCATTTTGGGAATCTGCATGCTGAGTGAACAATCTCCTAGGCTGGCTGAGAGGACTGTTGGCTAATGCGCCCTGTTCTACCCCTACATATAGCAAGCCCTTGATGTGTGACTGGAGCCAGATTTTGATATTATTTTTTAAAAATAAAACTGTGGACACAGAAGTCATAAGAGCAATTTGAAAACAAGAGCCAGCTCTGTTCATGGCCTCTCAATACTCTGAAAGAAAAAGAAAAACTGAGGATGGAAGGAATCTGCTCAGCTCTAAGGACCCCCACTTCGGAAGAGGAAAAGGAAAGAAGCCCCAAGAAAAGGCAGAATCCAAAGGAGGCGTTTAAACCTGGAATGGTCTGTTAAAGGACCGTTAAGTTCAAGGCAGGGAAAGAAAAATGTTACCTTTCTCCTTTATCACTTTTCTTGTATTTCCTTAAGTAGTAAAGTGATATTTTGTACAAGAAGACATCTAATACAAAGTTTACCATGGTGGAGGCAATCTTATGTGGGAAAACTCTGTAACAGCTGACTCTGTTTGACCCAAGAGGGTTTCAAGCTCCTGAAATCTCGTTTCAGACAAGCCAACAGAAATGGTATCTGAGTTTCATCAAGCTTGAGCTTTTATGGCTTAAACATTTCTATTCCCTGTAGCTTTATCTGGTACAACAGAGGATAGATTTTCAAAACTGTGTTTCCCTTTATCTAAAGCAAATTTTAATGACCCAAGAAAAAGAGTGTGAGGAAGTATTTGCACTATTTGTTATAATGCTATATACAGGGCACACACCTCTCAAATGTCTGTCTTATGAATGAAGTGTTTGCATGAAGTCAGCCCTTTCTTCATGCTTTCAAAGATGGACTATAAACAGACTATAGTGTCAATTGAAACCTTCAGAATAAATGCACCAAAATACTACGTTTTAATGAATCCTCATTTACTATTTTCTGTTTTAGACTTACCTAGTGTTTTTGAGCCTGACTTAAGAAAATGATCCTACAAAATTATATATATTGGTAAAAGCTTTTATAAAATACAATCAGCATAAGTGTGAGAAAATAACATAATCCTAAAATTACGCTTATTTTGCCCTGCTTGGAAACTACCACAATAATGAATTACACTGAAATCCGAAGTAGCAGGTTTTTTTCAATGGAACGTGAGTTTTATCTGGGAACTCCTGATGAGTATCTTCTTTAATATTTACTTGGCATTCATTTAGCAAATGCTTTTTCATTGCTATACGCAGATTTATGTAAAAGTATTCATCTTATTTTGAAGGGTATTTTCTTATAACTACCGTATTTCTTCTCAGATTTTTACTTCTCCAAAATAAAAGCAAAATGGGTAAATTTCCAATTAAGGAACCTGTCACTAAATAACAAATTTAAATCTCATATTTGATGGCTATACTTTCAGTATGGCAGAGACTAGCTTCATGTGACTGTTGAAAACTTAAATTGTGGCTCAAGAGGCTGAGGAACTGAATTTTAAAATATATTTAATTTATGTAATTAACTGTTTACTTGCCACCTGCGGCACACAGTTCGCATACCAGTCAGGACAGATACAGAGGACAGAAGTTATTTTATGGCTCAAAATCCTATTGAGTAATAGCTCAAAATCAAAGTGGATCGACTGACTGGGTATTTCTATCACTAACCTGCAGTATTAACAGCAGCATTAAAACTGTCCATCGATGGCTAGTTCCCATATACTTAGATAAATAAATATACCACTTCATTTTTGATACAGTCTTACACAACATGGAGTATGCAGGAGACAAGAAATACAAGTATAACCAGTCCATTGTATTTATTTATCTATCTTTCAGCAAGCATTTATACAACGCCTACCTGCTCTAACTGACGGACCATTTATTCAGTGTCTATGCTGTCCCAGGTACTCAGAGCAGATGCTCTGCCCTGAAGGAGGTTAGGTGGTCCAGATGGAGAGAACAGCCAAAGCAGACGGCAGGCAGCACAGAGCACTGTAGGCTGTGGGACTACAGAAGCACAGTCAGAAGAATCTGAATCTGCAGGTATTCAGAGAAGTGTTCTTGGAACAGAACTGAGCTTTGAAGACTGAGGAGTTAGTAGGAAGCCACCCCAGGGAGAGGGCTTGTTTGAACCAAGATGGCATGAACTAGTGCGGTACTGTCAGAGAACTATATGAATGGTCTGGCGAGAAGGAGCATAGGAAGGGATAGCAGGAGATCAGGGGAGGTCGACACCCCCAGTGGGCTCGAGAGATCAGCTAGTGCGTTTGATCTTCGTGCTGAACGACAGAGGGAGAAAGTCAAGGGTTTTAGGGAGGGAAATGAAACCCTCAGAGTGACACTTGAGGAAGATCCCTGTGGGAGAGTCCAATTATGAAAAAAAAATCACAGGAATCAGGGGAAAATCCCCCTGATGGTCCAAAGCAAGCCACAGGTTAGACATTCGTGGGATCCAGAGAGAATAGCCCCGTTTTCATGAGACTGGCCACCCAGCAACTGTAGCCGTCAAGAACTCAGCCCAAAGACAGTACAAAAAAGAGAAAAAGAAAGAGAAAACCATGAGTTTCCTTCTTTGGAACTATGCTTGCAAAACAAGTCCTTCTGCAGAGACCAGTGATTTTCACCTGCACGTAAAATACGGTTATTGATGTAACAGGATGGATTTTCAGCAGAGGGACAGCATAAAAAGACACTTGTACGAATAAGAAACAATGGCTGAACTGAGGAAAGAGTAAGATCTAAATGTTAGGAGCCTTATCTTCGCCATTGTATTTTCAATGTCTACACGAATACCTGGCATGGTACCATGTACTCAATAAATAGTTATTAACATTCATAATTACCAATGAACAAGCGTATGATACACATCAGATAGAAGAATCTAGAGAATGCTTAGAGTAATAATTCCCCAAAACATCAGTACATTAGATGCCGAGACAATGACAGAGGTTCGACCTGGGGCTCCTCAGGTAGTTACTGTGAAATATCTAGCCACTGTATCAGATTTGACCCCACCAAGAACACCTGCATCAGTACTTTCTGGTCCCCCAGGGATCTTGCATCTGCAGTTTGAACCAGCTGTCTCCAAACAAGATACTTATCTATGGCTTGACCTCCTTTCTGGTATATGTGAACTAGAAAAATGAAAACCATGAACCTTTTTTTAATGCAAAGTGACCTCTCTCTAGAAAACAATGAAACCTATATAACTGACCCCTTATCTTTTGGAAAGAAGATTAGCCAAACACAGCAAGGCTCTATTTAAGGTGTGGTTCACACACTTGACTACATAGGAGGATCTCCTAGATGCTTCTGAAAAGAACAAAACAAAACAAAACAAAAATCCAGACTCCCGGGCCCCATCAGCAGAGATTCAGATGCAAGCAGATCTAGCGTGGTGGTGCTGTGTGCTAAGGCGTTTTACTTGCATTTATTTATCATCTAAAAAATCCTAACCGCAGCCATGCTCAGACATTAGATATATGCGAATGCCCAAACAGTATTCAATTCCCTCCAGACAGAAGGTAAAATTTACATATAATCCACTTGCTTTGGCCAGAAGCCTTTTCAGACCCTCTCCATCAATGGCTCCCCTGGCTGGGTGCTGGCAGAGGGCAGCCAAATGTCAAGGGCAGCAGCGAGTGACACTGGCTATATAGGTGTTGCCCTTCATGACTGCTCATGATTGTTTTCAAGCTGGGCTTTGAGATCCTGCTGAGAAAGCAAGACTTCTTTCCCCTCCCTTCACTCAGCTCTTCATTTTCTAATTAATGTCTTAATTAAACTGTTCTGGCCAAATGTGCCCACAGTGGGAAAAGACCTCTCCCTGATCTTTAATCCTCTCCTCTTACTCTAGGTGAAGACTGTGGCATTTGTCGCCCTCCATCCTGCAAGATTTTTTTTAATAAAATTTTTTTTAAAAATCTCTTATCAGAGAGGTTGACCATGACACAGAAACACGGGACCTCCTATGTCCCTTTTTCACCAACAGTCCTACCAAATTTCCTCTCCTTCCAATCAGCGAATCAGGACTTTCATTTCACGTACGAATATTAGGGTCATTTTTCTAGGCTGTCCCCAAAAGCCAGTGCCTCTCTGAGCACAGATGGATGATGAGATCCTTGGTTCTCCCCGAGTGACTGACATTATCTTTGGACATTGTGGCAAATGAGTCTAATTACAGCCAGGGTGTGGATGACCGGAAGCAGAGACTAGAAAAGTTAGGTACTGCCATGATTTCATGGGGTTGCTTCCCTAGAGCCACTGGGAGTGTATTTACTAAGGTGCAAAACTCTCACTGATCCACTGTGGCAGTCTTGCCCAGTCCAAACCACACGTTCCTGCAAATGGGCTGTCCCCCCAAAATAGAACCAAACACCCCCAAACCCTTAGAGTTTCCATTTGTAAAGAAAGGCCAGCTGAATTATACATTCTGTCCCCAGGCACCTCCGTTTTAAAATCGAAAACATGCACTGGGAGTTCTGACCAACAGGGATACATGGAAATGTGCATCAAATAAATGAAATGTACAAGAATGTTCCCAATGGGGCGCCTGGGTGGCTTAGTCGGTTAAGCGTCCGACTTTCGCTCANTTCCCAAGAATCCATCAGTCCAGATGTCTAGCAACCGGAGGGTGGGTACAGTGTGGCATATTTATTCAGTGGAGAAAACAAAAATACACCTGTGAGCCACAATATGCCTGTCAGAAGTGTAAAGCTGACCAAAGAAGCCGGGCATTAAAAACTCAGATCCTAGGCTTCCTTTCCAAAGATGGGGCAAAGTAATATATGGTATAAGAAGGGAGGACAGTGGCTACTTCTGCAGAGAAAGGAACGATCATTACCTGGCGGGGCACAGAGAAGGCTCTGGGGGCTTCGATTGTCGGGAGCTGCACAGCTGTGGTCACCAGCTGAAACTTTACTGAGCTGTACCCTCGTGATGATTCGTGTGCTTTCCAGCATGCTGTATTTTCATAAAATGTTTAAAAGTGCTTTGACGCTCACTGATTTCAGAATGATTGCTTAATTACATTAGCCTTGAATCCATGCCAGGAGGTAAGAAAAAGAGAACAGGTAACTGAGACGAATAAAACAGACGCTATCGCTGTAAAGGGGACGTTATCGCCATAATTTCCTCACCAAACTCTTCTGGGCTGGTCCATGACCCTCAAAAATGGCATAGCAGTATTCAGCAAAAACACAGTTGGCATTTAAAGATTTTTAAATTTTGTTTTCAAGTCTGTTATTTATTTTGAAAGAGATAGAGACAGCATGAGTAGGGGAAGGGCAGAGAAAGAGAGAGAGAGAGAGAGAGAGAGAGAGAGAATCCCAAGCAGGATCTGCACCATCAGTGCAGAGCCCCCTGAGGGGCTCGAACTCACAAAACTGTGAAATCATGATCTGAGCCAAAACCCAGAGGTAGATGCTCAACTGACTGAGCCACCCAGGCACCCCACCATTTAAAGATTTTTAAACTTAGCGAATGTTTGTTTTAGCAGCTAGCAAAGTCTTTAAGAAAAACAGGAGTGACATCCTCTTCAGAATCATGGAGTCCTGGCAATAGGGGGCCCCGGCCTGCGTGCACGGACAGCTTTCTCCCCACTCTTGGCTCACACAGACCGTGTGGGTAAAATACAGACCGTGTGGAACTGAAATACATTCTTTTCTTTTTTGGTTCGTTAGTAACTTTTTGGAATGCTGAGTAACAACAGTTTAAAGGTGACTTTCACGATAATCATCACTTTCATATAATGGTTGCTGGGTTTGTTTGTTTGGGAGTGACACTTTCTAAAAGAACTCACCGTGATGACAAAAACATTCCTTTGTGGGGACAATGCGGTCCACTAGCCACACGGCTGCCAGCACCAGGAACGTGGCTAACGAGATAAAGAAAGCCCATTTCTGCTTTCACATAGTTTATGTTAATTTAAATATAAGTAAAAATAGCCAGAGAGGCCTAAC
This sequence comes from Crocuta crocuta, assembly GCF_008692635.1. Classification (NCBI taxonomy): domain Eukaryota; kingdom Metazoa; phylum Chordata; class Mammalia; order Carnivora; family Hyaenidae; genus Crocuta; species Crocuta crocuta. The sequence goes on from NW_027528640.1 coordinate 4,871,917, forward strand.
GGCCGCTCTGCTGGACGTGCAAGGCCCCATGGCCAGCTGGTCCCACATTCTGTCACAAGGCCCTGCACGCTTCCTGGAGCAGTGAAGGGATATGAAGAGTCTGGGGCCACAGCTGACTGGAAGTGCATCTGACTGGCCTTCACTCTCACCAGAAGGAAACGGATTCCTTGGGAAAACTTGTCAAGGAACTACAGAATCTCAACATCTTCAGGGATTTTATGTGGGTCCCCAGGGTTCTGGGGGACAACTTCTAACATCTTGATGTATCCTGTTAAAGACAAGACAACAGGCACCAAGAGGAGCTGCCTGTGAGGAGTCCCAGGACACCAAACCCACACTTTATCGTAGTTTTCTGTCTCCCAGAAACGGCATCTTTTTTTTTTTTTTAATTTTTTTTAAATGTTTTTTATTTGTTTCTAGGAGAGAGAGAGACAGCGTGAGCAGGGGAGGGCCAGAGAGAGAGGGAGACACAGACTGAAACAGCCTCCAGGCTCTGAGCTGGCAGTCAGCACAGAGCCCGACGCGGGGCTCGAACCTACGAACCACGAGATCATGACCTGAGCGAAAGTCGGACGCTCAACCGACTAAGCCACCCGGGCGCCCCTCCCAGAAACGGCATCTTGAAACTGTTGGCAGGAATCACTTGAGGAGCGCCCGGAAGGAAATCTGCCCAAGAGACCCCTGGCATCCCCCGGACGAGAACGCCTTTGCAATGACCAAGCTGCTCTGTGGCTCTAGTAGAACTTCCTGTCCGGCCCCCCTCTGCACATGAACGTCTTTCATACCGTGCAGCGCCGTGGAGCTCCCACGTAACCGCTAGATGGAAGGCCGCCCAGCACCACCTGATCTTTGTGCAAATAAACTCCTAAAATGTTTAATATACCTCTGTGTGTCTCTTAACAATCCAAATTAGCAAGCACTAAACACCCACCTGGAGGAAACTGAAGGTCCCAAAGCGAAGAGCCGCGGGGCCAGAAAACAGCCACCAGGATTTGCAAGGTAACCATCGTCAGCACGCTGGCCATCCCTGAGCCCAACTTGATAAGTGCTTCTGGGAGACTCTTGGCTAAGGCCCTGGACTCAAGGCTGGAGTGTGGAGAGGGGCAGCCCGGTGCCTCAGATGTACCGGAACACAGTGTTTTCTTGGTTCTGGGGACTGCCGGGGTTTAAAAGTTTCTTGTGATGGATTATGTCTGACCTGACCAAAAGTGCAATTTTCCTTCATGTGTTTTTCTTTGCAGAAATTAGTCTTTCTCAACAAAGTCAGCAAGGCTTGACTCTGTAACTCCTACTTTACCCATCTCTGCTGTGCCATCGTAGGCAGGCTGGGGTAGCAAGTCACCGGCGTTGCTAGTCATCTCTTCAATAGTTTGGAGCACAGTGGACTTAATAGAACGGTGACCTTTCAGGCCACTTTAATGATTTCTGGGCAGCACGGTGACTCACAAGCTTCATGAGCAGTAAGATAGATGCGCAGACTATGTCCGAGGGATTACAGCTATAAAGTGACCTGAGGAAATTCTTGTAAAACTTTTTCCTCACTGTAAGCTGTTTTATAGTCCTCTCATAAGGTAGAATTACACCAGTCTCTCCATTTTTAGCCACTTAAACATTTGCCTCACATACACACACACACACACACACACACACACACACACGAAATTGGGATAAATTTCAAGCCAACTCTGGATAAAATATCCCATTTCTTCAACTCTCACACCTCTTTACCTTCCCATTTAATACACATAATACCAATTTATTCATCAGGATGTATCTTAAAGTCAGCATGGAAAAGAAACTTGCCAAGCCTCCGAGAAGAGAAGCCAGTTGACAGAATGACTGTTGGCTCATTGAGGTTAATTACCTTTCAGCTATGCTGACATGTAACTGGTTCATCCACATTGTCACTTTGACTTAATTGGTTACAATGATCGTAGTACAGAGTTAAATTTCAACATGCACTTGGATTTCTAATCATCTTTGAAAATATCTTCAAGAAGATTATGTGTAAGAGCAGTGTTGAGAAGTACCGTTATTTTGCAGTCAAAAGACTGCTTGCCATTCACCATGCAGTATAATTAAAGTCAGTAGAGACTACCAGATTTCTCAGAAGGTTTCACCACATTTTCCAAAAGAGGTAAGCATCCTGATGGACTCACAATCCAGTGCCAACTATCTGCCAAAAGCTCCCAGCTCACTTTTAAGAGAGGCTGTTTAAATCCTAGAATTGTATAATTTAATTAAGCAAACAAATGAAATCAGATATTGAACCACACAGGTCAAGAACACAATCCCCTGAGAATCCCCAATACACCTCTCTGTATTCTAGTCAATTCTTAGAACACAGAACGCTCAGCAGCACTGTGCAGGTTATAAACAGATGTATATCACAGGGATGGTATGAATAGCTGCTTATGGCCAAAAATATAAAAAAAATAAATCATTAGATCTTGAAAGTTGAAAACATCTCTTTCAGATTTTGATCACGTATACAATACATACAAAAGTGGTGTGCATTGGATAAATATATGTGGATTCCTTTTTCTGATGGAGCAAAGATACTGAAAACTATGATATCCACAGATGTGGATGGTTTTAAAACAGCCATAGGGGGGTCTAGGTGGCTCAGTCTGGTGAGCGTCCAACTTTGGCTCAGATCATGATCTTATCATTCGTGAGCCCAATGTGGGGCTCATTGCAGTCAGCCTGTCAGTGCCAATACTACTTCTGATACTCTGTCCCCCCTCTATCTCTGCCCCTCCCCCACTTGCACTTTCTCTCTCTCTCTCTCTCTCTCTGTCTCTCTCTCTTCCTCCCTCCCTCCCTCTCAAAAATAAACAAATAAATAACCACTCAAAATAGCCATAGAGAAAAGGCACAACACTGGACTGGGTTGAACGGTGCCCTCCTTCCCTCCCCCCACAATATATGTTTTTCTAGGAAACTCAGAATATGACCTTATTTGGAAGTAGGATCTTTGGAGATATAATTAGCTAAAACGAGGTCATATTAGAGTACAGTGGGCCCTAAATTCAATTTTACTAGTATCCTTACAAATGAGGAGAAAAGACAGAAAGAAAAACACAAAGGGCAGATGACCTTGTGAATGTAGAGACAAAGACTGGAGGGACACATCGACAAGTCATGGGACACCAAGGAGTTCCAGCAAAACCACCAGAAACTACAAGGGAGGTATTGAATACATCCTTTCCTAGACACTTCAGAGGGAACATGGCCCTACCAACCCCTTGTTCTTGGGCTTCTAGCCTCCAGAACTCTTGAGAGAATATATTTCTGTCATTTTAAGCCAAACAGTTTGTCCTAATTTGTGATGGCAGCCCTAGGAAAGGATTACAACCACCTATAAAGAAACTGTAATTAGGCTGCCATCCTTTCAGTAATGATGGAAGCCAGATGCCACTGTCACCCTTCGCAGACTAGATGAAAATAGCTGCTGTCTTAGAACTGTGTAGCTGCCTTCCTCACTTAAAAACGAGAACCATATAAATGTGTTCATAGATTAGAACTCAGATTTAGCATGAGCAAACCCTCACTGATTAAACTTTCAAAAATATGCTCCAGGAAGAAGGTAAATTACTTCTTAAAAAATCTGAGCTACAAGATAAAATGGTAAACAGATAAACAGGTAAACATGCAGGAAAATCTGGCAAATACAGATTGTACAGAACAACAAAAATAACTGTCTAACTGGGGAATATAAAAAAATGATGCACAATATTGAAGGAGGTGATCAGAGTTCAGTTACTCAGTATTATTCAGGAGTAGCATGGAAAAACTGATTAAACTGAACTTTTGTTGATTTTGAAAGTCTTGTTCTATTTTTAATGTTAATTAGTAAAAGAACAGGAATAGAGTTATAAGGGACAAAAGATAGAAATAATAGAATAAATACAACAAAAGTAGGTATAAAGAAGAATATAATTAGAAAAGCAGGACAATAAAAGCTGAAAATGATACTCTAGAAATATTTCTGAATTCAATGGTAATACAGTAAATATAAATGGATCAAATATCACATTTAAAATACAGATTGCCACATTGAATTTAAAATGTACCATATGTTATGTCAAGTAATATATGTAAGGCTCAAAGACATATTAATGTTCAAAATGAAAGGATAAAAATATGTACCAAGCAAACAGTAATCATAGATATGTTAATATCAAAATAAAGGCTTAAATAAAAAAGCAACAAAAGAGATAGTGGGTCACTTTATAGTGATAAAAAGAGGCACAAATAAGATTTGGCAATTCTAAACTCACTCACATCAAATAATATAACTTTGAAATATATGAAGCAAAAATCAAAGTAATTATCTGCAGAAGTAGGAAAATCCGTCATAATAAGATATTTTTTAGTATTATTCCTCTCTAACTGGACAGGTCAAATAAGAAAATATTTACAAAGATACAAAAAGTTAAATAGCATAATTAACAAGCTTGATTAATAGCCATAGATAGAACACAACCTAGAAATTAGAAGCTTCTTATTCTTTTAAAGTCTCCATGCAACGTTTGTGGAAACTACTAAGTTCAGGTTGCAAACCAGTATCAATGAATCACAACAAAAGGTATCAAACACATTCTATGACCATAGCTTAATCAGACATAAATAAAAATTAACTGAAAGTAAGGTATGTCTTTGGAAAACAAATTATATAGCTCCTGAATCAATAAACTGAATTTCCAATTTATTAATTTAATAATAAATAAGATTAGACACTGGTAGTAATGTCACAGTACAGTGCTAATTAACTCCCCTATACCAAATCCATATGATATAATAATATTTAAATGTTTAATTTAGGGGTGCCTGGGTGGCTCAGTCAGTTAAGCTCCGACTTCGGCTCAGGTCATGATCTCACGGTTTGTGGGTTTGAGTCTTGCGTCGGGCTCTGTGTTGACCTCTAGCTCAGAGCCTGTAGCCTGCTTCAGATTCTGCATCTCCCTCTCTCTCTGACCCTCCCCTGCTCATGCTGTCTCTCTCTTTCTCGCTTAGAAATAAAGAAAACAAGGGGCGCCTGGGTGGCTTAGTCGGTTAAGCGTCCGACTTTCGCTTAGGTCATGATCTCGCGGTTCNTTTAAAAAAAGAAATAAAGAAAACATTTTAAAAAGTTTAAAAAACTGTTTAATTTTAATGGAAAAAGAAAGAATTTTAGAACAAAACTCCAGTTTGTTTTTAAAATATTATACATAATATATATACATATAAATATATAAATATTTAAAAATATATAACATAAATAAATGCATATATATTATATATAATTTATATATATAAGTATATACATATGTATATATTATAGATAAATATTTTTAAATATATAAATATTTAATATATATAACATAAATACATAAAATATACATATTATACAAACATATACATATTTTTAAATATATAAAATATATGTAAATATACAAATATATATAAAGAACACTTTTCCAGTTTGTTTTCTTAAAAAATTATATATATAATGTAAAATATGTAATATATTTTATATATAAATATATATATATCACTCTTTAAATCATGTTGGATACATATGGATTTGTTGTGTGAGTAAAGACATTTTTAATTGTAGTATAACATACAGTATTATATTCATTTCAGCATATAACAATTAAACAACTGTATACGTTGCTCAGGGTTCAACAGGATAAGTGTGCTGTTACCCCTCTTTGTTTCCTCCATCCTTCAGGCCCACCGCACCAAGAGCCATCAATTTGTTTTCTGTATTTGTAGGTCTGCTTCTGTTTGGTTTATTTATTCATTTGTTTTTTGTTTTTAAGATTCCACCTAAGAGTGAAATCACATGGTATTTGTGTTTCTCAGTCTGACAAATCTCACCTAGAACAATACCCTTGAACTTCATCTATGTTGTTGCAAATGGCAATCCCTCATCCTTTTTCACAGCTGAGTAATATTCCGTCTCACACACTAATTTTAAAAGGGACTCATCATTCCTTTGACATTTATTAATTGGAATTCTACTGTAAGAAAGAGTTGTTCTTTTGTACTCTTTATTGTTTATTTAATGATTTATTTATATCAGTGTGGACTCATGGGAATTTATTTGATTCTATAACTTTAGGTTGAATCCAGGGACCATATTTGGGTCTGTGCCCTGTTCCGGCCCAGGAAAACCAGAAAGGCCAGGTACTTTTTTCCCCACCACTTGACTTGTTTAAATATACCACGGAACATAGGTCTTGCTCACAGATCATTTCTGTGGAGCCAGAGTAACCCCTTCCATGCTTACCAAAAAATAAATTTAAAAATCTATATATGGCTAAGTCCCGAACTGTAACACGTGCTATAAAATTTGGCAAAGAGACTCCCCCTGATCACTGGCTGTTGTGCTCAGCTCAGCCCTGAGTCAGAAAGCGGACAGGCAGTGTGGACTCCCTAATCTTCCTGATGTACTTCTGCAGCCCAACTCTCAGGGGCGAGATCGCCGACTGCAGCTCCCTAGCTGTGTAGACACAGTGCTCTTCTCTCCCAAGAGCTGTAAGCAGGCAAGTGGCAGCAGATTTGAAATTTAAATGACCGTAGGCAATGTGTCAACCTAAATTTTCTGTCAGTGATTTAAGAGGCATTCCAGGGCTCTGGGCAGGAACAAAAAGAGAGCTGAAAAATTCTACCCATGAATAATCTCCAGCTACTTCGGGGCCAGATTTTGACTTCAAGTCTCTGCACAGAACTCAGTAATGTTTTCATTGTGGGGCAGTCAACAGGCCCTCTGCACTGTGAACACAATATTGAGCTCAAAATAGTCGGTGCTTAGGAAAAGACAGATGATGCTAGAGCCTGGAATCTTTAGAAGATTTAGTAAACAGAGAATAATACTTTGGAGATACACAAAAAAAGGCAGGTCAATCTTAGTATATTTGAGAAGCACAGATGTATAAATAACACATGGACAGGAAGCCGAGGTGAATAAGATGAATGCTCAAAGGGACGGCTAGGATGCTCATCAGGAGTGTTTATAGTCCCAGAATCCATAAAAATAAAAGAAAACCTGAGCTCTAAAAGTATGCTTCGTGTCATGTGGAAATTCTATACCCTCCTTTCTTTTTTAATCTCAATGAAGAGTTTTGGTTATATCTAGATCAGTCATATAATCTTAGTAGTCATTATTTTAAACCATTATCACACCCAAGTTAAAAATTCCAAGTCAGTATGAATATTCTCATTTCTAAATAAATAATAAAGGAGAATAAAGGGTGTACAAATATATTGTCTAAATAGTGTCTCCACATTATCTTAACGTGGTGTCCTTTTCAATGAGGAGCCATTCGTTAGATAATATATGGGGAATTCATTTTTCGCAAAGAAGGTATGCTTTATTTCCTGCACCATAAGAACTGGCTTTCATTCGCAGAAAAATAAAATGCCTATTTGTAGGTATAAATGCTATTGATATGTTTAAGATTATTATACTTTACAGAGATCAGTTACTAGATATTATTTTTGCTAATAACAGAAATCCATTTTCACAAGAGTTCTACTAAACTGCATTTACAGTAGCTTTTAAAGAGTCGGCCAAGGAACCATCAACTCTGGGCTCTGATGAAATAACTAAGCGACAACCATAGCTCGTATGTGGGTGGATTTATGAAGTACTGTCCCAGCAAAGCACTTAATTACCAGATATTTCACTTGGAGGGCAAGGGCCAGCTACAGTACATAATTCCACGATAGTGCTTCTCGGAGCAAGAATAAAAGGGGATCTGTCCATAAAACAGCTCCCCAGTTAAACATAATGGAATAGGGACAAGGCCACTCATTTCCACCAACATTGTGCCATAAGAATTCACTCCCTCTTGCTCTTCAAACCACGAAAGATTCCTTAAAGAGAATCATTTAAATTTAATTCCCATATGATGTTTCTTCCATGTGTCAAAAGCCATCAAGTGGTCACTTAAGAGTGTTGGCTTCTGGCAGGAAGAGGCCAGGAGAAATCACATTGTTACTGGTAGCAACAGAGATGGTGACCCGCCAGTGTCAGGGACTTCACTGTCAGTGTCAGGGACAGGACACAAGACATGGACCCCACCACACTTCTTTCGTACAGAAGAAAATCTGACTCTTAGGTGGTAGATAAGAGTATAAGAGTCTCATCTGCTGGTGCCCTACTTTCCATTCATTTCTCTGTCTCCAAAAACTACTGATCATTTAACCTCACTTAAAGGTTACTTTCTTTTATTTTTTGATAACAAATGTGATGCTATAAATGACAGTTTCTCAGGACATTGCTCCCCTGTGCATTGTTACACACACACACACACACACACACACTCACTCACTCACAAATATTCCTAGATATTTCTACCTCTATTTATGTATCCATTGATTGACAATATTTTTTCTCTTCTACCAAAATAGAAATTCCTTGAGGTCAATAGCAGTTCCTTTTTTTGTTATTTTTTGTTTATTTATTTATTTTGAGAGAGAGAGAGGAAAGAGGGGGAGAGAGACAGTGCAAGCAACTGAGCAGGGTAGAGTCAGAGAGAGAGAGAGAATCCCAGACTCCACACCATCAGCACAGAGCCCAATGTGGGGCTCAATCTCAAGAACCATGAGGTCATGACCTGAGCTGAAATCAAGAGTTGGATACTTAACTGACTGAGGCACCAATGTGCTCCAAGAATAATACTTCTTAAACTTTCATTTTCTCTTTGGACTAGAAGTTAATATAATGTCTTTTACGTAGCAGAAATTGGAACACTGGATTAATTTTTATTTACGAAGCAAAGAATGAATGGAGAGTGGAAAAAACAAAGGAAGGGAAGGAGGTACAGAAAGAAAGAAAAACTGTTGAAATGACACATTCTAAAAATCACAAAATTCATCTGCTAGTTTCATAGCTCTTCATACCCTAGTTATAAAAACTTGATGAACTCTGCACACTGGGTGCAGAAGAGACTCTTGGCTTATGAAAGATCAAATTAAAAAAATAAATGAATAAAATGTCTTCCGGGTTGGATAATGGTTTACTGATCACATGGTCTTTAAGTCAGGATTCAGATGATTAGGTGAGAAAATATGATCATATTTAACCTGTAAAGTAGCAATTTAGCATAATATGGAACTTTAAAACTCTTAATATTAATTAACTATATTGGGCAAGGCAGTATAAAATGACTTCATTGCCAAATAATCAAATCATTTCATGCTGCAAATAAAATACCTTGTTAATTTGTATCTGTTAAAAATTAACTTTCTATTCTTTATAATACTTGCTTTAGGTTTTTCTCTGTCATGTAGCTTTTTAGTCACTTAACCCTTCTATATCATCACATAATATACAAATTAATTGCATCCACATAATGACTCACATTGTTATAAGCGTGAGTTACATGGGATATCCTTTTGTAGCTACTAATGAAAAGGAGACTTATCATCGGAAGGGGCATCTGACTTGCACCGCAGAACATTTATGGTTGGAGGGGCTGATGGGACACCTTGAGTGTCACACCTTCTGTTCCCAACTGTGGGCATTTTGTAAATGTCTGCGGGTCAGAGGGCAAGGCTGATCTGCTCTTATAAAATGAAAGAATCCATATTCAGCACTCGCCTTATTAAATATCCACAAAAGTTATTGTAAAGGAAGATAATGTTTTATTTAGCTCTCCTAATTATCTCTTGAAATAGCTATTTTCCTTATCTTAAAAATCAGAGAATTGAGGTTCAGGAAGTTTAAATACATACAGACGTAGGATTTAAATCAGTCTTCCTGGTCATTTCTTTGGCATTGACCATACATCTCCTGAGGCAAGGGAAACAAAAGCCAAAATAAACTCTTGGGACTACAGCAAAATAAAAAGCTTCTGCACAGCAAAGAAAACCATCAACAAAATGACAAAGCCATCAATGTACTCAAGGGGAGAAGGTATCTGTAAATTGTATATTTGATAAGGGGTTAATATCTAAACTGTATAAAGAACTCATACAACTTAACACCAGAAAAACAATCTGATTTTTTAAAATGGGCAGAGGACCTGATAGACATTTTTCCAAAAATACACAAATGGCCAACAGACACGTGACAAGATGTTAAACTTCACTCAGTATCAGGGAAAAGCAAACCCAAATCACAACAACATATCACATTACACAAGTCAGAATGCCTAAAATCAAAAAGGAAAGAGGTAACGGGCGTTGGCCAGGATGTGGAGAAAAAGGAACACTCGTGCACTATTAGTGGGAATGCAAACTGGTGGAAAACAGTTTGGATTTGCCTCAAGAAATTTAAATACAATATCATACTGTGTATTTTGTCAAACTGAGTGAAATAAATTCCTTAGTAATCTTGAAATTATACTGCTTTAATTTTGTAATTTACTTCACTTAAAGGAAATATAAATCATGTGCCAGCAAAATGTGCCCACGAAGGTAGCTTATCTCAAAAAATATTCATGATGACATTTCTCTGTATGAAATTCACAAAAAATGTAGGGATATAAAATGAAAGAAAAAGAAAGGACCAGATTCATTCTCAACTGGGTGTCTTCTGAACCTTTCTTTCAAGTGCAGAACACCTGATAACTAACTAGAGATCTATTAACCCTCTATCATTTCTGCGGTGTGGACTAATGCTTTACCTGCAGCATTGTAGAGGCGTATCAAAAAGTCATTTTCTGAACAGCGTTAGGGTTGACGTAAAATTGATGGAAGGAATATATTTTTTTTTTCTCTGAAACTGCCAACTGCATTGTAAAGGCAGAGACAGAAGTAAGCTATGGGAAGGAAGCCTTCAGTGACCTGTTTATGTAGAACAAAAAACTGGTCGTTGGGTGGATCTTTAGAGTTCTCTGCCACGGCTGTGGTATCGGGGCTGTTCCCTAAGCAGGAAATGTCTCTGTTGTCTATAATTCTTCTCTAATTAAATTCTGGCCATTACAGGTCTTACCACATCTGGCTCCATCATCGACCCTGTGTTCGTGGTCTTTTCCACGTATTTCCTTTTCTCACTGCTGTTTTCTTATTCTGTTTTCATTACTGTGTCCCTCTCCCGCAGCACCTGTTACAGTTTATCAGCCAAGAATCAAATGTAATCCTACCGCTGTGTTACTCGGACACATCAGATAGTTGCCTGTGTTGCACAGATTAAAAATCAAACTTTCTCGTGGAGCCTACAGAGTTTTTTCAAAAGCCAGATCCAACTTAACTGCTCCGGGCTTTTCGAACACTCCACCCCACAGACTTCATAGTCACGGCCTCTGTACATTCCTCACTAGCCCCAAGAGAGTCCTTCGTCTGCACTTTTGAACATGCTATTCCTTTGTCTGAAATTCTCTTACTTTGTTCCCAGCCTTCCATCTTTCTCGGCTCGATGAAAATATCCCCATCTCTGAAGTTTTTCTTGATCCCCCCAGTAAGCATTTATGGACTTCTCTCTTTGCTCCCCATTCACTTGACTTATTCACCTACTGTGCTTTTTATAATCTGACCATGCAGTAGTTGTACATAAGTAAAGTGGGCTGAGAAAGACTCTTTTCCAATTGTATTTTCCAAGGCCAAGCACAGTAACTGGCACAGAGTATATATTCCACATTTATTTAATGACCAGCGTCTAAAACCACAATGAGATGACTCTTATACCACATTTCTGCGTCAGATCACGCAGCACAGAATTTTCTGTATGCTCATTGTTCACAAAGGACAAGAGTGGGATATAGCGTAAGAAGTAATTTTAATGGTTATTTTTTATTGTTCTTTTTCTCCTTGAGAAAAGGATACTCTAAAGACATAGAAGACCATTTTCACATAACTTATAATGTCCAGTTCCTATCTGTTTACGCTCTTATCTACAGAAATAAACTCTTGATGGGTACCTGGGTGGGTCAGTCAGTTAGGCATCCGACTTTGGCTCAGGTCATGATCTCACAGTTTGTGGGTTCGAACCCTGCATCAGACTCTGTGCTGACAGCTCAGAGCCTGGAGCCTGCTTCAGATTCTGTGTCTCCCTCTCTCTCTGCCCCTCCCCTGCTCATGGTGTCTCTCTCTCAGAAGTAAATAAAACATTAAACAAAAAAAATTTTTTTAAAGAAATAAACACTTGATTAGGTCAAGTAGCATTTAAAAGTCAATGTTGGGGCACCTGGGTGGCTCAGTTGGTTAAGCGTTGGACTTTGGTTCAGGTCATGAGTTCAAACCCCATGTCAGGCTCTGTGCTGACACCTGGAGCCTGCTTTGGATTCTGTGTCTCCCTCTCTCTCTGCCCCTCCCCTGCTTGTGCTCTCTTTCTCAAAAAATAAATATTAAATCTTTTTTCAAAAAAAAAAGGCAGCCTCAACTTTAAAATTTTTTTTTTAATGTTTTATTTGTTTCTAGGAGAGAGAGAGAGAGACAGCGTGAGCAGGGGAGGGTCAGAGAGAGAGGGAGTCACAGACTCCGAAACAGGCTCCAGGCTCTGAGCTGGCTGTCAGCACAGAGCCCGACGCGGGGCTCGAACCCATGAATCGCGAGATCATGACCTAAGCGAAAGTCGGACGCCCAAACGACTAAGCCACCCAGGCGCCCCAAGGCAGCCTCAACTTTTAAATGTCAAGTAAATTAGGGGCTTCACTGACATAAGGGGGTTTATTTAATCAAAATAACCAAACGTATCAAAAGCAATGGTTTTGAGATCTACCAGAAGGAGGGAAAATAACCATTGTATTGCCATCCCTCCCTCTGTCCTTCATCCATTCTATCCCCTCCATGCATCCATGCATCCATCCCATCCATCCATCCATCCATGCATCCATGTCAATGGATGGATGGATGCCATCCATTTTTGTGGCATTCACTGAGTGCCAAGTATGTTCCAGTCATTGACCTGATTATGGAAATACCCAGTTTAATACATGGTCTCGTACGTCTAGGGTTTCTGTTATCCATGGAAGCACTCAGTTTGCAAACTCAACCAAGCACTTTCCAGAAAATCCATTCTAACAACAACATTCTTTGCTCACAAAACAAAACAGCCTTCTTTGAACCCAAATACTTCATTGACATTCCAATTAAAAACATTTATGCTCCCTCAAATCCAAATAAAAATAGAAGATACAGCAAGAGCAAAAGTGAGTAAATAACATTGGCAACCATAATCAGAGAGGTTCTTAAAATGAAATACTTCGCACTCACAGAAGTCATGACGCATTGCACAAATTGCACGCTCTCTTGTCAGACCGCGGTCAGCCACAGCATGCATTGCTAACCAGGTCACAGGCACAAAGGTATTCAATTAAGGAGGATCATTTTTCATTTCTAGCTCTGAATCTACATAACAAAGTTTTCCATAATAAAGGTTCAGAATTGTTCCAAATGTTTTCTACACTTGCTGTGTGAGTTACCATTATTCAAACCTGGGTTTCAAGGAAAGAATGAGGGTAAGGGGGAAGCCTTTGCCATGAGCACTTTATAATTATGCTGGAAAAGTCCTTGGCTGATGTTCTGTTGTTTCTAGGGACCACGATAAGCTTCACGCCTGTGTCTTCCCTTTGCACTTCCCTAAAGGAAGCTCAACTTGCTTTATGACTCATCATTAGCCCTTTCGCACTCAAGTTCTTTTTCACCTCTATCCTAAAATTGCTCAGTTTACCAGTGGGCTATAGAGAACAATGATGATGATGATGACGGCTGCTATTATTCAGATTTTGACAAGGACAGTTGTCAATTCTAATTCTTTTTTTAAAAAGATGTTTTAATTGAGTATAGTTGACACACGATGTTACATTAATTTCAGGTGTACAACTGAGTGATTCAACTTCTCTACATGTTAAGCGGTGCTCAGCACATGTGTGACAATTGTCTGTCACCATACAATCCTAATACACTACCACTGACTGTATTCCTGTCCTGTGTCTTTCATCCCCATGACTTATTCCCTCCATAACTGGATGCCTGTACCTCTCTCTCCCTGTCATCCATTTTGCCCATCCCCACCTGCTCCCCTTGTGGCGACCATCAGCTTGTTCTCTATATTCACAGGTCTTCTGCTTTTTTGGTTGGTTTGTTTTTTCTAACCCTCTTCTTCACCCTTGCCCTCCTGATCCCAGAAACCGGCTCCATTTCTCATCTGCTTTCAACCCTGCTTCTTTGGGGGCTTCTTTGAGTCTTTTTTCTGCAAGAATTTTCAGACCCTATTTTTAGTTCTCTACAGCAGCACATTTCAAACCTTAACGGGCACATGAATCATGTGGGAACCTTAGCACACATGCATACTCTGACTCAGGAGGTCTGGGGTGAGGTCTGAGACGTTTCCTTCTAACCAGCTCTTGGGTGATGATGATGATCAACGCTGCCCCACAGGTCACGTGTTGAGTAACAAGACTCTAGTCATGCACTCTTTACCATGGTACTCTAGCACACAGGGCTGCCGAGCAGGTGAAATGTGGCTACTTCAAGCTGGGATTTCCTGTCTGCGTAAAATACTCACCAGAGTTCAAAGACTGTAGCATGGGGGAAAAATGTAAAATATCCTCTTAATATATTCTAGACTGATTCCATACTAAAATACTATTTCAGATAAGTTAGAGTAAATAAAACTAAGTTTCATGTTGATTTTTACCTTTTTTAATGTGCATGATAAATTTTTAAATTACAGACGGGGCTCATGCTATGTTTCCATTGGTCAGCATACTCGAGTCCGAGGCGGACACTGCTAAACCAATGAAGTTGAGAATTCATAGTCTCTTACCTCAGTGGCTTCCTCCATAGCCTGTGATGGCCTCTAGCAAGTTGGCATTTGCAGTTTTTCATTCTTTTCCTTTTACAGGCCACTCCAAATTGCAGAGGCTTCAAGCCTCATAAACCTGAATCTTTGTTGATAATTCTTGATGAGCCCTACTCATGCTCCTAAATTTCCCCTGCCCTCCAGCCTCATATTTCCAAGTACCTGAGTCATCTGATTTTAGTCATCACATTATCATAACCCTGTATTCTGCCAGAGAACAATTACTCTTATATGCGGCAGGTTATTAATCTCCTCGGGTTTCTGGGCACGCTGTTCTCCCAGCCCAATGGCTCAGCAGCTCCGGGCCTACAGAAACCCTCCTCCTCCGAAGGCTTGCTCAAGACTCATGTCAAAAATGCACCTGACTATTCCAGACCACAATGATCACTCCTGCAGCACATCTGTGTGCACGGTCATCCTCGTGTGTGATTCTGGTCAGGGATCCTGTCATTTGGGGGTTTATCTGTGCTGCTTCTTCACTGTGGACCACCCCCCGCCTTTGAACTCAACCATTTTCATGGACTTCTAAGAATATTTAAGTTACATGATAAGCACACTTAGAACAGAAGCACTCGCAGCCCGTGTTTTACTGAGAACTTCAATGGGCAGAAGAGAACATAAAAGAGACAAATCAGATGCAAAGCGGACAGGCTGCACAACGGATGTGGAGACTTCTCCGGAGGGCTCATTCTGAAACACCCACGGCCCACAGCTGCTTTACACATTTGACCAAGAGGGCACAGAAGACAGCAAATGGCCCCTGCATCTGGAACTGAACTCTTGGTTCCCCAAGGCTGAAGTTTCTGCTCTGCCCGGTGACAGTGGACACATGGTCTGTTCTCAATGTGCCAAGGGCCACACTCCACCAGCCCTGGCTCCATTCCCTGGCTCCCCCGGCTATGCTAGCTTCCCTCCCACATTTTGGGAAGCCACAGATCTGCGGTCGTTATTGCTCATATAGCCTACTTGCCACCAACAACAAACAGGAAAACACACAAGAACTCTCATGCTGGCACGGGCCCTCTGAGATGGCCTGATGCCCCACCATACGCCCAGCATCTTCTTCCGCGATGACTGAAACGGGAGCCATAACACTTCAGCTGGTCGCCTCTAGCTTTCCTCCTCCTCACTGGTCCTACATCAGATAATCACTTTTTGCGTCACTGTATCTTCCGAGGGTCCTATTACACCTTGTTCTGTCATGCCCCGCTGTCTATTCTATTTCATTGACTTCCTCAGCTTTCATTTTGAAAGCAGTTTTTTCCCCTGATATTAGCTTTCTCTCCCTCAGTAGGTAGTAAGCTAAAGCAAGGTAGTGTCACCGTTTGCATCCATTTGAATCTGAAGCAGGATATTGTAGTTAAGAACCTCAGGATGATGCAACTTGGATTCAAATCCTGGTTCTGCCACTTGCAAACTACTTGATCAAGGGTGAATGTTGAATCACTGTTAAAGCAGCTGTTTTTCTCTTTGTACACTGGGCATAATAATAAAGCCAGCTCATGAGATCTTTGTGAGGATTAAATAAAACATAGAAAAGTAATCAAAACAGAATGGTAGCAGCACAAAAATAGACACGTTGATCGATGGGACAAAATAGAGAGCCCAGAAATAAACCCATGCTTACATGGTCAATTATTTGACAGCCAAGGAGGCAAGAATATCCAATGGGGAGAAGGCAGTCTGTTCAACAAATGGTGTCGGGAAAACTGGACAGTGACACACCTAAGAATGAGACTGGACCACTTTCTTACACTATACACAAAAATAAACCCAAAATGAATTAAAGATCTAACTGTGAGATCTGAAACCATAAACATCCTAGAAGAGAGCACAGGCAGTAATCTCTCTGACGATGGCCATGGCAACATTTTTCTAGATATGTCTCCTGCGGCAACAAAAGCAAAAGCAAATGAAAAAACAAAAACTTTTGTGACTACATCAAAATAAGAAAGTTTCTGCACAACAAAGGACACCATCAACAAAATGAAGAGACAATGTATTGAATGGTAGGTGTTTGTGAGAGGCATACACGATAAGGGGTTAATATTCAAGCTATATTAAGAACTTACAGGGGCACCTGGGTGGCTCAGTCAGTTAAGTGTCTGACTTTGGCTCAAGTCATGATCTCACCATTCATGGGTTTGAGCCCTGCGTCGGGCTCTGTGCTGACAGCTAGCTCAGAGGCTGGAGCCTGTTTCAGATTCTGTATCTCCCTGTCTCTCTGACTCTTCCCTGCTCGTGCTGTCTCTCTCAGAAATACATAAAACATTTTTAAAAATTAAAGAAAATAACTTATATAAATTGATACCCCCAAAAATCTGATTAAAAAGGAGCAGAGGACCTGAAAGGACATTTTTCCCAAGAAGATACACAGATGCTCACAGACACATGAAACGATGCTCAATATCACCATCCTTAGGGAAATATAAATCAAAACCATGATGAGATATCACCTCACAGCAGTCAGAATGGCTAAAAAAGAGAGGACTAGAAATAACAAATGTTGGAGAAGATTTAGAGGAAAAGAACCCCTCACCATTGTTGCTGGGAATGTAAATCAGTGTAAGCAGTATGGAACACAGCAGTATAGAGATTCCTCGAAAAAACAGATGTACCATGTGATCCATTAATTTCGCTACTTGATATTTACTCAAAAACAAAAAAAAACAACAACAACCCCAAACACTAATATGAAAAGATATTTACGTGTCTATTGCAGCATTATTTACAATAGCTAAGATATGAAAGCAACCTAAATATCCACTGATAGACAAATGGATAAGAAAGAGGTGGTATAAATATACAGTGGAATGTTACTCAGCCATAAAAAAGATGGATCTTGCCATTTGTAACAACATAAACAGACCTAGAGGGTGTTTTTTTTTTTTTTTAGACCTAGAGGGTATTCTGCTAAGTGAAATAAGTCAGAGAAAGACAAATACCGTATAAGCTCAATCATATGTAAAATCTAAAGAAAAAAACTACCCATAAATGAATAAACAAACAAAAAGTAGAAACTATAATACAGAGAGCAACTGATGGTTGTTAGAGAGAAAGGAATGGGGGGTGGAGGTGGGATAGATTTGTGAAGGGGTGTAGCAGGTACAGGCTTCCGGTTCTGGAAGGAATTGGTCACAGTCATGAAAGGCACAGCACAGGGAATATAATCACTTGTAGTGTAAGAGTGTTGTATGGTGACAGATGGGAGCTACACTTGTGAGCAACGCATAAAGTACACAGAGACTGAATCACCATGTTGTTCACCTGAAACTAATATCAAATTATGTGTCAAGTATACTGCCTCCAAAAAACAATCATTATAAAGTACACAAAAAGTACCCATCATTAAAGGAAATAATCTACAAACTGAAAGGCAAACAAAATAATGGGAGAAGATATTTGCAAATAACATACTGGATAAAGGGTTAGTATCCAAAATCTATAAAAAAAACTTAGCACACTCAATCCTCCCACCAAAAACAAAAAACAAAAAACAACCAAATAATCCAGTGAAGAAATGGGCAGAAGACATGAATAGACACTTCTCAGAGAAGACACCCAGATGGCCAACAGACACATGAAAAGATGCTCAACATCACTCAGCATCAGGGAAATGCAAATCAAAACCACTATGTGATGTCACATCACACCTGTAAGAATGGCTAACGTTAACAACGATGTTGGCGAGGATGCAGAGAAAGCGGAGCCATTTTGCACTGCTGGTAGGAATGCAAACTGGTGGAATACAGTATGGAGTTTTTCTCAAAAAATTAAAAAACCCTATGACCTAGCAATTGTAGTACTAAGTATTTATCCAAAGGATATAAAAATGCTGATTCAAAGGGGCAAATATATCCCAATGTTTATAGCAGTGCTATCAAAAGTAGCAAATAATGCAAGAAGCCCAAATGTTCATTGACTATCACATGGATAAAGAAGTTATGGTCTATATATACAATGGAATAGTATTTGGTGGGATCAACAGGAATGAAATCTTGCCATTTGCAACAACGTGGATGGAACTAGAGGGTATTATGCGAAGTGAAATAAGTCAGGCAGAGAAAGATAAATATCCTATGATTTCATTCACACGAGGAATTTCAGAAACACAACACATGAACACAGTGGAAGGGAAGGAAAACAAGATAAAAACTGAGAGAGAGAGAGAGAGACAGAGAGACAGAGAGACAGAGAGAAACCATAAGAGACTCTTAAATATAGAGAACAAGCTGACCGTTGCTGGAGGGGTGTTGGGTGGGGAGATAGGCTGATTGGGTGATGGGCATTAAGGAGAACCCTTGTTGGAATAAGCACTCGGTGTTATAATATGTAAGTGATGAATCCACTGGGTTCGACTCCTGAAACTAATACTACACTATATGTTAACTAACTTGAATTAAAAAAAAAAAAAAAGAACTAAAAAACAGGTACCCAGCATAATTTCCGATATGTAATAAATATTTGATAAATATTAGTTTTCATCATATATGGTAATGGAAACATCTAACAGAAGACATGAATATAAAAGGAGTTCACTAAAGCAGCCTGGATTTTCCATATCTGAATGCACTGGTGTACAAGCATACTTCATTTTACTGTGCATTGTTTTATCACACTTTGCAGATACTACATTTGTCACTAATCAAAGCTTTGCCATAACCCTGCATCAGCAAGTCTATCAGCGCCATTTTCCCAACCGTATTTGGTTACTCTGTGTCTCTGTGTCACATCTTGGTAATTCTTGCAGTATTTAAAACCTTTTCATTACCTCTCATTATTATAATATTTGTTCTGCGGGTCTGTGATCAGTGATCTTTGATGTTGCCATTGTAATTGTTTCACGGGACCACACACCACACCCACAGAAGACAGAGAACTTAACAAATGTTACTGTGTGTCCTGACTGCACCACAAGCCACAGCACTTACCTGACTCTCTCTATCTTCTCAGTCCTCCCTATTTACTGAGACGCAAGGATACCGAAATTAGGGCCATTAGTACCCCTAGAGTGGTCTCTAAGTGTTGAAGTAAACAGAAGACTTGTAATCTTTCACTTTAATTCAAAAGCTATAACTGATTCAGCTTAGGGAGGAAGGCATGCCCAAAGCCAACAGAGGCCAAAATCGAAGCCTCTTGAGCCAAATAATGAGCACAATTGTGAATGTAAAGGAAACGTTCTGGAAGGAAATTAAAAGTGCGACCCCGGTGAACACACAAATAGTAAGAAAGCAAAACAGTCTTATTACTGATATGGAGAAAGTTTTAGTCCTCTGGATAGAAGGTCAAACCAGCCACAACATTGCTTTCAGCCGAAGCCTAAACCAGCCCAAGACCCCAACTCTCTTCAATTCCATGCAGTCTAAAAGAGGTGAGGAAGCAATAGAAGAAAAATTGGAAGCTAGCAGAGGTTGGTTCATGACGTTTAAGGGAAGAAGACATCTCTATAACATCAGAGGGCCAGGTGAAGTGGCAGGTGCTGATGTAGAAGCTGCAGCAAGTTCTCCAGAAGATCTGGCTGAGGTTAACAGGTTTTCAATGTAGACAAAGCAGCCTTCTATTGGAAGAAGACGTCATCTAGTCATCTAGTCATCTCCTCCTAACTAGAGAGGAGTCAATGCCTGGCTTCAATGCTGCAAAGGACAGGCCGGCCCTCTTATTAGGGGCTAATGCAGCTGCTGACTTTAGTTTGAAGCCAGTGCTCATTTATCATTCTGAAAATCCTAAGGCCCTGAAGAATTATGCTCAATCTCCTCTGCCTGTGTTCTATCAACGGAACAACACAGCCTGGAAGACAGCACATCTGCTGCCAACATGCTTTACTGACTATTTCAAGCCCACTATTGAGACCTACTGCACTGCTCAGAAAAAAACATTCCTTCAAACCATTACTGCTCATTAACAACGTGCCTGGTCACCAAAGAGCTCTAACGAGGATGTACAATGAGATTAATGTTGTTTCACACCTGCTAACACGGCGTCCATTCTGCGGCCCACAGATCAAGGAGTCAGTTTGACTTTCAAGTCTTATTAGTCAAGAAATACATTTCATAAGGCTATAGTTTCCATAGGTAGTGATTTCTCTGAAGGATTTGGGCAAAGAAAAAGAAAAACCTTTCAGAAAGGATTCACCATTCTAGGTGCCATTAAGAATATTTGAGATTCATGGGAAGAGGCCAGCACATCAACGTTTGACATCGATTTGGAAGCAGTTGATTCCAGCTCTCATGGGTGAGATCGAAGGGTTGAAGACTTCAGGGGAAGAAGTAACCACAGAGGTGGTGAGGGAGTAAGAGAACTAGACTCAGAAGTGGAGCCTGAAGACGGGACTTGAATGGCTGCATCTCATGATCAAACTGGATGAGATGAGGAGATGATTCTTATGGATGAACAAAGAAAGTGGTTTCTTGAGATGGAATCTACTCCTGGTAGAGATGCCGTGAAGACTGTTGAAATGACAACAAAGGATATAGAATATCTCTTAAGTTGGTTGATAAACCAGCAGCAAGGTTTGAGAGGATGGACCCCAATTTTGGAAAAAAAGTTCTACTGTGGGCAAAATGCTATCAAACAACATCACATGCTACAGGGAAGCAGCTCTCTAAAAGAAAACGTCAATCAATATGGCAAACTTCATTACTGTCATATTCTAAAACACTGTTCCAGACACATAAACCTTTAGCAACCAGCACCCTCATCAGTCAGCAGCCATCAGCATTGAGGCAAGATCTTCCACCAGCAGAAAGATGACAACTTCCTGAAAGCTCACATGATAGGCAGGATTTTTTTTAGCAGTTAAGTTTTATTTTTTAAGGATTTTTTAATGTTTGTTATTTATTTTGAGAAGGAGAGAGAAAGAGCTCGCGAGCTGGGGGTGGGCAGAGAGAGGAGGAGAGAGAGGGTTCCAATTAGGCTCCACACCATAAGCACAGAGCCCAATGCAGGGTTTGAGCCCGCCAACTGTGAGATCATGACCTGAGCCAGAATCAAGAGTCAGACACTTAACCAACTGAGCCACCTAGGCGCCCCAGAGTTATATTTATTTATGTTTTTGTTTCAGGTATGTACATTTTTTTACACATTAATTCTTCCACATACTTTTAGACTGCAATACGGTGTAAACATAACTTTCATAAGCTCTGGGAAACCAAAACATTCATTTGACTTGCTTTATCATGATGTCCACTTTATTGTTGGTCTGGGTCCAAACCCATAATATCTCTAAGGCATGCCTATACTGATTCCTATCGTCTCTTCACTAAGTTCCTACTAGTTCCGAATTCTGTGCTATATATGTGAGGCATGAAATACACAAACTATATATCCACTGAATTACTGACTTTGTCATTCTAAATGGAAACTTCTTCCAGGCAAGAATATATAACTCTACTATGGGTTTTCAAAACCAATTCTCTGGGCTATTCCTCACCTTTAAAAATTTTCCCTAGGGGCGCCTGGGTGGCTTAGTCGGTTAGGCGTCCGACTTTCGCTTAGTCATGATCTCGCGGTTCGTGGGTTCGAGCTCCGTGTCGGGCTCTGTGCTGACTGCCAGCTCAGAGCCTAGAGCCTGTTTCAGTCTGTGACTCCCTCTCTCTCTGACCCTCCCCTGCTCACGCTGTCTCTCTCTCTCTCTCTCTCCTAGAAATAAATAAAACATTTAAATAATGCTTTAAAATTTTTCCCTAAAAACTTGGTAACAAGCAATTAAAGAATATAATTTTGTATGTGAATACTTAAAAAATTTTTTTAATGTTTTATTTATTTCTGAGAGAGAGAGACAACACAACCAGGGGAGGGTCAGTGACAGAGAGGGAGACACAGAATCTGAAACAGGCTCCAGGCTCTGAGCTAGCTGTCAGCACAGAGCTCGAGGCGGGGCTCAAATCCATGAACTGTGAGATCATGACCTGAGTGTAAGCTGGACGCTTAACCAACTGAGCCACCCAGGAGCCCCATATGTGAATACTGCACCTAATTTCATTTACTAGGAATGTATCTTTGGAGAGTGGGAGATATGGAAGACAAGCTCCTGTTAAACTAGATCAGATCATTTGCTACCGCAAGAAATATTTTGTGTTTCAGCCTGCTGTGCCCTAGAATAAGAAGCCATCAACACAGTTTAAGCTTGTTTTTTGAAGTAGAAAAGATTTCAAAAGACTCTGAGTACATTTACATACATTAAAAAAGAAAAGACAAGGAGATATCAAGGAAAGGGGTCACAGCCAATATCCTGTCATGTTACCCTGTTCTATTATCTACGATGAAAGGCCACAACAAAGATAAAAAGTGACACACGTAGACACACCTCTAAACTCTCAGTACACAATAAATGAGAAAGCTTTTGAGGAAATGGCAAATTACAATTTTAGGATTAAAGTCAAACTCAAAGCTAACAGCGAGCCCACATGAAGCAAACACAAAACATCAAAAAAGGAATCATAATAAGATTTAAATTGAGAAATTCAAAAGCTTCTCAGTCTGTGGTTATTGAGGAAGCGATATGGGCCAACCCTTGGTTCCTGACAGATTTGAATGTGTAATGTGTAAAGAAGACGACATGATGAATGGGTTCTCCAGGCACGAATCCCTTCAGATACACTTTGGTCTCATTTGTTGAAGGTCTGAGATGATTTCTCACTGGGATATCCAATCTCGCTTCTCACAGAGGTGGCTACTTGGGGTCTGGTAGTTGATGGAAGAGGAAGTACATGTTGATAGCTGTACCTCCAAAGAGATTAGTCTCACCTTTCTTGAAGTGGTACAATCCATTCCCTGGATTTTTAAAAAAATTTTTAAAAAATTTATTTCTGAGAGAGAAAGAGAGACAGCATGAGCAGGGAAGGGTCAGAGAGAGAGGGAGACACAGAATCTGACACAGGCTCCAGGCTCTGAGCTGGCTGTCAGCACAGAGCCCGATGTGGGGCTCGGACCCACAAACTGCGAGACCATGGCCTGAGCTGAAGTCGGAGGCTTAACCGACTGAGCCAACCAGTCACCCCTATTCCCTGGATTTAGAGCAGGAAAAGATAAAGCATTGTCCCTTTCACTTACAGAGACATGAGTGGTCAAGAGAGTACCATGAAAGGTTGGGATGCAGAACAGTGAGAAGGGATGGGATGCCCCACTGGGGCCAGGGGGAACTTCTGATTCTATCTCCTCAACCCACTCACATCAGTCCCTTCTCTTATTTTAGCTCTAGTTGATTTTAGAAGGTGGGGGAGAAGGGTATTAAAATGCGGAGGAAGGATGTAAGATATGACGCTGGACAAAAATTCTGGCTCCATCATCACTAGCTGTGTGGCCTAATTATACTCATTAGTTGTGTTTTTTTTTTTTTATACTCATTAGTTTTAATTTGGGAGGTTTCCCAAGAGAATACCACAAAGTTTCCCAGAAGTGGAAGGTGCTTTGCTTTAGTGTAAGAGGTTTACCTTGGGTACATGGACTGATAGAAAAGGTCAAGTCTTCTGCCTTATTTTTAGTCCAATATATCTTGACATTGAGCTGTCAGCTTGTCCCCTGATATTCTATCTCATTACTGAGTCCTCACCTCATATGCAGAAAATGAGGCAAATAATTAACTTAAATATTTCCATTGTGTTTAGTATTCGCAAAAACATCTGTTAAAATTTCTTTTTCTTTTTTAAGTTGTTTTAATTATTCTGCAACCTTTTTGGGGATGTGTATCAGGTAGGCCAGAAGCCAAAGGTGCAGACACGGTTCTCCCAAAGTCCAGAAGATGACCATCTTTCAGTCGGTCTACTGGTACTGTTGTCACTTTTGCTCCTCAGGTCACTGCTGATGATGAGGATCTCCAAGTGATTTTCATTGGACTGACTGCTCTACAATAGTAACTATATGGGTCAGCTTGGAACGGTCTTCAGAATTGGGCTTTGGGGCAATTGCTGGAAATTGCAACTGAGAAATCTCACGTTTCAGTAATGATTGCTGTTCTCTCCTATGCATCCAAAAACAGGAAGAAAGGAGGAAGGGAGGAAGGAGGAGAGGTAGCGAGGAAGTAGGAAGGGAGGGAGGAAGGTAAAGAGGGAGAAAGGAAGGAAGAAAACTCTTCAGCAGAGAGAGGTTGAGAATGTACTGATTTCTGTAAAACCAGGGTCAATTGAGACCACAAGATCTAGTAGTTTCCAAGTTATTTTTCTTTAAATGATGTTGCTGTTGGTGATGATATTACTATTAATGAGTGCAGTATATATAAGTAATTTATTTTGTACCATTCACTGTGATAAGTACCTTATACCTAATTTCTTATTTTTCACTACAAACTGTCATATATGCATTATTATTATTAATGTCCCCAGAGCACTTTTTACAAAATTTTCTACTCAACTTTCACTATAATTTCATATACACACAGGTATACTATAATCCCAGTTTTACAAACTGCAGAACAGGCCCGAGGTTATAAAGATAATAAGGTGTAGAACAACTAGAATTTAAAGCAATCAGTCTGAATCTAGAGTATTATTTAATACTGTTTCCTCCAGAAAGCCTTACATATAACCCCCTTATATAAAAATGTTTGGGGCACCTGGGTGGCTATGTCAGTTGAGCATCTGACTCTTGATCTTAGCTCAGGTCATGATCTCATTGGTCCTGAGATTGAGCCCCACATCCCCCAACAGGATTCTGTCTGTCTGTCTGTCTCTGTCTTTGCCCCTCCCCAACTCACTTTCTCTCTGTCTCTCCCTCAAAATAAAGAAACTTAAAAATAAAATTAAAAACAAAATAAAATATAAATAAATGTTTAAAGCAGACTTCTCAGCTGGGAGCAATTTTGCCCTTTTTGATCTCTAGTCACTATGTTCCCACCTGGCCACATCTACAATTCTGTCCCTTAAGTGCCTTCTGATGAGCTTCTTAGATTCTGCAAAACACAGTTTGAAAATCACTGATAAAATCTGAATCTCATTTTATACTAACGTTCGTATTGTGGTGTAAATCGGGGGTCAGCAAACTACAGTCCTTATGCCAGATACAATCTACTATTTTGTAAATAAAGTTTTATTGGAACATAGACACACCTAATGTATTGGCTAAGGCTACTTTCTCCATACAAAGACAGTAATGAGTGGGTGTGACACCACCATCTGGGCCCTGGAATCTAAAACATGAAGTATCTGGTCCTTTATAAAAAATATTTTGCCAACCTCTAGAAACTATGGTTAAAATATATCCTTTTGAGGTTAAATACACGTGGGGATAGTAACTTAAAAGTAAATTGAGAACTATTTAATTAAAATATATTTATGTTGAGGGGCACCTGGGTGGCTCAGTTGGTTAAGCTTCTGACTTTGGCTCAGGTCATGACTTCATAGTTTGTGAGTTCGAGCTCCAAGTGGGGCCCTGGGTTGACAGATCAGAACCTGGAGCCTGCTTTGCAGTCTAGATCCCTGCCTCTCTCTGCCCCGCCTCCACTCATGCTCTATCTTGCTCTGTCTCTAAAATATAAATAAATGTTAAAACAATTTTTTAAGTTTATTTATATTGACAAAGAGAGAGTCAGAGCAGAGGCGGGGCAGAGAGAGAAGGAGAAGGAATCCCAGGCAGGTTCCTCATTTTCAGCGCAGAGCCTGAAGTGGGGCTCGATCTAACCTACTGTGAGATCATGAGCTGAGCCAAAATGAAGACTTGGATGCTTAACAGGCTGAGCCACCAAGATGCCCCTGGAAGCGTTGTTACTTCTGGCTCCTCTCTGTTGACAGAGCCAGGAAATATATATGTGTATACAAATCTTTGTATATATGTGTATCTATAAATGTCTTTGTGTGTAACCATCTGTGTCCACGTTAAACTAAATCTGAGTTCATATTGATGTCTCCAGCTCCTCTGTTGCCACATAGATCATTCTAGCCTCTTCCCCTTGCTTATCTATAAACTCCCACTCTTACCTGAGAGAAATATGGCTCCCACCCCTTGCCATCCATTTACTTAGCCACACAATTCCAGCATGCCTGTGTAGAAGCATCGGAATTGTTAACCTACACCTTAATGCCCCTCCTTTGTTCAGGCTATTTTCTACTCTATGACACCAAGATACATTTCCATCATTTACCCTAATAATACAACATGTGCAACGGCACTTAAAGTTTAAATTGGTCTGATTCTTGACCATCAAGGCCATTGATTTACACATCCACCATTTAATCCCTCATTCTTTAGATAGAAAAAAAAAAAAAACCTTGTTTCCCCTCTCTAGCCCTGAGCACTTTGACCCATCAAGACATAATAAAAAGGCAAAAGACAATTTTCTTTAAAATTATGAAAAAGATCAGAGAAATGAGGCTGAACTTCTCAAAAAGATACTCTCCATCACTAGTTACATCATAATTTTGAAAACCAGGCTACAATAAAGAAGAGGGGGCAGCCATAACTTGCTTGCTTTCCCCACTGGGGGTGAGCCAAGCCAGACTCCCTCTGTCTTCCTCATGACTAGGCTGACGTGGTTGGAGAGAAGAGCTAGTACTTCATTTAGCATCATCTTTCTCACTGTTTTCCTTTCATAGCAAAGGAGAGTGGTGTTTTTAGGACACTATCAAACAGATCTGGCCTCAACATAATATACTGAGCTCTAGGGGATTTAATAAACATATGAGTCATTGGCATCACTGCTATAATTTTATCCTCAACAGTACATTAAAAAAAAAAAAGAACATGTCTTTGAAATCACAGTATTTTTATCTTAAAAGTAATATCAGTAAGTTTAAAAGGGCTATGGAAGGAATGGTGTGCAATTAAGCATTATCTTTTGTTTCAAAGGATCATTTATATTGTATTGTTTGGTAGGTTTAGAAGTGGCATGCCCTGTGATATGTGTTTTAAATAAAAATCCTGGGGCACCTGGGTGGGTCAGTCAGTTAAGCATCTGACTCCCGGTTTCGGCTCAGGTCACCATCTCGTCCTGGCTCTGCGCTGACAGTGTGGGGCTGCTTGGGATTATCTCTCTCCCTCTCTCTGTCCCTTCCCCAGACCCTTCCCTCTCTTTGACCCTTCAAAATAAAGAAATAGAGCTTAAATGTCAATTCTTATGCATCCTCATACTGATGGGAGAATAAGATTGGATCAATTTCCCCATCCAGGACCCTTGCCTTTGCCAAGACATTCCCCTTCTTGTCTCTTTATATAGGCCAAATCCCACCCATTCTTCAGGATCTGGCTCAATTCCTCCTTCCTCCAAGAAGCTTTCCCTAATGATCCCAGAGCACTGACCTCTCCCTTCTGGAAATCCTGTACCTTTAACTGTCTGCTGTATTGAATACCTACTGGTTTTGTATTGCTCTAATTCATGATATAATTCATGATATAAATGAGAGGTTTTATGACATGGTTTAAATCCCAAGGAAGGGAATGGTGTTCCATTTTCTTCACTACTCCACAGTGCCCGACATCTTGCCACTATCAGTGGACAAATTATCTGCATTGGTTCAGTTCGGTTTGATGGAATGGAATGTAGACAAAAATAATGCTTGCAAAAGTCCAAGAACTTCAAAGACCCCGTGGCAAGCCAGAGGGCCCTTCCTGGGAGAATAATGGCTAAGGCCAACTGGTTTATTTGCTAATGGGATCACCTGCTATGAGTGAGCTCTCTAACCACCCCTCCCTCAATTCACCTTCTCTGAACCCACTCTCTGCTCTCATTTCCATCATTTTTATTTACTTCCTTCTCACAATCTATTCTTCAACTGTACTTTGGCAACATGAAAAAAGAAGAAATGGAATATATGATTTTTAAAGCACACTGATTNAGATTGATGTTTCCAAGGGGATAGACAAATGGAGATTTTTTTCCCCCTGTTTTACGTCAAGGAGATCCTATTTTTGAAAACTATGAAAGAAAAAACCACACCCAGCAATTAGGAAAACCATTCCATAGAAATCATTGGCAAAAAGCTGTTGCTAAGGTTTTGGGTCACTTTAATTTTGCACTCTGTTCTTCAGTTAAAATGTACTTCCATTCACTGGTTATGCTTAAAGATGAAGATAAAGGTGGATAAATGTTTCTGTCAGTTTCCATCTTGACAAAGGACCGTGTCTGGGTCAAGGCAAGGGATTTATAACACACTGGTCAGGCTACTTTTCAATCCCTCTGCCCCCCAAGGATCTGGAGTGAACATTTGTCATTCTGTGCCTGCCCCAGGTCCATGTCCATTCTCTCTTCCTCATCCTGGTAAGATCTCCCTTGGGGGCAACTACTCCTGCCTTATTGTGATAGCCCGGGGGGAGGGGTATGTTAATCAAAGTGACTCCCTTCCACTTTGGGTGTCAGAGCCGTGAGACTCCCCATCTCTCTCTGCCAACAGAAATGGGGGTGAGCACGTAACTTAGACGTGGTACAGAGAGCTCTTCTCTTCCAAGAGATGCCACTTCAGTCCAATGATGCAAGAATGAAAGAAATAGTTGCACATCAGTGGGTTTTGTTACTACATGAGTCCATACTTCCTACTTCCAAGGATCTCACATTCCTTTTGATTCCAGTTCATCCCCAAACCTAGTCTCCTAGCCAGCTGTTGGTCCCATCAAAGTTTCCAATATATTCCTCTTTGCTTAGGAGCTAGAGTTGATCTCCATTTCTGGAATCAAGAAACTTGTGTAGAACCCTTCATTTATCTTCCCTCTTGACAAACACTTGATTTGCCTTTTGCAGGAGCCCATTATACCGGAGCCCCTGGGGAATGAGAGATCATGTCTCATTCCCTGCAAAAGAGGACAGTCCCTTGTGCTGAATTTCAGCAGGGAGTCTCTTCTCCATTCTCCTTTAGGAAGCCTGTTTAAAAATGGGCTTCAAAATCACCTGAAACCCACACTTAGAAACTTGACAAACCACCTTTTAATGAATCAAAAATCTTCCACTCCATTAACTAACTCCTTACCAGAATGCAGAGTGCTTGAGGAATGAATGGGCCATGATTCTCAAGGTTTAAGAAAGAGCACTTGTGGGGGTGAGCACTAGTTGTTATACGGAAACCAACTTGACAATAAACTATTTTTAAAAAAAAGAAAGGCACATTTAAACATCTTTGACCACAAAATAAAGAACATTGATGATGCTTTACTTGCAAGGTCTTCTGCACAAGGCCATAGTCCTGGAGCACAAGGGCGACTTGACTCTTAATTATTAAGACTGGTGCTCAGAGATTAAAATTCTACTTTTTAAGTCCACAGTCTTTCATTCGGTGTTGCCCTCCCTATCACGAACGATGTTACTAGAATTATTCCACAAATCCCAAATTTCTGTACCTCTGCTTATATTTTATCTGAAAACAAAGTGATTTTCATTATGAGATTAGTTTTTATGTTATTGTGACAGGCGATGCAGCTTAGTGCTTGAATACAGACTGCAGCCAGATCAATAGAAAGACCATTGAAACCTGAGTATGAAGGACAGGTAGGGTTTCAATAGTGACAGAAAACAGTGGGATGAATGGGGTGAAGTGGGCTTCCCAAGTACAGGAAATCACAAGAGCAAAGCATAAAGGGGAGGAAAATAATAGCAGGTATCACCTATCACTGAGTGCTTAATATGTGCCCAGCTCTGTTCTAAATGGTTCACGTACGTTAATCCGTTTCATTATCACAACAAATCTATGTAGTGTAAGCCATAATTCTCCAGGTTTCTGAAAACTGAGACCCAGAGAGCTGAAGTAACTTCCCCAAGGTCACACAATTCGAAGTTGGGAAAATCAGGATGGATAGCCAGGCAGCCAGGCTTCCCAGTCTCTACTCTTGAACTTGAACTTATGCCATCTAATATTGCTAATCAAACTGGCACTGAAGTATAGGGTTTGTTAAAGCAGATGACTAGAGAGGAGGTTGGAAAGGTGTGTTGGGTCCAAACTGCTGAAGGCTTTGCATATCCAGAATGAGGAGTATGAATAGTATTGTGAAGTCATTAGAGGGGCATCCTCAGATGGATGACATGATCACAGAGTGATATGGCAGGAATAGGCTGTCTGGGGCATACAGGATGAATTGAAGAGAAATTAGGTGTATATATAGAGTCATAAGAACAGAGAGGCTCTTTTCATAGCTAAGACCAGGGCTGAGAAAGTTTGAATTACCCAAATTCTAGAAGCAAGAGAATCTTTTTAGGGTAACAAACACTGACAACTTCCAATCCTTCAGGGATTGGACTACAAAAGTGGATTTTATACTCCACTTTTAGCTCTTGGTATCCAGCATCATGCCCTGTACCTGATAGGCCTGCAATGCAAGGTTTGTTCAATGAACAAATGCACACATATTGAGGGCAACTTCAGAGAGCATGACTGAGGGTGATCAAGAGCTAGAGGCAGGAGGAATTTATGGACAATATTCCTGATCCATGCAGGTCACTGCCTACTGCACTCCTGGTTTATGAGGGCATTATAATCAAGCCATAATGCCATGTACCTTAACTATATACAGTGATGTCTATCGGTTATTTTTTTTTCATTAAAACTAGGGAAATCACTGTATTTCATAATCTAACTTTTAAAAAGAACATATGATATGACCCATACTAAAAAAAGGAACATATTATATATAACCATACTATGGTATTTCTGATGGCAAAGAGTCACTTAAGTGTATTTAATTAAATATTGTAAGAATCCTGGAGTCTAGAATATAATCTGTGGCCAAAGACATCCTATAATCTATTATGGTGGCAAAACACTTGAATTGGAAACAGATATGGTAGCTGGTTTTATCTTATAAACATCTAAACTCTCAGAATCAAGATTGTGCCTACATTCTAGAAGATTCCAGACTCCATTCCCTAATAATCGCATATATTTATATTTAAATTTTAAAAAGGAATCATGCCTCTCTATCTTCAAATTCCTTAGCCCTTGAAAATCTAAACAGCACTGCAAATAAATTTAATAGTATTTACAGGTCCCCTACTCAGTATCTGTTCATTACTCCCCATATTTCATGATAGGATTTGTGTTTCACAATCCCACTGGATGGTCTCCATGCTTATTCTCTGGTAGTGGGGTTATTGCTGTCTCCAACAAATGGTCTAAAATACTAAAAACAATCTATTGTACAGTACATATCACTAAAACATTGAAAGTTCTCTATTTGTTATTTAATCTACTTTTACCTTATAAGACCAGAATAAGAAGAATGAAAACAAATGATACTTAATAGACT
This sequence comes from Crocuta crocuta, assembly GCF_008692635.1. NCBI lineage: Eukaryota > Metazoa > Chordata > Mammalia > Carnivora > Hyaenidae > Crocuta > Crocuta crocuta. Next base: position 4,903,814 of record NW_027528640.1, read on the forward strand.
TTTCTCCTTTGAAAATTCAGAGTCATAAAGAAGTGAACTCTCTAGAAAATGCAACCAGAAGATTTTATCATATACAGAATCAAGAAGGGTCATGTTCTGTCAGAGCCTGCTGTTCTCAGGGAAACAAAGATTCTAAATGTGCTCAATTATTTCCTGATATTTCTGTGCCCTAATTCAGCCTTGCAAATATTTTCTCAGTATCCTTCATGGCATTACCTTGAAGAATGCCCTCCCATGCAACCTACTATATGCTGGACACAGATTCCCTCCTCTTTAAACCTTTCTTCTCTTGGCTAGTGTCTAATTCTCCCCAGTCTGTCTTTAATCAGCATGTACTCAGGCTCGCTCTCTCTCCAGCCCCCAAACACAAAACATGAATCCATTGGAACTAGTGAGTTGAGATTGAACAAAGTTCTTCTAGGCTCACTGCCTAATTCCAATTAAGCCCTTCTGGACTTAGTTTAGATACTGGGCATGAGGCCCAGGACTTGATCTGGTGGTTATCCTAAATCATGAACACCATCTTCGACCCAGATTTATACACTTGTGTGGAGTCTCACAGGTCACCCGGGGAGGGAGGAAAAATGCACAACTCCTAAACTGATGAAATAATTTCCTCACCCACATCTGATTGCTTTGTTTTGAACAAATACCTGTCCACCCAATAGGAGAGCATTTGTGCCTATGATTGGCTTCCTCGTGCTGAAAAAATGTGGAGAAATTACAAATGGAAACAAAGATGAGAAACCAAAAGAATGAACAGTTTGAAAATCAAAGAATTTGAGATCATCCAAATGTCTCAGTAAAATGAAAAAGAGATGATTTATTAACATTTAAACACATGAAAAGCATGAAGAATGTGTCCGCCAGATTTCCAGTTTTACCAGACTTCACTAAAACAGGTTTAATTCAGAGAGACGACATGATGAAAGCCTTTTTTTTTTTTAAAGTACTGGCTTCTGTTTTTTCACCACATGCCCAAAGTAGGTTGTGATTTTTCTTTCCTTAAAGAAGGAACAAGACATAATTGAAGTTTTGATGCTGACTAGAGATCACCTGATTCTTAAATATAACAGCCTCAATAAGAATGTTTTCAATTTGTGGAACATCAAATAATTTAGTAAGAGATACAAATTCTTGTTAGGTCTGTGTCCATTTCTAAAAGATAGGGCACTTGGGTAGCTCAGTAAGTTATACTTCTCACTTCAGCTCAGGTTATGATTTCGTGGTTTGTGGGTTCAAGCCCCACGTTGGACTCTGTGCTGACAGCTCAGAACCTGGAGCCTGCATCGGATTCTGTGTCACTCCCTCTCTCTGCCCCTCCCATGATCATGCTCTGTCTCTCTCTCTCAAAAATAAATAAACATTAAAAAATAACTAAAAGATGATCAAACATGACAAAATATTTGTAATTCAGATAGTAAGACTCTATATTTTGTGGATTTCAGGTGACTTAGAATGTTGCTTATTGAAAGGGGTGTTAGAAACGCAAATTATGGGGCTCCATCCCTTGACCTACAGCATCACGTGTTTTTCTTTTATTTTTAACTCTGCGTAACACTTTTTATTTATTTTTAAAAAATTTTTAATGTTTTATTTACTTTTTTTAAGTGTTTTATTTATTTCTAGGAGAGAGAGAGACAGCGTGAGCAGGGGAGGGTCAGAGAGAGAGGGAGTGACAGACTCTGAAACAGGCTCCAGGCTCTCAGCTGGCAGCCAGCACAGAGCCCGACGCGGGGCTCGAACCCACGAACCGCGAGATCATGACCTAAGCGAAAGTCGGACGCTTAACTGACTAAGCCACCCAGGCGCCCCATGTTTTATTTATTTCTGAGAGAGAGAGAGACATCAGAGTGAGCAGGGGAAGGTCAGAGAGACAGAGGGAGATACAGAATCCGAAACAGGCTCCAGGCTCTGAGCTGTCGGCACAGAGCCCGACGCGGGCCTCGAAACCACGAACTGTGAGATCATGACTTGAGCCGAAGCTGGATGCTTAAGCTACTGAGCCACCCAGGTACCGCTGCTTAAAACTTTTTAAAAAATTAAATTTTTTGAGTGTAGCTGACACCCAATTCACATTAGTTTCAGGTGTACAACATACTGATTCAACACATTTATATGTTGTGCTATACTCAGAAGTGTGGCTACCTTCTTTCACCATATGATGCTATTGTATCATTCATTCACTGTGTTCCTTATGCTGTGCCTTTCATCCACATGACCTAGTCATTCCGTATCTAGCAGCCTGTGTTTTCTGCTCTCCTTTACCCATTCTGCCCATCCCCCATTTCTTCCCCTCTTTTCCTCCCCTCAATCACCAGATTGTTCTCTGTACTTATGTCTGACAAATATCATATAATTTAACTCATGTGGAACCAAAGAAATGAATAAACCAACTAAAAGCAAAATCAGACCTATAAAGGCAGAATGTTTATTTCAATAAGAAACATTAGTGATTTCTAGATACGCTTAAGTTTGGGAAACACTGGAAGGTCCAACTGACTGGACCAACTGAATCTTTCACATTCGATTCTGTTTGCATCTGTCACTAATGTACTTTGGAAAGAAATATTCATGATTCAAACGTTTATTTGTACTCAGTTTGTTAGGAATTGATATTTTATGTCACTGCGGCTTTAAAGTAATGGGTTCCTCAAATCAAAAGGGAAGGTTAGCTGTCATGCACTACTACTAATTTTCTAATAAGACAACAGTTTATAGAAGTAGAGACATTTAGAACGTGATGCTGTAAAGACGACACCTGTACCAAAATACAATGACCCTTAAGGCATAGTCTAGGGTCATTCAGTAACAGGTGGTTAGAGCACCTAAAGGAAAGTTTTTGTAAATGAGCTAATAGATCTTTGTGATTAAATTTTGCACCACACATTTTCAATAATTTCTGTGTATACTATTCATTTTTTTTTACTGTCTTCTATTTTAAGGTATTGAGTACACTAAACTGTACCCATTTAAAGCACATAATTTATGACCGTTATTACTGTTAATATTACAGTAAAAGTAATGTCTATTACTATTCTTCTAAACCAATATCTTAATGTTGTTATTTAATTGAATTTAAAGGAAATTCAATAGTAAGTCTGAGATAGAAACATTACTAAGAGTCCCATGTAAATTTCATTCAAGGGTCAGTGATCAGATGGCCTGAGCAAAGATTATGATGTAATCGTGGTTTAAACATGAAAGAAAATCTGGGTGAGTTTTAGCTTTAGCAGCAGTGCTTACATGGTCCTCCATATGGGTTCATCTAGGAGAGAGTTGTGTGAGCTACACACTCATATTATATTATCTATTACACTGTCATTTACGCTATGAATTTAATGGGGTCGCGGCTTTGGAATTTCCAACTTTGAGAAAAGTTTTATGTAATAGAGTGATTTTAAGATACCAGTAGTGTTAAAATTTACATTTTACATGACTTATGGGGTAGTACGCTGAAACAACCGATGTAGAACGATCTCAAACAGCCTATTTTTCAGAGATCACTTGGGTCAAATCACTGTACAATACTAGTTTACACATAAAAAGTTGGGTCTGGGGGGTACCTGGGAGCTCAGTTGGTTAATCATCTGACTCTTGGTTTGGGCTCAGATCATGATCTCGAGGTTCTGTGAATTTGAGCCCCGCATGGGGCTCTGCTTGGGACTCTCTCACTCTCTGCTCCTCTCCCACCCACGCTGTCTCTGTCTCTCTCAATGTAAATGAATAAACTTAAAAAAAAAAAAAAAAGGTTGGGTCTGAATTTTGGGAGGCAAGTCTGATTTAAAAGTAATCCAACAATTTGAAAAATAATCATTGAGGGTGTTGGTCAATAGTAGAATCTACGTCTGTTTTCTGTAATGAGTATTAGCTGCACACCCAGCCTCTATTTCTTTGGTCCTCCTTCCAAACAGACTGATTTTGTTTACATGCCCACCCCTCCTGCTGCCGGGATGCTGCAGAGGAAGGTGGGCCATCTACATGACTGTCTGTGGGTTATTCCATTTCTCTTGTCAATAATCAGTTCAGAAAAGAGTCCAGTGAGATGAAAGGTGCTTTGCCAGGAGCTTCTGGGAAAGTTCATCCTGTTTCCCAGAGTGTCTGATAAAGATTCTCTCCGTCTTCCTCTGGACTCACTTGTCCAGAGAGGAGAACCTTGTTTATTCAGCCATGTTTCTGAGGCTGGAGCCGGGTCTCACCAACAGGATTGAAGGGGATCTAAGCTGGGCGCTACTGAATGCTCAACCCTCATGATCCTCTATCTCCCAATTTCCAATTATGACAATTTCTTTATTCCTTTATAGATTTATTCCAGGTTTTCCTTTATTTGCATCAAAAAACACTTAACTAACCCAAGTAATAATTTCCTTAACCAGAAAGCACAAACATCATTTAATTGGTGCTATTTAAAATCAGAATCCCTTTTGTGAAATAGCCAAAGAGCAGTAATAGTGTAATGTTTGCAATAGTTCAGTTGTGGCCAGTTTTATATTAAGCCTAGAAACTTTCTTTCTAAAAGGAGACAGTTCTTAAAATCACATCATTACTAACAGCAGGAACTCAAGTCTTGTGAAATATACAGATAAATGTAAAGCCAATTATAAGGCCTCATCTAGAGGTCTCTTCTCAAAACTAAGGAAATCAATTCAAGTCTTCACTGGCCACATTCATTAAAAAGTTTTATAGGACACAAATCTGTTATTGTTTTTAATGATGTTCTCTATGTCTCAAGAATTTACTATTAGGAGAAGATCTGTAAACACTTCATACCAATCATGCCCAAATATGAGAGAAGTACAGGGTGCTAAGGGGGTCCAGAGAGGAGAGAGAATCATGCCCACTTGGGGGAGTAGTAAGAAGAATATCAAGGAAGACTTCCCAGAAGAGATGATCTTTGAGCCAGAATGGAGAGAGACTTCTAGAGGTAGAAAGAAGAGAGATGGGCCTTCCAGCACAGGCAAAAGGTAGTATGTGGGATGAAGAGGTAAGGAAGTACAGGCTGGGTTTGGGGACGATGGAATCACCTGATGGTGGTAGAGCATGGTATGTATGCAAAGGAATTGGGGAAGATGGCCCAGAAAGGGAGGATGGGGTCAAATTGTGAAGGATGTATGTACTTGAGAGCAGGAAATTCCTTAGGTAAGAGAGAGAAAATCAGGGAAGCTTTCTACAGAGCCAGCGGCATAATGTAATACACACTACTGATATTTTGGGTAGAGTGATGCTCTGTTGTGGGAGCTGGGGCCCTGTGCATTGTCCCATGTCTAGCAGCTTTCCTCGCCTCCAGCCACTAGATTGCAGTAATACCTCCTGCTCCTGCCTGGGCTGTGACCACCAAAAATGTCTGCAGGCATCGCCCAATGCCCTGGGGGGAGCAACAATGCTCCGTGCTGTGCTGAGAACCACTAATGTAAGCAGTGCTCAAGGAAGATACCTGTGGCAAGATCACAGGCACCAGTGACTGTATGGTAGGCCCTGGGTGAGTTCAGCGGAACTGAAATTAACTGATAGAAATGGCGACAGCGAGAGGTGGGGTAGGGCAGTATCGCAGATGCAGGCCGAAGAGCCTTATCTAGGTCAGTAGCAGTGGAAATGGGAAAGCCAACAAGGATCTACAGAGATGAGCTGTATTACTGGTCTCTAAAATATTCTCAAGCTTATTTGACCATAGCAATCCACGCTCACCAATATCCCATACAGCATACATTAGGAAATGGTGTGTTACACAATTAAGTTTAAATTTAAAATGAATCATCTTTTAACTCAATATTTTAAAAATAGGGCAAAGGTAACATTTGGATCTTAGGGTGTTAAAGAAGAAGGTGTATACTAAGTGTAATACATATCCAGTGACCTTATATTTAGTAATTAGTTCTATCAATGGGAAGACAGAAACTATTTTTTGGAGTGAGGCTCTAACTCACATTGAGTACACACTGTGCTCCATATATTTGGGACAGAATAATTTTAGGACAGGGACCCTTGTCAAGGAGCTCACACCTGGGATGAGACAATCATCACCATGTGAAAAAATCAACAATGTAGAAAAGACTCCAATTCAACATTAACAACATATTCTCTGATGTTGTATCTGATGAAACAGCAAATGCATTGGGGAAAGAACAAGTCTAGATTCCAGAGAATCCAGGGAGAAGGCCCTGAGCACACATCCACTTCTAGGGCCACGTGGCACGATGGCAGGTGAAACTCCTGACTTCTGGGAGCTGTTGGTCTATCACAGCTTCACAAAGAGAAAGACTTTGAGCCAGATCCTAAGAGACGACAGCGCGTTAGACCCAGAGGAGAGAGGATGCCAGGCTCTGACTCCAAGGTCAGCTTAGTACTCATGAGCCATGTCAGCTCATGGGCCCTCTCCAAGGTCCTGCACGTGGCTTAAGGGTCTGCTATGGCTGTCTTGAAAGTCTTAATCATCAGGGCCCCAGGGACCCCATGCTCTCACTTTGCCCTGGGTCTTACAAACCCAGCAGCCAGTTCTGCCTCATCGTCTCTTCTGCTGTTTGTTAACAGGCCACTCTCAGAAAGGGCTTACCGTCCTTGCCACCAGGACTCTCCAGCCTGGTACATTCCACTCTCCACTGAGTGAGCCCGAGGTAAGGGTTAATTTACCTACAGAATGACCGCGCAGGAAGGAATATTTTACTTATCTGTGGGGAAACAAATTCGGCAAGCGTGTTCCTTAGCAACTAAAGAGTTCACCTTATATTGAGAATGATTATAAACATACTTCGGGGATCATTCTTGAGAGAGAAAAGAAAGTTAAAAATCATTATGCTTAATTTAATAGGACGGGTTGTAAAAAGAAGACATCCAACATGCTTAACATATGAACAATAAATGTACTATCTAGTGACTATTTCTTCTCTTTAGAATAGGAATGATTCATCACAGATCCCTTTGACCTCCTACATAATGCAAGTGAATTACTGGTTTCCAAAAAGTGTCTCTCATTTTCTATGGCTGTTGTCTACTGAGACTTGAAATCTGCATTTTGAATCCTTGCAAAAAAGAAGAACAAAAATGTAGGGAGCTAGTAATCATCAGCTACTGATATATTAATGAATTAGGCCTTCTATATATAGAGTAGGCATTCTTCTTGGTGGATGTAATTTACTGCAAATATAGTAAGAAAATATGTCTACTGCAATATTACTCCTGCACCTAACATTGTTAATGCCTAGAAATGCTCTATTTTTCTTCTTTGTTCCACATTTTTTTTTGAGGGACGTAGGGGCTGGAAAGCAAACTGACATATTTTTCTGTAACTGAATATTAAATGTCACTGAACAAAACCCTTATTGATAAAGCAGAGGTCACTTGGCAGTTCAAGGAAAATGATCAAGGAAAAGTGTTTATAGGGCAAATTGACATTTTCTGCCAGTTTGGGTGCAGCAGACAAAAGACTATGAAGAGAGAAGGAGTGAGAAAATCTAGTACCACCCGCTTTCTTTCTATTCAGCGAGAAGCTGTGAAGATAAATTAGTATTCTGAGTCATGGATAAAAACAGGGAAATAAAAATTAATGTATTATTACTACTTTATTAAATGAAGGATATATCCTTGCAGATAAATTCTCGGTACCTGATTATGATTTTCAACCAGGCTAGGGAACATAGAGAGCCGTGCACCACTGGTTAGATTCAGAGTTAACCATCTGTTGAAAATTATTGTTTCACAAATTCATAATTTTCTTTGAAGTCTGCTTTGGAGCAGGAGTTGGACAGAGAGATACGTAGGTCTCGTTTCATTGCCAAGGCTATAAACTTTCTGGGTGCTAGATTTATTTACGATTCATTGTGTAACCTCCCCCCCCTCAAAGTTCTTGCAATTGGGCCTTGTTCAGAGGAGGTACTCAATAGGTATTTATTGAATGATAAATGACAGACTTAAGTGAGAGATTACATAGTTTCAATGATCTTGCTAGCTTTTAAAACAATACATATAAATATGTGATGTCCTAAAATATAACCTAAAAGAGAAATGATTTTGATTACAGGCAAGGATAAATTCATAACAAGTGAGAATGTAGTTGAAATTAAGACATGGTTTGCAAATATGGAATGGACATCATATGAAAACCTACTGTGCAGTATGTCACTGTGGCAAATAATTATCAATGATCAAATCAGTTGGGGCATCTGGGGGCTTCAGTCAGTTAAGCCTCTGACTTCAGCTCAGGTCATGATCTCACAGTCAGTGAGTTCAGCACTGCATAGGGTTCTGTGCTGATAGCTTGGAGCCTGGAGCCTGCTTCTGATTCTATGTCTCCCCCTCTCTCTGCCCCTCGCCCACTCAAGTTCTCTCTGTGTCTCTCAAAAATAAATAAAAATGTTTCAAAAAAAAATTTTAATGGTCATATCTATTATGTAAACATTGGGTGGTTTTGTGTAATGTTCCAAAGTATTAAGTAATTAAACATTTAAGAGACAACAAAAGTCAAATGTATCTTTTTAAATGGCTTGAAAATTTTATTATCAAGAGTGCTTCCTTTTTGAAAAAAAGAGTTCTTCCTGTTCTTATTTCTTTTTTATTTAGCTCTGAATAAACTAAAAAGTCAACACGGAGGAACATCAGGATTGCAGTGAGCTCTTCCTATAGGCAATAGTTTCAGATTGAATATAACACTGTCAAATCGCCCGATGGCCACTGAAAAAATGATTTGGAGAAAAAATAATGATCACTGATAGCCTAGCTCTCATTTTCAATGAATAAACAGAGACACAGAAATGGTATCTGGTCAAGATGAGTCCTCTTAGTTTTTGAGTGACTGAGCACAGGGTACCCCTGCTCTCCTCCCATATACTGGGACCCTCACTTCTTGCCTGCCCTTGTTCCAAACAGCACCGCCTCTCTCTCCTTTGTATCTTCCATGGCTTGCTTTCTGTTGAAGCCTCCCTCTTGGGCATATAAACATGCCCCAGGCTCCTCTGTCCCAAACAATTCTCCCTTGGCTCTGCTTTCATTGTAACCATGGCTCCGTGCTTCTATTCTACTTGCCAGTCAAACTTTTAAGAGTCTTCTGTGGAATCACTGTCTCTGCTTCTTATCTCTCCTACCCTTTGCTTTGGTTTCCTCATCCGTGAAATCAGGACACTAGTGATTACTGCACAGGCTTGTCTTGAAGATTAAAATATACTGATATATACAAGGGCTTAGAAAAGCACCTGAAACATGATAGGGCTCAACACGCATTCGCTACTATCATCATTACCAACGCCATCATCTTTGTGATTCTACACTAAAACACTTGTTAAATTCAGTGCATTTATTACCAGAATCTGTAGCCTTGAGGAAACACTATTGTAGGATATAAATCAAAACATAATGGATGAATCATTATTGAGTACTCTCTATTCAGCAGGCCTTTGTGCTACAAGCAAATGCAATCTTCATTTTTCCCCCCAGTGAGCTGCCTGTGGGCCCATAGTATTGCTGACTTCATTTTATAGATGAGGAAACCAACGAGGCTACAACCTCTCCTATTTGAGCAAGGGTCATTTCACAGCAGGGGGAATGGTTTCTTAACACACCCAGACCCAAAAGCTTGATGTTAGTATTTTTGTGAATTAGATGAAGTGTGTCTCCTCTCCAGACATCTCATTCTAGCATGAAGCCATCTGGAACCCCAGAATTCTTTCAATTCACCCATCACTGTAGGATTCATGCAGGCAGTTCCCACATGTGTAATACAGGGGGCTCAGGAACAGAGAACCAAAGAGCTTGGGAACTTGTCTTAAACTGGGGTTTTCATAAAGGTTTACTCTGGTGTGATACAGTATCAAATCTCTTTAACCAGACCATCAACAGAAGAATGTATAATTTAGAAAGTGACTCCCCTTTGACACACTTGCTTTTCAGAAGTAACCACTTCTGGGGTTCCTGGGTAGCTCAGTAGGTTAAGCATCTGTCTTCGGCTCAGGTCATGATCTCCTGGTTTGTGGGTTCGGGCTCTGTGCTGACAGTTCAGAGCCTGGAGCCTGCTTCAGATTTTGTGTCTCCCTCTCTCTGCCCCTCACCTGCTCAGTCTCTCTCTGTCTCTCAAATAATGAATAAAAACATTAAAAATTAAAAAAAAAAAGAAGTAACCACTTCTGAACCATCAATGTTTATGCATGTAAGTTTTTGTCTGCAGGTAAAAATCCACTTGCTGTTATCAATGCAAATAGCATCCTGCCTTAGAAACAATTATATAAGGCTTTTATCTGGCACTGAGTAACACGAGGATGATCATCAAGATGACAAAAATATGAAGGAGGAGAATGAGGAGGACGAGGAGGAGGCGGAGGAGGAAAGTTAATCCTCACAACTGTCAGAGGGGTATGTTCATGTAATACTTATGTTCCAGATTAAGAAACAGAATGGTAAAAAGATCAAGCAACTTTCTCAAGGTCAGTAGCATCAGGATTGAAGTCCGGTGGTCTGGCTCCCCAGACCATGTTTGTGGCCAACAAATTATGCTACACTTCGAAGATTTCCATACTAGCACATATAGACGTGCCAGACTCGTTAGGGTAGCTGGCTGGGATTCCGCCTACTCACATACATCATGGTTTCACCAGGAGCCTCATGATGGACATGCACTCGCTCACCCACAGGTGTTTTCAAAGTGTTTTGAAAATTATAAACAAGAGAATCCAGGCTTAATAGTTGATTTTACCCACATTATACAAGTCAAATCAGATGAAAGACTTGGTCGATTTGTTTTAATTTTCTTTAAAAAACAAAACAAAACATGGAGTGATTGGCTTCAAGTACTGATCTTAGTTGCAGACATCAAGATTCCACTTTTCTTAAATATACATTCTTTTCAGCCCTTGATCATACAAAGCCTACTAGACGATACTCGGTAATACTAATCTTGATACTGATGTGTCTGAAACTCTGCATTCCTATTTTATCAGTGCTGAGAAAAATTTTGAAGGAAAAATAATCAGTACTTGCTTTGCTTTTGTTTTGCCTACTAACTGGTGCTTTTTATATTGTGATGCCCATCAAAACAAGTTTTTGCAAGAACACCATGACATAGCTATTACCAGTTAATCACACTCCAAAAAATTAAGATTTCACACTCTAATTAGAAAACTGGTGACTACTTCATATTCACATCATTACACTGCTGTGTCTTCTTCAGCACATAAATCTATTTTCTTGAAATGATCTTCTGAAGAAATTGAACTCAAAAGATTATACACATATATACTGTACAAATATGAAATATACAAAAATGTAAACATATGAAATATGATTGCAAAATGTTTTGATATGGACTAAATCGCTGTACCTAAGTGTTTCCGGGATGTCAGCATTTCTTGCAAAATGTAAGCCTCTTTAAATCTGCCATGGATGAAGCATGTCTTATAAACAAAATATGTACATGTGAACAGAGCACTGATTTTTAATTTATAAATAAGATAGTATGGGAAAAAAGTAAACATTTTATAACTCTGTGTGCTGAAAACCTTTAGGAACAATGGCCAACCCAATAGAAAAGGCAGTCTTAGGGCTCAGACTGTGGGTTTCTAAACAGAGGAAATTGCTGATTCCAGTGTGGGGCAGGAAACATACAAGGTGACATCTTACCACATCTGATCATAAGGAAAGTAGTTCAAGACTACTAGATCCATGTCAGAAGAACTCAGAATCAAACTTGAATCGGCTCTCACTGGTGTAAGTTGAGACAATTTGATCATTAATAAGAACTACAGTGAAGTAAAACTTAAAAACATATTTCAATCCATAAGTTCTCTTGGTAGAAGTATTCTTGGCAGAAGAAAGAATGATCAAATTAGAACATCACTAATAATGAACTAATAATGAATGAATCCATACAGACACTAAACAGCAAATGCTAACAACATACAGCCACACGCACGCATACATACCCATCAAATCAGAATCTTACCCTAGGGTTTAGATCAAAATTCTGGCTTATAGAAAGCACAGAGAGTTGGTCAGAGGAAATGTTAAAATATGTCATGAATTTTAAGATCATTGGAAATCTGAACCCAGACTGAAAATTTGATGACTTTGATGATTTTTTTTTTTTTTTACATGTGATATTGATCTTGTGATTATGGCCAGGAGAAAAGAGAACTCGACTTTTAGAGGCAGATATCAAAAAGCTTACTAATGAGTGGATGTAATACTTAGGCTTGTTTCAAAGCAGTAGGAGGAATGGGGGTGGGGGAAGATTGGAAAGGGCAGGACTGACTGGCTTTTGTTGGTAAATGGTTGTTGATGCTGAGTGGTAGGGCAAAGATTTCATTAGATTACATTTTTATTTTTCCGGATGTTTGGAAGGTGCTGTAAACAGAAGTTTGGGGGGGTTTTGTTTCTTGTTTTATTTGTTTGTTTTGTATTTGTCAGCAGCATTTAGGAGTGCTAGAGATTTACTTCAACACCGAAATCTTTGAAGATTTGTAAAAACACAGTTGCATGTAAAGGCATTTAAGAAAATTACTTGAAGACCACAGAAAGTCTATTCACCATAGCGCTCAGTACCACACGGCTCACAGTAGAGATCAATTAGCTATCTCTTCATCAGGCAGTTGGATCCAATTATATCCAGCTTGTCATTTTCCAAATATAAATACTACTTGTTTTAAAAGTCAAGTTTTTAAAAAAGTGGCCAACATATTAGAGTTTTATTGAATATGAATGGTGTTCTTCCAATATCTATCAAATGTTAACATTTTTAATGGTCTCATCAAAAGTTCTTACAGATATGTGCATAATAAATTAACATGAGATTTCAGAAAAGGGAGAGTCAACAACAAGTATCAGGCTGTTTAGGATTGCTACACTGGGACTAAGTCTTTTTGACCTTAAATCCATGTTACAATTCGAATAAAACTATTTTTATTAAGTGAAATAACATTGAGAGAAAACTTTTGAAGGGATTAAAATCACCATTAGATAAAATCATTGGTGATATATACTTGTGATAGGAAGATAGAGTATCTAAAAATTATTCAGCATTCCATTGACTAATATTCTTTTAAAACACACACATTCCATTTAAAAAGATTACTTTTCATCATTACATCTCAGTAGTTATGAAACCTCCACCCCCCCTTTTTTATTTTTAACCAGGATGAATTAACTGATGACTTTAAAAAGGAAGGGGGAAAAACAGTGATATTTTTTAAAACGCACAGAGATTTACGATAAGAACATGGATTACTCTAGTTTCAGAAACCGTATTTTTTATTGTGACTTCAGGGAGCTCAAAATGCAATTTGGATTGAAGATAACTAATTCTTTCAGGGTCAGACAGAAATCCAACGTTTCCAGACAGCCCAGTTTGTTTGATCAATAAGTTCTGGCTGGTCCCATTGTGATAGCCATTTAATTTGTTTTATGTCCCACACGGCCCTTTGTCACCATACAGCCCATCTTTAATTACTCCTAGGTGAAATACGAACCCCTAGGCCCCTGCCTCTTTCTCTAAGAACTAACATGACTCAAGTATTATGAAGATGTATCATCAATGGAGCCAAACTTTGAAGAGAGGTCTTAGGATTATTCTAAGACATTACTATACATAAAATCGGACTACCTGTACCAGGAAGTCTTAAAAACATATTGGGGTATCTAGCAGAAATGCAAGTTAATTTTTATGCCCTTGTCCAAAGAATAGGAAGCTGATTTCCTACATGGCACTTTTCAATGGAGGGATAAAATGGGAAGACAGAGGGAAGGGAATAAACTGATAACTGACTGACTGACTGACGACTGACTGAATGAATGAATGAATGAAATAAAAGAGGCCGTATGAACTGAAGATAACCAGGTGTTATGACCTACAGATTATGATCAATCCAATTCTGTGCACTACCACTGCAATGCCGTGAGCTATTGCTTACACATATAAATTTGTAGTGTAAGTCTTCCCAGTGGATTGGATACCCTGAAAGCAAAGACCTTCCCTTAGCAGCCTTCCTATGTATGACGATCTGCATCATATAAACATTTACAAAAACAAACTTATTCTCAAGTGTGCGCTTCTCTAATCAACAAATATTATCACCAGAGGCCACATTGCCATGGTAACCATTACTCTGTATCAAGATATGAGCATTCCTGTCCTTGGGCTATGAAAATGCAATTATTTTGCTTTATTTTTTCCTTTTTTTGTGGTTGATTAGCAAAGGCGCTATAGAGAAGTGGTGAGTGTAGGGCTCAAAATTAGGCTCTCTGGATTCAAATTTCAATTCTTTCATGCAGCAACACCTACACACCTACATACCTCAATTTATTTTATAGAAGAAAATTTATAAAACATTTATTTATAAATATAGAACTTTTAGAGATTTTTGAGGTTTAAATAAGTTATATAAAATGCAAAACAAAATAACTGTCAAAGCAACTGTTTAATACATACTGTTATCATCACTGCTTTACCAGAAATGCAAATATTTCCCTCTGCAATGCCCTCTGACAATTTGAAGAGTAAGCCTCTTATTCAGGTAAAATAGGACTTTTTTTTTTCTGGTTGATTCTGGGTCTTGTTTTGATTAGCAATCTAGGTCATGGTTTTTAAGTTTATTTATTTATTTATTTTGGGGGGGGTGTGCATGTGCATGAGTGGGGGAGGGGCAGAGAAAGGAGGAGACAGAGAATCCCAAGCAGGCTCCATGCTGCCAGTGCAGAGCCCAACCCAGGGCTCAAACCCACATAACTGGGAGATCATGACCTGNTGTGTGTGCGTGTGCATGAGTGGGGGAGGGGCAGAGAAAGGAGGAGAGAGAATCCCAAGCAGGCTCCATGCTGCCAGTGCAGAGCCCAACCCAGGGCTCAAACCCACATAACTGGGAGATCATGACCTGAGCCGAAATGAAGAGTCAGATGCTTAACCAACTGGGCCACTCAGGCCCTCCAATCTAGGTCAATTTTTTTAAGAAGGAAGAAAAGTTTCTTGAGGAAACAAAAAGGAAATAAACACCACTGGGGAAAACATGTTGGGTGGGAAGTAAGATATAATTGCTCTACATTCAAAAGAAGAATAGACAGGAGTCCAAAAGATGGAGGGAAGCTTTCAGAGTATGCCAATATGGGGACAAGATCACTTGGAGGTTGTCTAAGATGAGAGGGTTCCCATTGTCTCCAAATGGCCAGTGACTGGACATGGCAACACTGCCGAGATGGAGCTGTGTGGATGTCCAAGAAACATGTGGGAGCCACATCATCACTCAGGGAGTATCCAGTTCAGACTCCAGCAGGAGCGCTCTCATCGCCTGGAGAGGACATTCTTACTTTATCATGTACTACCGTATTGGTCGTCTGAAATATCCATTACCCAAGAGTTGATTCAGTTTCTCCTAACTTCATGTGAACCACTCCCCAGCTCCCTCCATGAGCCAGGACATTTGCAAACCCAAGAAACGGAGACTCTGGGCAATTAATATGATGGTGCTGGTGACACTACTCATGTACTCTTGAAAACAGAAGTTAACCAGCTGCAACCCCCCTGAGGAAAAAGCCCATCATTTAATGTCTTCCCTCCCTGGCACTCCTGGGAGGCTAAACTAGGATAATTAAAAAACAAATCTTGGCAATCATTTGTGACTCTTATGTACTCATATAACAGTCTTGTAAAGATTCCTTTTCTTCTGGTTGTCTGATTCTTTTATCATATTTGTTTCTTACTCACATCCTTCATTTGTACTTTAAGTACACATGGCATGCATTTGCCAAATGTGACAATCCATTATAGTAATGAAAGTACACAACTTCAGTAAACAAAAAGGATGAACATGTGGAAGATACAAAAAAAAGAAAATTTGTATCTAGAGAGGAGACAATATTTCATTCCATATTAACGTCTTTTATTCTAATGCATGTAAAGAGATGGGAAAGCTACTGATGTGTTGCTAAGAGCAGAATCAGAGAGCTTTGCAGGTTTAAGAGCAACATGAAGAATGTGAGCTATTCGTTTGAGAGCACCCCAAACCTAATTTCTTAAACTTGAAAAACTCAGTAACACCTTAAAAAAAATCAAAGCTCAGCCCTAAATCCCCAGAGACACTCTAAAAAAGTAGGCAGATAATTTTCATCCTTTCCTGCAAGTATTTTTTTCTCTCTATGAAAAAACACAATCCACAGCTTCCCTAGGAGAAGTGAGAAAGATAACTAGTATAGTTGTAGTCAATCCCTGATACGATTTTTTTTCCTATTCCAGCCAGCCAATAATTTTTGCATATACAAACTCCATCAAGTCAGAGGCAGGAAAAATAGGAAGAAAGCTAATCGGAACTGGATAAGAATATAAATCAGCCTTCCTCTAGTGACTTCAGATTCTTGGTACCATAAAATTTAAGAGCATCCGTTATCATGACCTGCTGCTGGTTGAGTAACTTATGTTCTAGAATATTCCTGAACACACGGAAAGATGATAGAGGTGAGGGGGCTTCCTGCGCTGAGATGGAACTCCATTTCCCCTCTCACGACTACTCAAAGCTGGGAGATGCGCTGTAGGTCGTGGAAGGCACGGTAGAAATGGGTAACTCCCTAGATGGGGGTGGTGGTCACAACTGCAGCGGCTCCACTTTATTGAAGACAAGATGTCCGGGCTTTTGCTCTGGATGCAGGAGCTCAATGAATCTTTGTCACCATACCTTGAAGAAGGCACTAGCATAGAGATTATGTAGATGTGCAGACTAAGGTTGACACAGGTCACTGACCCGAGGCCACGGAACCAGGAAGAGGTCAGAAACACAGAAAATGTATACTCTTGGACAGAAAAATGATGAATTCAGATGCTACCTTGAGACTCTAAGCTTTACCAAGTAAATCAAATGCCTTATTATGGAAATGCCCTTTCATAATGAATTCTTAATGAAATAATTTAAATAAGAATCCTTCTATTAACTTTGATTTGGAATTAGTAGTATAAAAAGCTTGTTTCTCATAAGTAACCTATATAGTTCCTTTAACTGGAAAGGGAAAGATAAGAATGAAGTCTTTATGTTTTTAAAACTTGGCTTCCAGGAAGCTCAGAATTAACTTTAGCTTTTAAAGAATACTCTCCATCTAGCTCCAGTCTTTTTTTCTCTCCCATGTCTTGTTTTATCATAGAAAGCTTCAGTCCTCACCTCCCCTTAAATATGTTAAAATAATTTTTAAAGTATAAACTGCTGACAAAGTCCAAGGCAGTTTCTTAAAAGAAACCAGGTTATACCCCTTGGGACCAAATTTATCTTCCTTGTTCTACAGTGGGTAAAGGTAGCTCCTCTTCTTTCAGGAGAACTAGAGATGTTCTCAGAAGAGGTATGGGCTTGTGTGTCCCCATGAACCATTCAAGGCACATCTTTGGTTCATTAAGAGCGGACATCTCTCTCTTATGCTGAACCTTAGTTAGTCGACTCTATTAATTGGGAAATGGTGCTTCCAAGGTGTCATTATTTCCAACTAATTACTTGCACTGGACAGTGATCACATCCTGCTTCCTGTCTCCACGATTCTATTCTCAGCAGAGACAAGCTCTCCTGCCCAGGTCATTTACAACTTAGTTCTCATGCTTATGTTATGACACCAGGTTGCCTGGTCACTTGCTACACCTTTCGAAGATGGCAGGCAAAGTACACGAAAACCAGAGACAAGTCCGTATAAAAAGAGTCAATGTTCTTCTGTTTTTCTTTGTAGTTTCTAAGCTAAAAAGCATTTAGCACAGCAATGATCAGATGGATGAATAATAAAAAAGTCACATATCAAATACTGAAATATTAATAACATATTTTTTCCATGTGACTGCCTAATGCACTTTAAGAACCTTTCTGCTCGTCACCATGCTCTAGATACTACATGCTTACTCATTTTAGAGACTCTTAACACTGCAAGATTGCTTGAACTATGTACTTAAGCCCAAGATTTCAAGAAAAGACCTCCAGTGTTATTCTGAGAAAAGGATTCAAAGTGGAGTGTACATATCTGAAATAATAAAACACTACTTGTCACTTTTTCAAAGCCTTCACAGAAAGAGACCCAAGAAGACCAGAGTATTCTACCATAAAATGTTCAACATGGTACAAAATTCATCAGTACTAGCCAACAGAATTATCGATCATAACTTAAAATTGTTCTGATCATTTAATTGGTGAAAAATGCACCATCCTTATCTCTGGGTCCATCAGTGATCACTCATCTTTCTTCCCTTCTCACCCCGCCACATTCCACTACCTTCATTAGTTCATATTTGTAAGGGCCCAGGCTGTCAACCTCTTTTCACTGAGAAGGTTTTCAGGAGACAAGCCTGAGCTATGGATCACTGTTTGAATCATCACAAAATGCCCAGACAACAATCTCAACACTATCTAACAGCCAATCCAGCTGTCTCTACCTTAGGATGCAGCAAAGGGCATCTTGTTCTGTATGTTCAAGCTTTTCCTTAAAAAGAATAGAACTCAAAGACAGTAAGTAAATCACACTGTTCTCCTCCATCTGCTACCTATCACATCACAGGCTTTAATACAAGTGAGAATAGCCTAGAAGAAAATAAAAAGGAAAGAAGAAAATACCAAGTTTACCAACTTGGTAAGTAAAGTCACAAAGAGCAACCAAGAGAATGAGCCAGGAATGAAATATAGATTCTTGAGTTCCAGCTAGGCAGGTGAGTGAGTAAAAAAGCCCCTCCTTGTGCTGGGGCATGGTGTTCCCAAGGCTTATTCCAGTGCCCAAAGCTTAGTTCCCACATGCAGTGTCCAAGTCACTCGAGGATCTCCAGGTGGCCTAGAACCATCAGTTAATTGAGTATTTACTGAGCACTGATCTGTGCACATCATAGTTGTGTTCTCACAGAGGGTGTGTTTCACACAAGCCAGTTCACTCTTGTAATCTGGATCCCAATGACTGTTAATGAATAAAGTATAAAATGAATAACTAATTATATAATGAATATGAGTCAGGTGTGGTGTCATCTAACCCTATTAAATTACAGAATTAATTATCGCAAATCAAGGGCTTTGATTTTGAATATGGCTAACTACTGGTGAAGCTTAAAGTAAAAGCCAAGCTCTTCAAGGTCCCACAGCAGTTTGTCAATTGTTAAATATATTCATAAGCCAATAAGAAGGGTGTGATTGTTTTAAAAAATATGCAAACTCACACATTCAAGTCCTTTTTCCTTCAGTAAAGAACTTTAGGCATCTTATAGTCTAAAGACAAAATGAAAATCATACTAAGCCACTAATCAGAAGTTCCCATCATTCATGACTTAATGAATTTCTTTTTTTTGAACTGTTTTAATGTTTATTTGTTTTTGAGAGAGCGAGAGCAAGACAGAGACAGAGAGACAGAGAGAGAGACAGAGCATAAGCAATGGAGGGGAAGAGGGGGAGACATAGAATCTAAGGCAGGCTCCAGGCTCTGAACTGTCAGCACAGAGCCTGATGTGGGGATCCAACCCACAAACTGCAAGATCATGACCTGAGCCAAAGTCAGATGTTTAACCAACTGAGCCACCTAGGCACCCCTAATGAATTACTCTTAAATGTTGAGTTTTCTTGTGTGCTAACATCAGTTATTGGTTTTTCTTACCTGTGAATGTGTTTCCATAGCCTTATGCATTTCATTTCTGCCCTGCTTTATGAGCTTTGCAGATGATTAGAAGCTGAAGATTTGGTATTTTTATTCTATTTTGTGACCTTGGACTATTTATGTAACATTGTTTAGCCAAATTGTTTCCTTGTCTCTAAAGTATCTAGAGAGGCCAGATTGAGCAATTGGCAAGTGATAAACCAAGTGATTAATTTAGACCCATAATTACTATTGAATTGGTGAACAGCAGTCACATGCATTCTATGCTGAGTTTCTTGGAAGAGAGAAATAATGTGTTAAAGCAATTCACATGAATTCATACATTGTTTATACCATTTGTGCCAAAATGGCCATCTGTCTAGGGCATTTTTTTACCTAATTATAATTTGGCACATTGGCTGGTTTTTCTTGACCAACACTCAAGTACCGGTCAACAAGTGTGTTTCACGACACATTATCCGCAAGTGAATTTTGACCAGTGACATTTTAGGAGGTGGGGAAAACAAACTCTGTCCCTAAATCCTGATTTCATCTTGTATTTTCTTTTGAATCTGGGGCAACTTGCATGTAATTGTGAAGTTTCTCTTCTTACTTTGAATGCATATTTTCACATTAAAAATGATGTTTTATTGGCTTATGTTTGCATAGTATATTTTCCTTCCACTTTCGTATCATTGGCGACTGCTTACAATCTAAACTCTTTTGTTAAAATGAAGTCACCATTGCATTTTCTTTCCAATCTGTTCCAACCTAATTCCACCGAATTTGTGTTTTCATGTGGATAATCAGCTGCTCCTCACAGAGGTATTATATTCTCTTCAAAGAACCCAAAGGCAGACTACTGCGTTCTGCACACCAGCAAATTGCCCAGTGTTGTTACCATCGCCTGAATACCACTTTATAGACTCACCTGGGAATCACAAGGACATCAGTTACTGTGACTAGTGCAGAGCTGTTCACAGGATTGTTAGTGCTTCAAGAAAAAGAAGGATCCTTGGTTTAACCAATCTATCAGAGAAGGTGTCTGGCCACATTAAGGGGAAATTGTCCAGGATTTGGGATAAGAACACAGAGAATGGATCAGATTAGATCAGGTCTCTTCCCTGCTCTGCAACCTGGAGCACCTCTCCCTAGTTACATAATCAAGCCTCGGTTCTGCAGACTGATATTCAAGGACCCCTTCGTCTGGCCCTAGTTATATTTCCTTATATACTCAACCCTCCAATTATACTATTTTAAGACATATCAAAGTCACAACATAACTATAGAGTTGTTTACATCCCCCCTTCCCTTGACAAATTTCCTCTTCCTTTTTTTTTTTTAACGTTTACTTATTTTTGAGAGAGAGAAAGAGAGTGCGAGCAAGGGAGACAGGGCAGAGAGAGACAGACAGAGACAGAATCCAAAGTAGGCTCCAGGCTCTGTGCTGACAGCATGGGGCTCGAACTCAAAACTGTGAGATCATGATCCAAGCCGAAGTCAGATGCTTAACAGATTGAGCCACCCAGGCACCCCTCCACTTCCTTTTCTATCAAAATGCTATTCATATAGATAATCTCAATCATTTTTACTTCCTTTGTAAAGCTCCTCCAGGACCTAGGTTAGGTTTTACACTCTCACAGAGCTTTGTAAAAGCCCCCCCATTAAAGCACTTATTTCATTCTGCCTTAGCTTCACCTCACACACTCCCTTTCTCCAGTCTGAAGCCTTTGCATTCTTTAAAACACCACACTGAGGAGCAATACATTGTTATTCAATTGAGACTGGGGACTCTACTTCCTTAAAAGAAGGGCTGAGAGCCCTTCACAGTTACTAACCTCCTTAGTAATGAGAAAAGTTCTGTCTGTTGTTGGAAAACTCTACAGCTGAAGGGTCATCAGTTGGCCAAGTTAAGTTTACAGAAAACTTTTGTTTGGTTGCCGAGTGTCCAAAAAAAATGGAGCCAACTTTTTAAGACAGATTTCTTGTTTAAAAATCTGGATTAGGCCTCCCCTTAAAAAAAAAATCTAAAACCACTGGGNCTGCCATTTATTATCATGTGCACACATTTACTTTTTATTAATTTTTAGTGTTGATTTATTTTGAGAGATGCCAACATAAGCAGGGGAGGGGCAGTGAGAAAGGGATAGAGAGAATCCCAAGCAGGCTCCATGCTGTTAGTGTGGGGCCTGACACGGGGCTCGAACTCACCCACCAAGAGATCATGACCTGAATCAAGGTTGGACACTTAAATGACTAAGCCACCCAGGCACCCCCACCTTTACTTTTTAATAGTACATAAATATGCCTCTATAATCAGAGATCTGTTAAAAGAATTTTTAAGAACATTTTCAAGGGGAGTCTTGGTGGTGCAGTCCATTAATCGACCGATAATGGCTCAGGTCATGACTTTACGGTTCGTGAGTTCAAGTCCCACCTTGGACTCTGTGCTGACAGTGTGGAGCCCACTTCAGATCCTCTGTTCCTCCCCTGTCTTTGCTCCTCCCCCACTATCACTTTCTCTCTCTCTCTCTCTCAAAAATAAACAGATGTTTAAAAAATTAAAAAATAAATTTTTTAAAAGCTGGACCAGGAATACCATTTTTTCCCTTGATACATTATTTTCAGTGATCCAACCTGATTTATATGTGCTTTTGAATTTGCAGTGACTGACTGATATTTTCCCCTACCTCCCAAAGGCCAGCTAAGCTGAGGAGTAAGAATTTGTTCAACTAACGAGGAAGTCTACTGTCATTATCACGGTGGCTAGACCACGACACTGACAGACTGTTTTCTCTTAAGGCAGAATGTGAAGAGAAAGTCAACAAAATAGGGTTGGAAGGGTTCAAGGGAGTTACTTTTCTGAATATGGGAGTGGCTGCCTTGGGACCTTCACTCAGTGAAGCAAGTGAATCCACCCTTTTTCTACCCCTGCCTGGGAAAGCAACAGGAAGCTCCCAACCTCTGTCTGGATTTCAAGATCTGCTATCAACCAGAACCGATTGCTGATCACAGCTAAGCAAAAATGGTCCAAATCTAGTGGTAACCAACCAAAGGTAAACATCACATGAGTTAGAGACAGGACTCATTTACTCAGACATAGTCTCAGAAAGAGGGAATGTGACAGAAGTAGGCAACAGCTGGGAATAATGAAAGCTCCAAGCATCACCCTTACAGTGGAACTAAGGAAACTATTGCTCTGAGAAAGAAACACTCACTCTGTCATGAAGGACTCAGCACATCCTGAATTCCTTTAGTGGCCAAAAGAGGCTCGCATGTATCATTAGGCATAGTTCCACCACGTGACCATCAGAGAGCGTGCCTTAGGCAGCCAGCCCCAGTTCCGCCATTAAAGAGAGCGTGTTTTTAGCTACAAGCATAATGTTGCACTCAATTTTGCTTTCCATCTAAAATGTTTTATTCACAAGGTAATTAGAAAACACCTTACAGTGAAGGAAAATATCAACTCAGTAGGGGAGTACAGATAGATAGGATTAACCTGGCTGACCCAAATTGGCAACAATTTGAAAGGATGATAATCTAAGAGCGGAAAGAGAAAGCAAAATGTGATCCTGAGCTTTATACTCCTAAAGATGTCTGCCCCTGTGGTGGGGGTACACACCACACATGGGTGAACACACTCACAAATGTGTCCAAACACTACATAATTCAAAGACCACATACTTTTCAAGTTTCTGGCAGATAGAATATTTGAAAGATAGTATCTTCCCTATTGCATCTGTTTTTTTAAGTTTATTTATTGAGAGAGAGAGAGAGAGAATGAATATCCCAAGCAGGCTCTGCACTGTCAGCATGGAGCCCACTGTGGGGCTCAATGCCATAAACAATGAGATCACGACCTGAGTCAAAATCAAGAGTCAGATGCTTAACCAGCTGAGCCACCCAAGAGCCCTTTTCCCACTGCATCTTAAAAATGGTCTGTATGTCTTTTAAACTCATGTGAAGTAATTCTTTGTAACAAACAAACCATTCCTTTTCTAATCTGCTAGATTTTATCCAAATAGTAACCAGATTTATCCAAATCTGGGATTCCAGGACAAAAAGGAAAAAAAAAAGGAGAGAATTCTAATAACCTGATTTTTTTGTCCTTTAGAGCAAATATTCTCAAACTTTCTTGACTTAGAGCCCCACAGGAAAGATACTTTACACGATGACTTAATATACACATACTTGAAACTAAATTCAGTAAAACAATATTCTTTCAGACACCACACTCTCACATTGTCAATTTTGTCCGATTCTGTTTTGTGAAAAGAAGAATGTTAGCCATACCTCCTACCAAACTGAGTCTGTGGCTCAGTAACACATCATAACTTGCAGTTTGAAAACCTTGAAAATGTTTTACTTTCAGAGGTACTCCTCAGCATGATCCATTTACTTTATTAGCTAATTGGGGAACATAGGAAAAATCTAAAGGTGGTGAATAAAAACACTAAGTTATATACTATGATTATCTTCATTTTGCAGATGAGACATAGAAATGTTGCAAGTCTGCCTTGAATAGCCAAAGCTATGAACCACCACGATGTTCTGCCCTTCACTTGCAATTGAAGCAAATAGTGAATTCAGCAAATGCACTGGATAATTAGTATTTTAAATATTTTTAAAAATATATTTATTAGAGAGAGAGAGAATAAGCAGGGGAGGGGCAGAGAGAGAGGGAGAGGGAGAATCCTAAGCAGGCTCCGTGCTGACAGTGCAGAGCCCAATGCTGGGCTGAAACTCACAAACCATGAGGATTGTGACCTGAGCTGAAACCAAGAGTTGGATG
Organism: Crocuta crocuta; assembly: GCF_008692635.1. NCBI lineage: Eukaryota > Metazoa > Chordata > Mammalia > Carnivora > Hyaenidae > Crocuta > Crocuta crocuta. The sequence goes on from NW_027528640.1 coordinate 4,928,136, forward strand.
CTTAACTGACTGAGCCACCCACATGCCCCAGTAAGCATTTAAAAACATTTACAAGAGGCATCCATCTATCTGATCCATAAACTCTTCATCAGGCATTAGAATTTCATAAACAGATCACAAGTTAATCACGAAGGCTCCCTTACACACAACAGATGGGACTTGTATCTGCCTCCACTATTAAGGAACATAAAGGAACTTATTATGCACCAGTACTCTGTGGAGCCACCTGCAGATCCTCTCTCCGCCTTGCAGAAGATGAAGACACCAGAGAGTTTATACAATCTCCCCAAGCTTTCACTCAACACATTTTTTCTGATGCGCCCCATTCCCTAACCAGACTGAACTATTTTGAGTTTTCTAAGTCTACCAGGTTCTTTGTGCACCTACAGTTTTGCGCAAATTTGTATTTGTGTCTGCATGCTTCCTTTTCTTCTCCAACTGGCCTGTTTCTACAAAGTTCAATTGAAAGGCCACTCAGGAAGTCATCTCTGACTTCTTTCCTGTCCTGTTAAGTGTCCCCACCCCTTGCTTCCTTTCCTCGATAATAGCACTTACATTTTCATTTTCAGCCGACTTATTGGTGAATCTCTTGAGACTGAGATTATGTCTTTCATTTCCGTACTTCTAGCACACAGCACTATGATAAGTTTTCATTAAATGTTGGCTGGTTTGATGAGTGAAGGAACCAGCAAACAAAGTAAAAATAAAAAGAAAAACAAAAACCTGAAAACCAAAAAAAAAAAAAAAAAAACACCCACATGGAGCCTAAATGAATTAAAGTGAAGATTCAAACTCTTATGTAGTTACTAATCTAAAAGGGGGGGGGGTTGGTGGAAAATCCTCTCCCAATAAAATTATCCGGGAGTGAACTCAACTCTCTTCTGTTAATCCATCAAGACGTTGCTGACACACAAGTTTAGCTGAGCTGGGAGTGAATGATTTAGAAAGAAAATATTGCAGAAGAACAAAAGAACACTAATTAGCTCAGAAAAGGGGCTGGGCTGCTTCTATATAAAATATCAATGGCATAAAAATATAAAAGTCTACAAATCAGTGTTTATTATTATTTGTAGATGTTTTACGGGTTGCTCAGGTAAAAGTTAAAAATCAAAACAATGGCCAAATTATGAAAAGAGCCCAAATGTCCATCATCTGATGAATGGATAAAGATGTAGTTTATATACACAATGGAATGCCACGTGGTAATGAAAAACAATGAAATCTTGCCATTTGTGAAATGTGGATGGAACTAGAGTGTATTATGGTAAGTGAAGTAAGTCAGAGAAAGACATATCCTATGACATCACTCATTTGTGGAATTGGAGAAACTTAACAGATGACCGTAGGGAAAGGGAAGGAAAAATACAATAAAAACAGAGAAGGAGGGAAACCATGAGACTCAATACAGAGAACAAACAGGGCTGCTAGTGGCGTGTTGGGTGGCGGGATGGGCTAGATGGGCGATGGGCAGGTAGGAGGGCACCTGTTGGGATGAGTGCTGGGTATATGGAAGTGATGAATCATGGAATCCACTCTTGAAGCCAAGAGTAGACTGTATGTGAGCTACCTTGACATTCATTTTTTAAAAAAAGAAGTTTAAGGAGAAAAATTTTTACTTGGAAATCTTCACATGATGGCTTTTTTTTTTCTTAAATAGTTTATTGTCAAATTGGTTTCCATATAACACCCAGTGCTCATCCCAACAAGTGCCCTCCTCCATGCCCATCACTCCCCTTCCCCTCTGCCCCACCCCCCTCAGCCCTCAGTTTGTTCTCAGCATTTAAGAGTCTCTCATGGTTTGCTTCCCTCCCTCTCCCCCACTATTTTTCCCCTTCTTCTCCCGCTTCATCCTCCATTAACTTCTTCCTCCTAATCCACCTATATGTGCAAACATATGGTATTTGTACTTCTCTGTCTGACTTATTTCACTCAGCATAACACCCTCTAGTTCCATCCATGTTGGTACACATGGCCAGATTTCATTCTTTCTCATTGCCATGTAGTATTCCATCGTACAGATAAACCACATCTTTTTGATCCATTCGTCTATTGATGGACACTTAGGCTCTTTCCATGTTTTGGCTATTGTTGAGAGTGCTGCTATGAACATTGGGGTACATGTACCCCTATGCATCAGCACTCCTGTATCCCTTGGGTAAATTCCTAGCAGTGCTACTGCTGGGTCATAGGGGAGTTCTATTGTTAATTACATGATGGCTTCCAACGATTGCTTTTAAAAAACAAAATGTACAAGTATATTTTATATATGACAATATACAAGTAGAGTTTTTAAGACATCTTTGGTTCTTTCTTAAACACAATGCCTTGGAATATGGAATATGCTTTGTGGTGAGAGGCTCCTAATTGCCAGGATAAAAAAAGGTTTTCTAAAGCAAAATTATACATTTCACACTTCATACTAAATATATATATATAATATATATTATATATATAATTGAAGTGTTGTTGACACACAATGTTATATTAGTTTCAGCTGTGCAACACACTGATTGGACAAGTCTGCACATTACGCCCCACTCAGCACACCTGTAGCTACCACCTGTCAGCACACATCACTATTACATCACCATTGGCTGTATTCCCTGCACTGTGCCTTTCATCCCCGGGAATGACTCCTATAACTGGAAGCCTGTATGTCCCTCTCCCCTTCACTCATTTTGCCTCTCCCCTCACCTTCTCCCTTCTGGCAACCATCAGTTTGCTCTCTGCATTTATGGGTCTGCTTCTGTTTTGTTTGTCCATTTGTCCTTTAGAGTCCACATACGAGTGAAATCATATGGTACTGTAACAGCTCAGGGGAGAATGAGTGAGTTCACAGGGAGTTCTGCCACTTTGTGATATGCACATGTCACAGCAACCTGTGACCAAGTCATCCCCACAATCATGGTGAACACCTCTGCTGTATATACCAATAAAATGTTAATTTCCTTTCCCCTGTGACAACCCTGATCATATAAGATGCCTGTGAATACCGAGATAAGAAACAGCACTTGACTTTAGCAATGCTGTGCTGCCCTTTAAATGAGATTCCCATTATAGTTTCAATATTGGCGTTAAGCGGGTTCTCAATCAGTGTTCAATGGGAAACAGATTACATGTCAGATGAACAACAAACTCTACAGGGCTCTGGATGGGGAGAAGCACGGCAAAGGAGGTGTTGGCTTGGCAGAAAAGCTGCCACCTTCTCACCAGCTCTTGCTCTGTTGCTCAGGGATCAGCCTTCTGGAGGTTTGTCTGATAATAGTACTTAGACAACTACAAAGAAAAGTTAGCCCACATGTTCCTTTAAAAAGATCAAATAGCTTTACTGAAGCAGAATTTACATGTTGTAAGATTCACCCTTTGCGAGTGACTCCACGAGTCTTGATTAAGTGATTTTTAGTCGACGAACAGACGTGTGCAGCCATCCCAATACCCTAGTGGACAACATCTCTGTCACCTCCAGAAAACAGCTCTTGGCCATTTGGAATTGATCCCCATTCCACCCCCACCCTCCAGGAAATCATTAGTCTTCTTTCTGTTTCTATGGATTTCTCTTTTCTGGACATTTTACATAAATGGAATCACATAATCTGTCATCTCTTCTGTCTGGCTACCTGCACTTGGCATAATGCTTTGGAGTTCACTCATTTTGCTACAAGTATCAATCATTATATTTTATTGTGAAATAATATTTAAATCTGTGGGTGTCTCACACTTGCTTTATTCACTCATCAACTGAGGAACATTTGGATTATTTCCACTTTTTATCTACTGTTAACAGTGAGGCCATGAACATTCTTGTACAAGCACAGACTTGGGTTGTCCTTTCTCTTAGAAACCTATTAATAGAGTTTCTGGATAATAGGGTACATTTATATTTCAATTTTTAAGAAATTGCCCAATTTCTTCCCCCAAAGTGGTTAGACCATTTTATAATCCCACCAGCAATGTATGAGAGTTCTCTTCTCCACATCTTCCCAATGTGTTATTATCTTATTTTAATATTGCTGTTCTAATCCACATATTCTTGTCTTAATGTTATTTTTATTTTTGAGAGAGGGAGAGAGAGAGAGAGACAGAGCACAAGCAGGGAGGGGGCAGAGAGAAACACAGAATCTGAAGCAGGCTCCGGACTCTGAACTGTCAGCACAGAGCCAGATGCAGGGTTCAAACCAATGAACTGTGAGATCACAACCTGAGCTCAAGTCGGACACTTAACTGACTGAGCCACCCAGGTGTCCCTGTACTGGTATTTTTAACTGAGAGAAAATGGAAAAATGGCCCTTGTCATTTACAGAGCCAATCATGTGACTCAATCTCTGTTGCATACATCAGTTTTACTCTAAAGAAAAAACACATTTCATTTCCTAGTAATGGATGAACAGAATGTCAGCTATGTAGGGGAAATGAGGGAATAAAATTACATTGAAAAACTAAGGATATATGTGCTCTATATACCTTGTAGTTTGGGGAAGTGAAGCCCAAAGCAAGTAATTTCCTCAAGTAGATCTGATTGGTTTTCTTGATACAAATCAGATAGCCAGCAAGCACTATCGTTGCCTATACATATTGATAATTATGGCCACATTTTTCACTTTTAAGTCTCCATGGGGAAATATACTATTTGTACTTACTGAAAAGTTCTTATGTGAAGCCCCAACCCTTAGCAGTATCTCATCTTATTTACAGATCTTACTGATTTCTCTCAGATATAAACAAAATATTTCATTTCCATGACCATTTTTAATTAATAACTATATCTATAAATAATCAGCAAGTGATGCAAGTATAGACAGGGCTGTCTTGAAAGCTTGAAGGTTTGATGACTGTTTGTGTTCAAACTGAGAGTTTCTGTGGTCTTTTCAAGTTGGGGCAAGTGTGGGATCTGCCATGAATATATAGGCCCTCCCTGAGTATCTGGTCAGGATCCACTGCTCTCTGAAAATTCTGAGTAGAATGTTTTCTTGGTGAAGGTGAAGAAGACTGAAAGTGAGGAATCTGTGTCCTTGTCACTGATTCAAGCTCTGCAAAGTGACCTGAACCTTGAGGACAGGGTTCATTTGCATTTTCAAACTGATAAAACATTCCTTATATAGGAGTATAAGTATATAAGAAGGGTGTTACATATTTGCCCATGAACGGACTTTGTAAATTTCCTGCAGGGCCACACATTTCCTAAACATACCAACCTCTACACTTGGGAACAGCCCAGAGGCATTAGATTTGGTATCTAACAGTTGGAAAAGAAGCAAGTCCAACCAGAGTGAGGAAAAATGGAAAGGAAGATTCAGGGCTGATGGCAAGGGAATCAGGCTAAGCAGGTTATGCTGCATTTCAAGCCTTTTCCTTTTTTTCCCCAGACATTTTCTTTTTTTTTTTAATTTTTAAATGTTTTATTTATTTCTGAGATAGAGAGATAGAGACAGTGTGAGCAGGGGAGGGTCAGAAAGAGAGGGAGTCACAGAATCTGAAGACAGGCTCCAGGCTCTGAGCTAGCTGTCAGCACAGAGCCCGACGCGGGGCTTGAACCCACAGACTCTGAGATCATGACCTGAGCCAAAGTCAGACGCTTAACTGACTGAGCCACCCAGGTGCCCCTCCCCAGATATTTTCAATCACTTTTGATTCTGGTTCCTACGCAATAAATCAAATCAAGAGCCCAAATTTGACTTAGAAAACTGTGGCTAATGATAGATTTCAGTGAAAATACTAGTTTCTCTTTCCACAAATGGTCTACAAAAGAAGAAACAGGTTAACCATATCTTAAGAAGTATAATACGCCGAAGGTAAAAATGATTCATTAGTGTAGCTTATCTCTAATCAAATAAAATTCAACAGATAGAGCATTCAAAACAGTAGATCAAATTGACAGAATTCGAGAACAAAATGAAGGTAACATTCTGAATCAGTCTATGAAAGAGAGAGAGAGAGACAGAGAGAGAGGTTTGGATTTTCCCTCATTTCAAAGAGAGGTTTAGGTCTCTGAAGGGATGAAAAAACTTGGCAAGATACTTGCAATGACATTGAGCAATGGAAACAATCTCTCTCTAGAGGCTCAGGTGGCCAGTACTTCATCCTTCTGGTTAATTCACTTACTTAGTTGTCCCTCAAATTTTCAAATGCCTTTTCAATGCAGTGCATCAGGGGAGAGTATGTACTGCATGTATAAGATAAAGTCTGTGAAATGAAGACACAGACACCAAGGAAAATGTTTTACAAAGTGACACAACATCAAAAGCTTTTTCAGGTCTTTAAAAAATTTTTTTTTACGTGTAAAGGGATCCTGAGACAAAGAAGTTTGGGCAAGTGCTGATCTCTAATTTCAAAACTCCCTGATCTCTGATCTCATCCACCCAACAGAGATAAAGTAATTAGACCTAAGGATCAACCAGTCTGAATGCAACAGCCGAGTGCCCTTGAGAGAGCACTCACAAAGCATCAAAGGGATGGGAGCCACGCACAGGAGAGAAAAGTAGAAGTCGCTTTGGCATAATGGCTAAGAGCACAGTTTCTGGAGTTGGAGCCAATTGCAATCCATGAGCCATCATGTCACGGGGGAGGATACAGGGTCATTTCCCCAAGCTTCTTATCACAGTGAGATGCCTGATTCAACCTGCGATCCACTGAATGCGGTGTGGCCCTGCATAAGTTACATGACTTTACTGTGCCTCACCTTCTCATAGGTAAAATATAGCTAATAATAAAATCTAAACCACGGAAGCCTTGTGAGGATTATTGGAGTTATTTAATAGAAAGCTCTGGAACAGCACGTGGCACAAAGGAAGTACTTAATATGTACAAGCAATGTAGACTCAAATAAAAGTCATAAATGTTACAGTGTGATGCTAGTCATAAAAATCATGGCTGGAGAAATACAAGCCTTTAAGCCCAGGGTGGCATCAAGGAGGAGAGCCAATGGCTGCATCACACCCTATTTTTTCTTTTATCTAAAGCTGCACCAATAAAGCGTCAGGGAGAATCCTTCCTCACGCCTCTAAGCCAGGCAGAAGGGAGCGGTCTGTGCCCTGTGCCGTCAGAGTCTTTGTGAGAACTAAGAGTTCAAGGCTACAGACTCAAAAACATATATATCTTTTATTTTTACTTTTAGGTTCAAGGCCATTTTAGGTGTTCTTGTCCAAGGTTGACCCTGGGAGACTCCTTGGGTTATTTTTCAAGACTCTCTATAATCCTCAGTTCAATATTACAAACCTTCGTGGGACATCGATGATGCCAGACATCGTGCTAAAATTTGGGATCCAGATTTCCCTGTAGTCTAAGTTATGAAAATAACTTGAAAAAGGGTTGATCAATTCAAACCAAATTACATGTGTTAGTGTTCACTGAGACATGAAAAGGGTAGTAGCATCTTCTAAACACAACAATCATTCAGATAAATACTCTGCTAGTTAACCAACTTCCCCGGGCCAATTGAAAAGATTTCAACTAGTCATGTGAGTTTGAATTCCAAGTCCCACCTAAAAGTAACTTCCGAAGTGAAAGAAATAACTGCAAATAAGATTCAGAGACAGCAAAGTCAAGAGATACTTCTCCAGGAATATCTTACTTATGCTGTGTTTCTTTTCTTCCCTGACTTGGATATATCATAAGGAAATGACCCACTTGTCCACCTACAAATATTCTTTAGGCCGATGCTGACAGGAAATGCCAAGTTACCCATTACCTCTAAAATCCTTTCAGTCTTGTTTGGAGAGAATATGTAAATGGCTTCTTCCTGGTTTAGGTGTCCTGAGTGATGATAATGCAATCACTTGTAGAAAAATGCATTCCCTCATTAGCATGAAAGCCCCGGGATACTTTCCCAATGGAAGGCAACCCAGGGGGGGTCTCCACATAGCTATCAAAACAAGAGGGTTGGGCTTGGCTGATTTGATTGGATCTCCTACAAGTGTCTTATTTCCACTTCTTTCTTAGTGGCAGTCTTCAAGGCAAAGTCTCCTGTCTTTCAAGGAATCCTCCCCAGCCTGGCTGTCATCAAAAAGAATGTGCTAAGACCCAGTGAGACTCAAGCTTTCTGCACAGGGCAGCTGGCACACTAATGGCAGGGGAGCTGTCAGGGATGCAGAACACTGAGCACTGGTGTGTGACCACCTTCTGTCCCACATGTATGTGTTAAGCTTACAACACTGACTTCTTGGACTCCTCCCTTCTCCCCAGAGCCCACTGCCCAGTCCTGTTCATTTCAGGAGACGATTCCCCATTCTGATCCCTTTTTCTTGTCTTCTCCCTCATCACTTTTTCTGCAGCTCTTTTTACATACTAGTCCATTTTCCCTTCCCCTTCTCTCCCACTGGTTTTAAACACCTAAATGATTTGAAATGCAAAACAGGCAATACCAGTCCCCTGTTTAAAACATTCAAGGGCTCTGCAGTTCCCAGAAATCCACAACTACAAAGTTGGACCATCCCTAAGTCCAAACCCCATAGTCTTAAGTTCCTTCCTCCACAAAGTAGGGACAGTAGCAGTACTCATTCACAGGGCTAATGTTAGTGCTATGGTGTGTTTATTCTTGTAAAATGGTAAGAACAGTGGTCGGTACAGATTAAGTAACAAATTCATTTGCTATGATGATGATGGAGAGGGTGACGAGAACAAGGCTGACCATTTTTCTTGGAGCCATGGCTCTGGGCACTGCACGTGGCTGTCCCTCCCCATACTCTAACTCTTTTTTCCTTTTCTTAAGTCATTGTATTTTGTCCCAAACCATTTGCAATAACCAGGCTTGGCTTATATGACCCAACAGTATCAGTTCCTGGGCAGCGACCATTCCCAGGGTTATTACAGAGCTCAGACAATAAAGACCAATAGTCCTAGCATGTCCAGCACAGCAGGGGCATAAGCCTCAAGTAGAAAAACCAGCTTTCTGTTCTTTCACTTGTTGCCAGCAGCCTCCCAGTTTCCTTCATCTCTGGAGCCAAGTAGAAGTCTCAGTTTCCAGACCATTCTCCATTGGCCAATCTGCTATAATGAGAGACTCGGAACCAGAAAAGAGACCTTCTCTCGGAACAGATAAAATGGCGACAAGGACAGAAAGGTAGGTCACTGATTCAACTGTAGAAAATCCTGTAATATCAGACACAGTTGAGCGATAATCTGCTTCCCTGATGCTGAAATAGTCCATGTCTGTGGTCTGACACTTAGGTTGTCTGGGTGAAGGTTAAACCTCTCACCCTTTTAGCTGGATGCTTTTCCACTGTGTAAGCACTGCCACTGCTTGGCTTGATTCAAAGAAAAAGCAGACAGCATAGAGAGGAACAGGGACTTTGCTCAGTTTCATGGGTTTCAAAATATTTGGACCAAGCCATTGGAACTCTCAAGTCCTAGCATTAAAATGCAGTCAGAACTAGTATTTTATAGATAGCGAGTAGAGAGCGGGGGTAGATTTTGAAAAATTCTGAGTGAAAATATCTTCCAACAAAATATTTGAAAATGGTACCTGCATTTATGTATTAATCGAGACAATCTCTTCAGAACAGTATTTGGAAAGGGAAGAGAAGACAAATGACATTTTTCTAGCTGATTACTCTCAATACAGAGAAATATTATGGGCAGTTACTAATTATACAGGTGGGTTGGTTTCACAACTTTTTTTCTATATCAGTTATCTGGACCTACAATTCTCCACATGCCTTCCCTCCCCAACTATGATGGTTGGCCAGAATTCAAAGATCAACACACATGCTACCAAGGGAAAAGACAGTCCTAATTTCAACAGGAGATTCAGGCATTTATTTATCTCTCTTCTTCCCTCTACCTCAGAAACAAGGGATAGGGGTCTCCCTTGGCTCAGAGCCACTGGGATAGCTCCCACTGTCCAAAATGAGAGGAATATTCACCAGAGGTATGGAGGGAGACAGGACATGGCAATGAGGGTCACTGTGGCCTGTGGAGGCTGGAACTCCCAGGCCAAGTGTGCCAGCTGAACACTGTTATTAACATCTGTTTTTCCCTCCGCACCTGGGTCCTACTGTGAGCACCCACTGCTTTAAGGCAAACATGGAAGGGCAATTTTCCTTCTTGTTCTCAAAGCATCTCCATCCCACCTCTGTCCAGAGAGTCTGAAATACTATCTAGCCCCTTCCAGGAAGGGATGTCCAGCCTTGTCCTAGATCACACTTACAAAGGGCTTTAAAAATGAACCACCTCTCTCCTCATATGTCCTTGCAAATGACCAAAAGCCATTTAAGTGCCGACACAAAATTAGTGCCACAGATGCAGAAACTTCTTCCATCACCAAGGCATTCCAGCAAGAGAACACTAACTGAAGATGCATGTTTAGAAGCCATTTGCACCATATAGGATGTTTAGGTTAAAATTGGTTTCAGATCGCTAGAATTACTGGACTTGGCATCAGCAGAACACATGGGGTGGGGGGAAGCCACTGGAGGGTTCTTTTCACAAAGCCGCCCTACTTCTCCCGCAGCAATCTAGCCCCTTCGACTGCATGGAGGGGGGCAGTGCAATGCCAACCAAGAAAATTAGCAATCAGCAGACTAGCACCGGGCACCCCACTGCTTCCTCCCAATCTGCAGTTAAGCTACTCTGTTTTAGACCCAGCCACTCTCTTTAGATCACTCTCTTCTGAACATAGCATCTCATTCCAGGAACAATTCTATCCCTAGGAGCACATGTAAGAAAGAGCCTGCTTTAGAGTCACTCATTTAAGTAATGGTGGTAGAAGAATGTGCTTTACCCACACATAACACCTCTCTCTGGCTTGTCAGTGACCACACAGTTTAAAAAGAAACTACTGAACAGACCTCCTCTGATATGCATTCTAAGCTGAGTAGTTGAATATTCCCTTTCATCCAGAGAACTCCTGAAGCCTGTTTCCCCTTTCTGGATGGGGTTAATGTGTCACTAGTTAAAAACTTTTTTTTTTTTTAATGAGAAGACAGGAATAGATGTGAGAAACACTGAATGAATCCAATAACGAATGACCTTCCTTACTCAAAATTACTACTGAACTAGGTAGAACCCGGGGGAATTATAATATCAAAAATAAACCGACACTCGAATCTATATTACAATACATTTTAACAGTGGTAAAGAAAAATTAAAGTGCTATGTGCCAGGTCTTATAACAGGGACTTCACATGAATTGACAAATCTAGTCCTGTGAGCAGCCGATGGAGACAACCTACTCACATTATATAGACAAGTAAAAGGAGGCACAAGATATTTAGTAACCTGTTTGCCCAGGATGACAAAACTGGCATGCAGATGGCCAGTATGCTGAACTCAGGTACGCGGACATGAAGACCAAGCATTTTAGCCACATATTCTATTGGTTTGCACAAAACTGTACTTCTGAATTTTGATTTATAGTAAGTCTATGGAGGGAAAGATAAAAAGATGCTTTCTGATAGAAGTTGGCACAGAAATGCTTTACATGTTTACCCAAGGCTCTTGTTATCACTCTCTTTTTTTTTCTTTTTAAGTGTATTTATTTATTTTGAAGGGAAAGAGGCAGAGAGAGAGGACACGAGAGAATCCTGAGCAGGTTCCATGCTAAAAGCATGACACAGGGCTCCATCCCAGGAACCATGAGATCATAACCTCGGCTGAAATCAAGAGTCAGACGCTCAACCAATTGGGCCATCCAGGTGCCTTGACCTTGTTATCATTCTAATGTCTGAGGCCTTTAGTGATCATTTTGCAAAATGGTACTTGATGGAACAGGTACACTCTTGTGCCCATCATGTATGCTATGTTCGCTGAGATAGAAAAGTGGAGTCAGTGGGATAGTGGGTCTGCTTAGTGCTTCAGTGTGCCTACTCTTCCCCCTTTAGAAAGGGTCTAGCAAGCAGATGAATCGTGTTTCCCAGGATAAGCCAGAAGGCACCCTGCTTTGTAATCTAACATGTGCACAACAGAATAAAGGCCATTTGCTGTGAGATAGTTCTGGAGAAGGTGCTCCTCTCTGCTATATGGAAACGTGACCATTTTGTTATGTTAAATTGCATCCACTTTCTTTTTAAGACTGTGATGTCTGTGGGCAAGAACCATGTTCTGATTGTGAACCAGACATACTGCGGACCCCTAAAGGGCTAGTGGTCTAACAGGGAAGAAAGAATACACAGGTGATTATTCACATCCAGTGTAATATATAGCAGCACACAACATTTCGAAGGTTAAAAAATGGCATTTTATAGAAACATCCCAAGTGTTCAAAAAAATGAAACAACATGAAAATCACTTCCCCCTTTGTAAGAAAGAATCAAAGAAATGTTCAAATGGGAATTAGTGACTTCAGATGCTATTTGAAAACAATAGGAATCTACAAGGCCCAGGCCAAGAGAATCGGTCTTCTTGAAGTCTTGGAATAGCTTGAGCAACAAAACAAATCCAATCGCAATAGCAAATAATGTGCAGGAATGTGGTGGGAGGGAAGAGCTGAGAGGCTCTGGGGGGATAAAAGGCAGAGACGGGGTCTTCTTTAATCCTGTGTCAACATGATGTCTCTCATTTCAGAGTTGTAAAATATCCAGTGTCTCAGAAGGGACATAGAACAGGGCCAACACCCAGATCTTTGATTTAGAACCTTGTGCTGTAGGCACTGTGCGTCCTGACATATCAGCTTCGTTACTAACAGGACGGCTATCATGAAGACGACATGGAGCGGGTACACACCTCTTCCAAAAGGCCACCTGGGACCTCAGTTCCTTCCCCCTGGGTCCCTCTATGTCATCACACCAATTGACGTCAGCCTGAAGTTACCCCCAACATGCATCTACTGGCATTCTGTTTGGTCCTGCACTAGAACATCAACTCCACGAAGGAAGGGCATGGGTTTGCTTGTTCGCGGTTGTATCCTAAGACCTCTGGTCATCTAGGAATGAACTTGTGTGGCATCAAATAGGCAATCACCTATTTGCCTAATGAACAGATGAGAACGCTTAACTGACCAGGCTTTCCGGTAGAGCTGTTTCATCTAGACCGCTAGACATTCCTGGGTCCAACTGGCAAATGAATGGGCTTAAAGTTGACCTGGGATTTTGCAGTTGATGATACCTCCCCCTCTTCCTCCTTCCCTTTCCACCTTCTCTGCTTCTTCCTCCTGTGTTTAGGATTTCGAGCCTCAGGGTATCCTTTGAGAAAAGAATTTGTCAGATGAAAAGTTGAAAATGACTGAACTACTTCATTTCAAATTCCCTTCCACTGCTGAAATTCCATGGTTCTAGTAGGTCTTACTGTCTGTTGAGTAAAGCAGCTGAGTTCTTCCAGCCCAGGGGTTAAAGGTAGGCTTTCAAAGTATCTTTTGCTCAAGGGGATCCACATTTTTACAATTGTAGTTGGGATTATAAATACAATCTACTCTATCTCCGAATTTCAACCAGTGTCAGTTGGCAATGGTGAAGCTAATTTAATCATTCTTCCCTCCCTATTTTCAGAAAAATAAAAATAATCAGGAAAAAAACAACAACACACACACACAAAAGGAAAATGAACAACTGATGCAGTCTACAGATACACGTGAGTTCATGGTGAATAACTTCCAGGGTTTTAGAGTCATTATTTTCAGAACCCCGCATTAGCCTGTTATTATAATCTAGTGTTCAATGTAAACAGATCCCCGCAAGGTAGCGATGGTTCATTTCCCAGTGGAGACAGAGACAATATGATCACAGAAGCCTAATTGTTCCTACTTCAAGTATTGTCTGTTTGTGTTGAGCAAACCCTGCAGGCTAATATAGAAGGCTTGCTCACTGTGGGACTCTGACTCTAACAAGGCTTCCAAAATCTTACATCTTAAACCCTGAAAGGGAAATGTGTTGAATATAATTCCAATTTATAAAGGCCAAAGAGATATGAAATGCCAGACATGATGTTACATTACAGAAAAGAGGTATAAAGGAAAGAAGAAATCTGTGACAAATGATGGAGCTGGTTAAAATGTTTTGCAAAGCAAAGGGCTGTCAGCATCAAACATGTTAATTCACAACTCAGATTACCATCTGCAACCTGATTTGGAAATCTGTTCAAATTGTAACACTGTTCTCTTATTTCCAAATCAGATTAGATCACCCGAACCGCTGCATTCCAGGCAAAATGGCTCAGCTTTAAAAAACACACACTGAATAAGCCACTTTATTTCTAAAATAATGGTGATAAAAAATGACACATGGTTAAAAAGAAAACAGAAACTTCCTTCACTGAGCAGGCTGCAAGAGTCACATGGCTCACTTTGATTTGGCTTCTCCCAAATGAGGAAAGGCAGGAGTGAACAGAAAAGTAGCAATGTGATAAAAGATCTGGACACATCGGTGATGTCTTGGCAATGTCACCTGCATTGTGGCACCAAAACAATTTAAGGCAATCATGTGCTTCTCCGTTATTACTTACGGGCAAACATGTTCAAGAGGCAAGAAAAACAAGATAGAGTAGGAATAATGATGGCTTACGTGATATTCCTTCATTTTGGACCATTAGCTACCCTTCTCTTCATTTTCCTAAACTACTCATGTACTGTTGGGCTTTTCAAACTAATTAAATCTTCCCCCTGACAGTAACATTATTTAACTTTGAAGCTAATCACATAGTTGGACAGGAAAGGAGATTCAACTCAATAAATATATGGGGCGCACTTAATCTGTCTCAAGCATTCCTCAAAAGGTTGGGGATAGAATCATGACTAAGTCACACCAAAGTGTGGGGAATTGCCTAATTTACCCCAATATTTCTGAATTATAATAAAAATAAAATCAGATTCTGGATAATAGCACACAATAGCTGGAAGTGACTTAAAAGAAAATTTGCTTTCTTCTTTCTACTATCCCTCTTCCTCCCTCTCTCCCTTCTCTTTTTTCTTCTCTTCCTTCTATTTTACTACCTTTCTCTCTCTCCATCTCTCTCTGTCATAAATGAAGCTTCTCCCTAATCATCTGTACTCTTAAGATGTCATAAAATGACCTGGACCTTAGTAAGTGACCAATAGACAAGAAATGTTGTATGACCAAATTTAATGAACACCTAAAGCTAAGTATGTCTAATATGGTAGCCACTAGTCATGTGTGGCTACTGAGCTCTTCAAATGTGGCCCATCCCCAAACAGAGATGTTGAAAAGTGTAAAATACCCTCAAATTTCCAAGACAATGGAAAAATAATGTTTAAAAACCCCATTAATATTTTTAAACATTTACATACTGAAATGACAATATTTCAGATATATTGGGGTAGATAGTAATTATTAAATGAAACTCTCTTGCTTTTTAGTTTTTTAACTTGGATGCTAGAAAATTTTAAGTTACCTGTATGGCCACATTTGATTTCTATCGGACAGCATTTCTCTAAAGAGATAAAGTAGCTAGCAGTTGCCCCTACTGCCAGTAGTGACAATAACAGAGTCAAGTATCTTAACTTCCAGCCTCATCATTTTTATTTTTTCAAAATTTGAATGAGAGAAACTCGTAACAAGGGAAATCTTACTGTCATCTAGGATAAACAGGAGACCATAACTGTTGGTGCTGGGAAATAGACCCCATCCATGATCACGAACATATGGAAACATTAGATACTTTCACATGCTTCAAGTTCAAATGACTCATCAGAGTCATGATGAAAACAGGGAGTTTCCATGATGGAAACAGGGAGAGGTTGTACAAGAGAGGTCATGGTAAGTAAATCACAAAAGAGATAGGCAGAGGCTGCCCCTGAGCAGTTATCTAATCTGAAAGAGGAAAGAACACCTGTAATGAGTTCATACAGGATGATGAAAGTCAGTTTAAGAATAACAGCGTGCACTTAGGTAAATTAGTTGCCACCTTGCCTCTAGAGACTTAGGCATTGATTTTGCTACACTATAGACTCACGAGGCATGTCAGAGTACATACATGTACATGTGCCTATGTACACTTACATATTTCGAAAGCAAAATCACAAGGGGAAAAAAGCTTGCTGAAAATAAAGCAGTATTTTGTAGTCATAGCAACGTCAACTTTTTAAAAGCAACATTAAGGCAAAAGAACTCATCAAGAGCTACATCGAGTTGTTATAGCAACCAAAATATGGCTTTATAAAAACAAGTGTGCATTGAAATAGCCAGAGGGCTATAATAGTATGAGACTATTATAAAAATATATCTTTGGAGACCAAAGGTTTTCTTTTTATCCTGTTTTAATCAGGACTTGTGTTCTTTGCTTCACGAGAAGAAAACATTGTCACACATACACACACACACACACAGCTGCTGTGAAGGATTATAGGAAGGATTATAGTTTTGTCAGCGCTAATAATCATCAGTAGGACCAAAAATAATTCATCACTACTAATAATGTGATCCTTTCTGGATGATCAAAATTGTTAAATCCAAACCCGAGTAAAAACAGTCAAGCTGGGTGGTCTGGAAAGACCATTCTCAGGGAGAATGAATCTAGAATCGGCTTTCTCAACTTTGGCACGACTGACATTTTAGATCAGTTAATTCCTTGTTGTGTGTTGGGGGTTGTCCCACCCATTACAGGATAGTTAGTTAGGGCATCCGGGGCCTCTGCCAGTGATAAGATTAGCAAGCTCCCACCCCCTCCTCCAGGCATGAAAACCAAAAATGTGTCCAGACATTGCCAAATGTTCTTTTGGGGAGAGGATGATGCCAAACCACCTGACGGCTGACAACCTTTGCTCTAGAAACATTTCATCCATTTCATTGATGCTGTTCTGAAACTCATGGACATTCAGCAGATGTAGAAGAAATTAAGCTAGTGAGTTGTTCATCATAATCCTCTTCAAGGGCAATACGCCCCCAGC
>NW_027528640.1:4944942-4993202 GCF_008692635.1 Crocuta crocuta
TCCCTTAAGTCCTCAGACTGATGCTTTACAGGGCTTACCATCTTAGAGCAAACATTTTATTCTTTATTTCAACTCTCAGCGGCGTGGGCCCAGGCTGCTGATCGTGTCACGGAAATTCCACCTCGTCCTGCCTCAGCAGCACACCCACGGATGAGCCCCGAGCTCCTCCGCACATGTGAGGCAGGAAACCTTTCAGCTGGTCTATTCCTCCACCTCCTCCTGCACCCCTAATAATTTTCACAGTGGTTTCCCATTCGGCCTGGGATTGTATTTGGTTAAAAAAAAAAATGGCTGCCTCTCCTTTTGGTCAACTACCAAATTCTCCAAATCAGTCTTTATTTATTGACTTGTATGCCACTTACATGGTACTGAGCATTTAATGCTCCACTGAAGCATCGTCAGTCTGGGGCCATTCAATATTTTATTGAAACCCAGTGAGTTAAAACAAAATAAGAATGCATGTGGTCAACCGTTACTGGGGGACAAATCCAATAAAAATCAGAGGCAAGGTGACAAGAAGGATGGAAGAATGAAGACAATGGCTCCCTGCCAAAGGCAGTTTTCAGCGTAGTTATTAGATGCTGGTAGACGGGAAACCCAAATGGTAAGCTTGTTGAGAGTACAGACTATTTTTGGATCCTTGGAGGCACTATAATACCTGACCCAAAGTAGATAATAAATGACCAGAGCTAGCTTCTCTGACTTAAGGCCGAAGCAGCTACCTAAGCTCAGATTTTGGAGTTGTAACAAAGTTATTATCATTACCAAGAATGATATGTGGTTATGAAGATTTTAGGGGTATATCTTTTTCTAGCTCTTTCCATTAATTTTATTTCACTATTGTTCTCTCATGTAGCTAAATAATTTTATATAGCAATTTTGGAGAAATCTACTTTTTTGGGATTTCTATTCTGTTTCGCATGAGTTTTTCTTTAAAACTTTATTCCTTTTTTGTTAATGTTTATTTATTTTTGACAGAGAAGACACAGGAGGGAGAGAGAGAGGGAGAGAGACAGAATATCTAAAGCAGGCTCTGTATTGACAGCAGAGAGCCCAATGTGGGGCTCTAAGTCACAAACCACAAGGTCACGACCTGAGCCGAAACCAAGATGCTTAACCAACTGAGCCACCCAGGCACCCCAAAACCCTATTCCTTTGAGGAATGTCAGAATGATTCATTGGAATTATAAAAGTCAAGTAATAAGTAAATAAGTAAATAAAATCTCTCTATATCTTTATTTTATAAAAATAAAATATCTTTATGTTATAGATGTCTTTATGTTATAAAGATTATGTTATATAGTCTTTACAACATAAAGATATATCTATATACAAAATATGCACTTTAATACATATTTAATACTATTTTATATGTAATATATATCTTTTCCATTCTATTTTCAAACACAATCCTTACACCTGCATTACTTTCTGGAAGGTGACACATGTTGCTGCAGAACCTTGTACTTTCTTGTGTGTGTATCTATTATTGATTTTCTTGACCTAGGACCTTGAGAGATTGGCAAAAATCTGTATAGAAAAAAGTCAACTATGAATTTCTCTGTCAGTCTTTTCCACTAGAAAAACTGACTGAGAAGTTCTACTCAGTCCCACTTAAAAACTGAGTTACGAAGAAACACGAGACCTGCCAAGTGACTGGTCACACTACAGGACTCTCAAACATGCCATTTGTTAATCACAACAGATGATTCCCTCACATTGCAATTCGACTCTTGATAGCACTGACATAAATGAGTCCTTGAGGACTGAAGCAGCCTCATGAAGATGTCAACGGTGACGTCAGGACTGTGTGTGATCGGTAAGGGTGCACGACCACAATGATATGAGTGCAAACATTGCTAGCTTGCAGACATGTGACTAATGCTTTGCTAACAATGAATTAAAGAGCAATACTCTTTAAGAAGGATACACTCTTCTAAAAAGGAGAGTATGTGACATATGCTTTTGATTTGGTCCTTACAAAAAATATTATGAGTTGCTTTTGATTCTAATCTTAGTCTTCCAGCAAAGAAGAAAGCATATACCAGCTAGGAGAAAAGCGAATTTGAAAAGAAGTTTAAAAATCATACTTTTCTTAGGTCATGGAACTGCCATTAAGGAAGGCTGATTCATGCCAAATTGGGTCCGGGGACAACAAATGCTTTCTGCAGCCAGACAAAGTAGGTAATCAGTCCAACTGTATAAGCAGTCATTTTTCCCCCAGACATCATATCCCCCCAAACAGAGAGATTAGTTGCTGAAGCCCGGTAATATTGTTGGAATAGCACTGACCATTGCTATTCAGTGTCATTAAATTCATTAATTCAGCGTGAATGGGACTTCACAGCTTCCTTTATGAAAGGACATTCGAGAAGCAATTTAAAAAACCAGTTGGTGATGTTTACTTTTATTTTATCCTTTCTCTAGCTTTTCAAATCATCGAATTGATTATTGCTTTAAATGGGATTTCCAGGTTGGAAAACTGAGAAAGGATGTGGTTGGGAATAACCAAGGGGGAGAAAAATTACTATGCTGCACATCATCTTGAACACCTTAAAAATATCCCATGTATCCATTAAAAAAAGAAAGATCTGGATCAAAATTATAAATAAGGACAGGACTGAACTGTTTGAAGGGAAGAAAGAGGGAAGAAGAGGGAAACGGAGGCCCAGATGTTTGCTTCCTTCCTACCACCCCCCCCCCCCAGCACCTGTCTGCAGAGCTACTGGCAGACTATAGACATAACATAATTTGCAATTATCATGCCCCTTGATTTTCTTCCATTTCAAGCTACTTTTTGTAGAAAAATGGGCTCCTGAGGGGAGCCTGGTGGCTCAGTTGGTTAAGTGTCCAACTCTTGGTTTCAGCTCGGGTCATGGTCTCATAGTTTCATGGGTTTGAGCCCTGCATCGGGCTCTGTGCTGGCAGCATGGAGCCTGCTTGGATTCTCTCTCTCTCTCTCTCTGTCCCCCCTCTTAAAAATAAATAAAACTTTTTTTAAAATTGAAAAAAGAAGAAAAAAATGGACTCTTGAGACCCACAATGACTGCAGTAGGTCACACAGGCACAAGACATGGAACCGTTCAGAGGAGAGTGATATCACAGGCAAAGTTTCTGAATTCATGAAAATTGTGTTCATTTTTTTTATCCACTTACTCAATTTTTTGGGGGTGGCAGCTTCATGCCAAATATTATGCTTGGCACTAGGGGGTGATTTAGCAAAGAAACAAATTTAGTTAAATAGTAAAAGTAAAGGCAATGGCATAGGTAGAAGTACGTGTTGCCCTGAGAGTAGGAACATGGTGAATGTGACCTGGTCCAAGCGTCAGGGAAGGATCAAAGAGAAGTGAGAGGAGCACGATCCTTTATAAGAAACCACTTGCCAAAATCAAGGTAGATCACCAATGTAGATCATGGGATCTCTGTGGTTCCATCTTCACACATCCCAGAACATGGCATCATCTCAGAACACCAGATCGTTTTAAAACTACAAGACACTTAAAAATAAGATCAGCCAACATTGTCGGTTTTTTTATTCAATCCAAGTTTTATAATTCTATAGCCTGTGACTTTTTGACTGAGGATAACAAGAGGCCAAGGTAGTCCTGTAGTTACTTGAGCTCTAGATTTTTTTTTCAGGGCCAATGGAAAGTCTACAACATGTCACATTGGCCCTCAGGTGATTACAAGGGAGATGAAGTCACCTGAGTGCCTTCAATGGCATGACAACCACCCCTTTTGGCCAGAGTGTTGGAATGGGTGACTGATAATTTGCAAAACTAAACTGGATTACTTGGTGATGGGGATTAAGCTAAAGGCAGAGGTTTGTTTTTTTTTTTTTTTCTGTGAAGTCTGAGAGAACTCACTGTCTGAGGTAACACCTCACACATGCATGTACAGAGATGGATGGAAATGCAGTGCTGATGTGTCATGTACACCAGAAGTGTGTACACCATGATGAACTATTTATTTGCAACGTGGGACAACATACTGAATAGAACATGTATTGTGATGTAAATCAACACACCGTTACATATATTCAACCATTTTGAGACTTTACAGCCACCTGTAGAACATACCCAAGAGCTAGACTTTCCATCTCATCAGTAACAGATTTCCTTTGGGTGCCATTTTTTCCCTGGTACCATGCATTACCACTAAGTCAGCTTGTCTAACTCAATTGAAAATAGGTTGGTAGATCCTGATGCTTTCACCACATTGAATAATAATTTCCAAAGATGGCTCCCTGACCACCCGCATGTAAGTCATGTAAGTTGTTGGCTAAAACTGGAGATTTCAGAGCCATGTTCCAAATTGACTCAGTCAGCAGTTTGAGAGCCATGCATACACACAAACCCTAGCTAGCTTCATAATTAGCCCTGGCCACGTTGGCAGGAGGCTGAGGTAAACCATCTGGCAGAATCTGGCACTGAACTTGTTGACATAAACTAGCATCCAGACCCTCTATCTGCCCACTAAGTTTCTTGTTTGCCCACTTTAAAGAATGGAGCTCTTGGCTTGATTCCTGACTAAGACTCCAGTTTTGCTTCTGGAAGCAGGGCTTCAGGCTAACACTCCAGATCAATGTTTGATGCCCAAATAACCATCCAGATTCTTGGTCACTCTGTCTCCTAGAAGTTTCACCCTGCCCCCGTGTCCTTTGCTACTATGTGATTCTGAATCACAGAGAGCACAATCCCGCTCTGAACCAGATAGGTTATGCTCAACTTTGCAGAGTGATCACCCAGCCATTTGCTGACCCAAGTGTCATGTCAAGTCCAATAACATCCAGCATGTCTTCTGGGCTGGAAATTCAGAATTGGAACTCCCACCCAGACCCACCTGGGTAGGTAACAACTCCCAAAAATATCTCCATGTCCTAAGCCCTGGAACCTATTAGTATTTCCACATGTGGTAAAAGTTTTTGTAGATGGAATAAAGATGTTGAGATTATCCTGGATTATCTGGATGGGTTCCAAGTCCAATCACAAGTATCCTTGTGAGAGAGGAAGAGGTAGTGTGAAGATAGAGGCCATGAGGAATGCTAGCAGCCACCAGAAGCTGGAGGACAAGGAATGGATTCTTCCCACCGGGCCTCCAGAGGGAATGCAACCCAACCAACGTGTGGATTTCACCCCAGTGAAACTGACAGTGCACTTGTGGCCACAAGAACTATGACAGAGCAAATTTCTGATGTTTTAAACCACTCAGTCTGTGGCAACTTTTGCAGCAGCCACAGGAAACTAATACACTATTGAACCAGATCTGCATTTTAAAGAACTACAGAAGGTTGACATATACACATAAACTTGAGAATCAGTGCCATAACCACCCCAGACCTTCCATTCAAGCCCACGCTTTCCTCCCTGTCTTTCGTAATTGGGATCTGTCTATAGTTGGTTCTCAGTTCTGTCCATTCAATTCAACTCAATTCCCTCTTGGACACTTGATTGCAATGAGGTTTACCTAAGATATGAGAAAGCAAATACTCTATAACCAATGATTAGTTATCAATTAGAATCGGATATTGGGTCTCATTTTGGCCTCAAGATAGGGTATTAGCTTCTTTTTTTAAAGTTTATTTATTTATTTTGAGAGAGACAGAGAGAGAGCAAGTGAGCACATAAGCAGGGAAAGGGTGGGGGTGGGTGGGGTGGTGGAGAGAATTCCAAGCAGGCTCCGCAATGTCAGCACAGTGCCTGACATATAAACCATGAGATTGTGACCTGAACTGAAACCAAGAGTCAGACGCTTAACTGACTGAGCCACCCAGGTGTCCCTAGGGTATGACCTTCTTAAAGGAAATCAGCATTTCTCTTGAAGATGATCTATCCCATGTATGTGAGGAATACATTATCAATAAGCGTCAATGTACTATAATATACAGACCGTTTCAGTGGTACTCTAAAAGCAAAATAGGATAAAGTATATTATAAGACATCTCCCAATTCCTGATATGCTCTCCGGGAACTGTACACATTTTTAATGGAGACCTGGCATTCTTCTGCTTAAACTATTCTTAGATTCTACTAAGCTAAAACAATTCCAACAAAGTCAAAGCATAATTTGCTCATCTAAATGTACGTATTATTGGTATCAATACCAGTCTTTTATATTGATTGTGATGACTTGGTATTATACTGGGAAAGGCTTACGTGAGGAATGAAGCAATCACACTTTAGGACAAAAAGAATTGCCACTTTTCCAAGTTGCTGTATTCAAATCCAGAAGTCCTATCTATTTAAACTTTATTATGCAACCCTTGTGAAGATCATATGAAAAATGCATGTTTCTTTCATGAAGCATGATACACAAACTGTAGCCTATTTGAGCTAAATGTTAGTCAAGGCTAAGTTTTTTAAAAAGTCCTCTCTCCAAGAAAAACAAAGGCAGCAAGTCCCAAAATCAATGTGCACTGACTTGCCAAGTTAAACACGACCTGGGCTGGGAAGACGGGGAGGTAGCTGAGAACTACTGCGAATGCCTGGTACCTGCTGTTCTTGGCTAGTCCTGGAGATGAACAGAGGACATGGTATCCTCTCCCAGAACTCCAACCAACAATTATGGCAGCCGGGAGGTGGGCCTCTCACCAGCTTTGTGAACAGCTAGGTATTGGCGTAACACAACGGCACAATGAGTAGGTCTGAGCCGTGGAAGTCAGCATAAGCCATGGTGAAACATTTAGTTCCTGCTCTCAAGGATCCTACCTTCTGGCAGATGGATGGAAACTAAACACCAGAAAACAAGGAGACCGCCAGTTGGCCCCACCTGTGCAGTGTGGCAGGTGCAAACACCTGTTTCATTAACTGCACGCAGCAACTTGCCAAACCGATCAAAAGCAACAGTCTGAAGGCTTTGCTTCAGGTTCATCTCATCAGTTAGCCTTTGCTGCAATTCTTGACAGAGAAAAGGGAATGAGAAAACCTTATTTTATCTCATGTCTAACCTTCAATCAAATGAGAAAAAGTCTCTGTTTGAGTTTTCCCAGTTTGAGTCCTTTGCCGCATCTCCAGCTACAGAATATGTTTCTTTATGGACTAGCCTCCTGCTAAAACTGTCCAGTGACTCATTGCTAATTAAAATTAGCAAGGCAAATTGGAAGCTATATTGGAAGGCATCTCTGTCCCCTAATAGGGGGAGTAGAGGATGTTGAACTGCTGTTTTTTTTAATTTGCTTATTATCTTAAAAAGAGCTGGTAGGTGTGAAATGGAAGCATGTACCTGACCCAATGCAATGCAATCTAATACAACTTTCCTGGGCATATTTAATTACCAGGCTCCCTAATTACAAAATCAGAAGTGTTTCTTATGAGTGGAAATTTCTGGGTCTATATTTTTTCTAATTGAAAATCAGGGTATTGGTGTAACTGTGTATTGAAATATTCAGATGAGAAGCAAAGATGACGCCAGATGAACATGTACTGAAGGAGGCTTTATAACCACTCCTTGCAGCCTACATCTGGTTTGGGCATTGCGTTGTTGCATAGTCTTTCTTACTGAGGGCAGTCTTATCTCCTTAATCAGTCTGAAAACTTCCTGCAGGCCTAGCCACAGCTTACTCTTCTTTCTTTTCTCTTCTAACCAAGTACTAAAGCTAGTCACGGCTTACCAGATATTTACTGAGTAGAAGCATATGTATGATAAGAACCTCAAAGCTCAGATATTTAATCTTTCATATGTGCTAGTTAACTTAAAAAGTTTTTATTCTGTCCAATGACAGATGTGGCCTTGAATTTCTTGACGGATTTCATTAGGCGAGGTGGTTGGATCGGTGGAAGTGGGGTGGTAATTTACTCCATGAATGAACCAAAACCTATTGATAACCAGCAAGTTTTATATCTAACACGGGGCTATCGAATTCCTCTCTCAAAGTCTTTTCTTAGAACGGAGACAGGACAACACCCTCGACACATACACACAATACTTTTCCTCACTAACTTCTAGCTCTTTGTCAAATGAGTTCACACAATGTTTTCTACTGCCCCTTCTGTGTATTTGGATACCGCCTATCCATGTTCACACCTTTGTCAAATCATCTGTCATTTTTAGGTTTAATACTCCGTATCCAGTATGCACCCTACAGTTATTTCAGGGCTGGCAATTGCATGTGTGCAAATCCCTGATACCTAGGAGTGTTTGGCACACATTAAGTTTTCATTAAGTTTTGAAAAAGTCAGCAAAGGCACCTAATTTCCTTTTCCTTTCTCTACTACTTACCGGGGAGCTAATGCCACCCCATGCCCTCATGTCTACATGTTGGGTTAACAAAGGGGAACAGAAGAGAACCACAATGCCTAGAGCTCACAGCTGCAAAACCAGCCCTAAAATGAAGACACGTGGCCCAGCTGTATAAACCTTTGTGCGTGATGACTCGGCTTTAGACTCCAGCTTCACATCCAGAGCACTGACAGTCACAATGGCTGAGCAGTATTATAGAGAGAAGAATTGATTCTACTAATGCATGAAACAAGGGCAGCATTCTCATGCAAAGTAATTAGTTTTTGGCAAGGAAATCTCTGAGTAGAAAGAGCAAACTTTTTTCTTGGTGACAGAACGATTTCCTTCATTTAAATCAAGTATTCTTTCCACCACCTCAATGCTTGGAGAATGTCTGGAAGTACAAAGACCAGTAACATCCTCTTTACAGGACTCATGACATCACAAAGGAAGGCGTGTGGCATGGAAAGGACATTAGCCAGAGGGTCCTAAGACGTCCGCTCTGGTTCCCCAAGTGGCACATATTCTCAGAGCGAAAATGGCCATGGGGGGCAGCCTCCCAAGCATGGATTTCCTCGTTATGAAATGAGAGCGCACAGAAGGAAAGCTCATCGCTGATGGATGTTTATCTGCTCCCCTACTAACATCGAGATTTACGAGTTTGACCTCCTGCATGCGTTTGTGCCAGATGCCGAAACTAAAATAATTTCGCAAAACTAGCCACAGCTATGTTGATCTGATCACCACTGAACAGAAGGGGGGAAAAAATCACAAATACACAGAGCTCTCTGGGGCTTTGAGAACGTATCTAACCCGCTCTTCACGAACAGGAGCTGGTGTGTACCGAAGTCATTTCTCCACGATGCTCACCTCCTCCCATTTCTGACTAAGGCCAAGGACAGCTCACAGATCTGGGATACTCCTACTTGGAAAAAATTCCTTTCTTGAATTCAAAGGCAGAAAGTCCAAGTTCTACAATCTCCTCTTCTTATGGTAAATGATACCATTTTCCTCCCTTTTACCATTTAACCATCATTTTGATTTCTTGACTCCAAATTTTGCCCTTGAATGTACAACAGTATTTCCAAAAGGAAGAGGAAAAGGAACGGCAGGGTGCCAAGCCGAGTAAATGCCCATTTTATACTACAAATCACACAGAATGAAGTGTTGTATTATTCTTTTTTGTTAGATATTGCAACAGAATTTATTTTCCTCCCAGGTAACTCAAACCTTTTCCTACAAAAGCTGATTGATACAAAAGGGTATTTTAAAATCTTGTTTGTCTTTCTTGTTGCCCTCACCAGCAGTAGCTAGCAATGCGAAGTACATTGCAGATGGCTAACACTTGATAGTTGACTGACATGCTCATAGGGTACCCTACCTCATGAACATTCAGTTTGCAATTCACCAAAAGAAGATCGTCCCTTTCTAGTTGGGTGAT
Source organism: Crocuta crocuta (assembly GCF_008692635.1). Taxonomy (NCBI): domain Eukaryota; kingdom Metazoa; phylum Chordata; class Mammalia; order Carnivora; family Hyaenidae; genus Crocuta; species Crocuta crocuta. The sequence continues at coordinate 4,954,601 of NW_027528640.1, forward strand.
GGGGAATGGTTCTGAGACAAAACATCTGGATGTTCTCAGAATAAGTAAAATACAATTTTGATTTAGAATTTATTTAAAAGTTTTGTGCATTTAAAATATTCATAGCATCCGGGTCATAATCTCATGGTTCCCTGAGACCTAGCCCACCATCACTGATAGTGCAGAGCCTCTTTGACATTCTCTGTCTCTCCCTCTCTCTCTGATCCTTCCCGCTTGCTCGCTACCTCTCGCTCTCTGTCTCTTAAGTAAACTTAAAATTTTTTAAATATTCATAGCATCATTGGGAACAAAGGAAAATGACTATTTTCTTGAGCTATTATCAAAAGATGATTGTTGTAACTGATGTTTCAGATTTCTTACCATCTTGACCGAAAGTTCAACTCACATATCTGTATTGTTGTAATATCTATGGCATTGAAAAAGGGGCAAATTTTCTGACTACCTTCTTACTAACCAACTACTATAGAACCAATCACTTCAATTCCAACACTTGGTTGTTTTTCTAATCATAGGTTGGCTTATTTCAACTAAATAGTGGAACATATGTTCTTTATGAAGTCTGATTCCAACAAGAATTTGTTTTCCCAAGAAGACATCACGTATGAATCCTATAAGCAGTTCCCATTGTTAAAAACAGTAAAATCCACTTTGATGAGAATACTTTGGATATAAAAACCTTGAGAAAAACCAAGGAATACAGAGGTAGACTATTTCTTGGTCAGAACCTTCTGAGCACATGGCTGTATGGGCTACATCCTTGTCCCTAGCTCAGAATTTGAATCATTCTCTCCAGGGCCAGCTCCAGAAATAGCATTTTAAATGGCAGATGATCTTTAAAGTCTCAAATCTCTGTTCTAGAATAAAAGTTTCAAGATGCTTTGAGCCAGAGGGACAGATGAAATTAGAATTAAGCCAAATGAGCAGGCAATAGCGTTTTCCAACATGCACCAAAACCAAAATATAATGTTAAGAAGAACGTATGCTGTCTACTCAGAACCTAAAGCAGTGGCTAGCATCCACCTGGACTCAAAAGATGAGCGAATGTTCAGTCTCTGATAAGTGTGTCAGGAAACAGTCTCAGTAGGATATGACCTGGCACATAATTCGATCGCCATCTCTGAGTCATTCTGCCTTTAACTTTATAGTGATGGTTACCTTGGGGGAAATTATGACAGTACAATAATCATATATAGGAGCATCATTAAGGAGAATGTTCTGGGCCTGTATGAATCCATATATGATGTGTCCAGTTAGGATAACATATGAAGAGCACTAACAGTTGATGAGTATGCTCTGAGTTTATGTCTATGGTCTCTGAAGCAAGCCTCAAAAATCATACTTTGAAAGGGGCACTTGGATGGCTCAGTCGGTTGGGTGTCCAACTTCAGCTCACGTCATGATTTCACCGTTCATGAGTTCAAGCCCCATGTCAGGCTCTGTGCTGACAGCTCAGAGCGTGGGGCCTGCTTTGGATTCTGTGTCTCCCTCTCTCTCTGCCCTTCCCCTGCTCACACACACACACACACACACACACTCTCTCTCTCTCTCTCTCCTCTCAGAAATAAACATTAAAAATTTTTTAAAAATCATTCTCTGAAATGGAATGTATTCTCATCACCATTTTCAAATGAGTCTGAGGCTTGGAGATGTTCTGAAATGTGTCCTGATCAAAACCAAGGTCTCTGGAGCCAGGATTAGTAGATCCAGTTTATTCAAAGATGTGTCCCTTGTACCATGCTGCAAGTTCCCCATATGTAAATACAAAGCAAGCTATGTATGTGTAAATCTATGAGACATTAATTTCATTACTCTCAATCATATGCTATTTCACACTAGACCACTACTATACAAATATTATGCATAAATTTTTAAATGTTTCTTTTAATTATTTATTTCTGAGACAGTGAGAGACAGAGCATGAGCTGGGGAGGGGGAGAGAGAGAGGGAGACACAGAATCCGAGGCAGGCTTCAGGCTTTGAGCTGTCAGCACAGAGTCCGACGCGAGGCTTGAACCCATGAATGTGAGATCATGACCTAAGCCGAAGTTGGAGGTTTCACCTACTGAGCCACCCAGGTGCCCCAGTAATTTCTGAATATTAATATATTAGAATCCCATGGTAGACAAGGGTCTCCACACCTTCCCCACTTTATCCTTCCATATAAGGCAAGGATCGCCATAGAAATACGGACTCTCTATGGACTCCTTATAATATACACTTGGCTTTTGGGCAAAGAGCTGAAATCCTGACAAAGAGTGAGAATTCAGTGTTTGAAATGGGTCATTTACTTTCCACAAACCATACAATACACCTTAAGGAAGATTTAAACTGCCGCTATTCATTACAGTTTTCCTTTAGGAAAAGTCCCTTTCTGCAGCTCCATTCCTCATGCTTTCCTTCTGGAAATAAAGTGAAATAAAGAAATAAAGTCTTTATATTTTTTAAAAAGTAGAGTTCAATGACATAAAATTTCCAGCCAGGAGGAGAAGGTCCTATATTATTCTGATGACAAAAATGAGGCCTCTGTAAGCACACTGTTCACAGAAAAAGCCTTCTGAACTGAACACTGAAGGACAAAATGAGAACCTTTTTAGAGATCTGAGTGCAGAGTTTGAGAATTAATCAAAGAGCTGACTCTCACATCCATATTTACAAAACACACCACCCCAAAATAACTCTATTTCTCTCTTGGGAAATGCTTAGTTTGTCTTGAGACCTGAATAATGACATGAGTCGAGAAGAAGGGAATACAGGTACATCCTTTTTCTCGGGTCTGAAACAGGTGTGAGAAATTTAAACGTATTCATTGAATTCCCCTAAGACTCGGAATATATATCATTAACTATTTCTACTTTGTTACCAATGTTTAAATTGGCTAGAAAGTATGATCATAACATGGGTATCTGATGGTGGGAAAAAATAGCACAAATACTATCTGCCGTCAGTAAGAAAATTACCTTCTCTATAAACCTGGGCTCAGGGAGTCTTGAAAATAGTTATTTTTAACAATTTACAGCTCTGAACTAAGCAGGGATAGAACCGTTTTCCTGGGACACTTTAGCACAGCTGAGGAAAGCTCTTACTTTAAGAAAGCTTTCTTAACTATGAAGGGAGAAGAAAAAGGCAATTGTACCTCTGCTGTGGCAAACACACCCCCACCATCTCAGACCACCCTACAAAGAAACAAAGAACGAGTTTTCAACCAACAATTAATTGCTTCTTTAGACTCAAATGTTGAGAACAAATTCCCAGGACACTTTTACTTTTTTTGCCCTGCAAAGAGCATGGCAGCTACCATTTTTTCCTGCTGAACGGGCAGATTCACAAATCTATCTTGCCTCTTTTCTGCTACAGTCAATAGAGTCAAAGACAAACTTTCCTGACTCCCTTGAGACGACCATTGTGTTTCCACGTGGCATCTGAAGTACAGACCGTCCCTCCAGCCATCAGTGGGATACAGTGCTTACATCATAAGTGAGTGCACCAAACTTGTCTTACTCCTTTTCCCGGTTCGTTCACACATACACACACACACACACACACACACACACGACATTCTATTATGGAATATGTTCAGTTGGGGCCTCAATATAATGCAACACCTCGGGAACACCTCTGATGCCCGAGTCTTCCTGCTGTCTGCATTCTGCCATCTAACTATGGGTCCTCAACACCTTTTGACCGAAAGGCTACAGCAGTATCCTAAATTAGTTTCTTCCAATCTGAATCCAAATGCCATCATTTAAAAATTTTTTTTTTAATTTTTAATTTATTTCTGAAAGAGAGAGAGAGAGACAGAGTGAGCAGGGGAGGGTCAGAGAGAGAGGGAGATACAGAATCTGAAACAGGCTCCAGGCTCTGAGCTGGCTGTCAGTTGAGAGTCCAATGCGGGGCTCGAACCCACGAACCAAGAAATCCTGACCTGAGCCAAAGTTGGACACTTAACTGACTAAGCCACCCAGGAGCACTGTAAATGCCATTATTTTATAGGAACTTGTCAAAACTACATTTCTGGAATGTCTATAAGCCTTCAGTGTCTCCCCATAGGCTAACAAATTAAAGATAAATCCTTTGCCCCCTTGGCATCAGAGGTGTCCACAATTCATACAACACCTGTCTTTTGTACTTGTTTTCTATGACTCTGCTCTGGGTCAGCTGGATACTAACTTGTACCTCTTCGGGATTCCTTATGCTATTCCTTCCAGATAGCCTGAGCCTCTACCCAAATTCTCCCTTTTCCTTAAATCCTTAAATAAAATTAAGCATTTCTTCCTTTTCTTTCTTCAAGCCACCAAGCACTTTATTGCTCTTTTAGGACTTTTTACCCATCGTGCCTTGAAGTAACATTAAATGAGGGCTTGTCTTACCCAGGAACCCAGACAGACAGAAGAGGCTCCATCCTTTTCATCCTCACATTTACTCATGGAGGACAGGTAGACAGTAAGTGAGTTGAGATGATCGGGCCATAGTTACAACCTCACTTGGTTTGTTTTCCATTCTGCAGGCTTGAGTTCCACCGTCACTGGAAATAAGAATTAGTATCAAGGTAGGGGCGCCTGGGTGGCTCAGTCGGTTAAGCGTCTGACTTTGGCTCAGGTCATGATCTCATGGTTTGTGGGTTTGAGCTCCGCATCGGGCTTGGTTCTCTCAGCTCAGAGTCTGGAGCCTGCTTCTGATTCTGTCTCCCTCTCTCTCTGCTTCTCCCTGACTCATGCTCTGTCTCTCTCTGTCTCTCAAAAATAAATAAACATAATTTTTTTAAAAAAAAGAATTACTATCAAGGTATAGGAAGGAATATGGCTCTTTGCCTACAAAATTTCTGTCCAGGAGAACTATAATGTGAGTCACACATGTAATCTGAAATGTTCTAGCAGTAACATTGAAAAAAACCTTTTAAGAAACAGGCAGATAAAATTTTAATATATATTGTCTTTAAACCAATGTGCCCAAAATATTAAACATATAACCAATATAAAATATTCATGAGATACTTTGTGTGTGTGTGTGTGTGTGTGTGTGTGTGTGTATTTCTAAGTCTTTGAAATCGGGTGTGTATTTTACACTTACAGTACATCTCAGATGGGACTATCCAGCATAGAAAATGACCAGTAGCTACAAGTGGCCACCATATTTGATAGTGCAAAGCTAATGCATGGATGATCACAACACTGATAAATCCATTTCTCATTTAAAAATATATTGTATTCTTTAATTATTCCCTTACCGGACTTCTCCTCCTTAGATATGCATATGGTCCTGAATCTTCCTAGATACTCCCTGGTATATGTAAGTAAATGACTATAGAGGAATTTCTAGAAAGTGGGCAACTATGTACAAAATACAGATATTATGAAGTTTCCTTAGACAACCCTATTGTGCAGACAATATTAAAACTCCAATTTTAGTTTTGAATAAATGGAGCAAAGCACCAAATTGGTACTCCTTGAGAAATCATAACATGCAAATTAGATCTGCATGGGAAACAGATTGCTAGCGTATTGTATAACTTCACCAACATGTCTTAACAACATGAATTAGCTTTTAAACATTATTCTTTTAAAAATGGTACAGAAGAGCATAATCATATTTTAATCTTCTCAGCTTTATTTTCCTTAACAAACTGTTCTTTCATGAAAGAATTTCTGTGATTACGAAGGAGAGAACTGTCACAGAAAAACAAAGTTCACCTCTTGAATTTTATTGTTGACTCTTGGTGTTTTATAACTGATAATGTTTATCTGTGACCCATCTTAGTGTGAGAACTTCTTAAAGATGCAGACGATACGTTTTGTCAAATGGAGATGTGATTACGAATTTGATACTGTATTTTGCTAAAAAGACCCTTCCTATCATGGGTCATTCTTAGGCTTACAGGGGGAAATCATTCAGTAAGAAAATCTAATTAATAGAAACTAATCAAATCTTCACCAAACACCTGCCATAACCTGTCTTTGCATTGTATTGTTGATGACTGTTTTAATCCAATAGGCTGTGTGATGCTGGAGAAAGGGAGCAGCTTCAGGAAAAGGAAACTTCTGTCTCCACCATCCCAAGCTGACTTATCTGGTACAAGTTCTGTCCCCTCTGTGCACCTGTTTCCTCAACTATGAAATGGGCACAAGGAAATCTATTTTGCAAGATAATTATAAGAATTAAATGATAAAACATATGCTCATGTCTAATTAAAATTCATCGATCACTCATCAGTGATGTGTCTACCCCTTCTCAGTCCCCGCTGGACACCCCATAAAGGTTGACTGTTGAGCAGTGCCACTCTTGGAATGACTTATGGTTTAATTGGACCTCCTCCCGAAAACCAAAGGGGTATTCAGGTTTGGGGACAAAATAACCATAAGTAGACTTTCTGGCAAGATGATAAATATGTGACTTCCAATTCAGTGGGACTCTAACAATGAAGCTCTCTTGAACTTTGGTACCATATGCCCTAGGACCTTCCTGTCACTCCTTATTCATGCTACATACAGCAGAAGCTTAATTAAAATTGTATTGATTTTATTAAATTTTCATTTAAATTTCACTTAATTCACGTACAGTAGTCGCAGGTCCACAAAATAGTGATTCAGTACTTCCATACAACAGCCAGTGCTCATCACAAGTGCCCTTCTTAATCCTCATCACCTATTTCACCCCTCCCCCCCACACCCCTTCTGGTAACCACCAGTTTGTTCTCGAAGTTAAGAGGCTGTTTCTTGGTTGGCCTTTTTCCCCGTTTGCTACTTGTTTTTGTTTCTTATATTCCATATATGAGTGAAATCACATGGTATCTGTCTTTCTCTGACTGACTCACTTCACTTAGCACAATACTATCTACCTCCATCCATGTCATTGCAAATGGAAAGACTTCATTCCTTTTTATGGTTGAATAATATTATACTAAATACATATACACATCTCCTTTGTTCATTAGTCAGTGGACACTTGGGCTGTTTCAATAATTTGGCTGTTGTTGATAACGCTGCCGTGAACATCAGGGTGCATGTGTCCCTTTGAATTCGTGTTGCTGTGTTCTTTGTGTAAATGCCTAGTAGTGCTATTGCAGGATTGTAGGGTAGTTCTATTTTTAACATTTTTGAGGAAACTCCAGACTGTTTCCTGAGTGGCTGTGCCAGTTTTCACTCCCACCAACAATGCAAGAAGGTTCCTCTTTCTCCCCATCTTCACTAACACCTGTTGTTTCTTGTCTTATTGATTTTAGCCATTTTGACAGATGAGAGGTGATATCTCATTATAGTTTTGATTTGTATTTCCTTAATGATGAGTGAGGCTGAGCATCTTTTCATGTTTCTGTTGGCCAACTGGATGTCTTCTTTGGAAAAATATCTATTTATATCTTCTGCCCATTTTTTATTTGGATTATTCATCATTTGGGTATTGAGTTTTATAAGTTCTTTACATATTTTGGATGATAACCATTTATCAGATATGTTATTTGCAAATATCATCTCTTATTCAGTAGACTGCCTTTTAGTTTTGTTGCTTATTTCCTTTGCTGTGCAGAAGGTTTTTTTACTTTGATGTAGTACCAATAAAAAATAGTTAATTTTACTTTTGTTTCTCTAGCCTCAGGAGACATTTCTAGAAAGACATTACTCCAGCTATATTGCATTCATTTTCGATGGTCTTACAAGTTAATCTTTTCTTCCCAATTAGATTTTAAAGTTTTTGAATGTGGCAACCTTGTAGTCTACTCCTGGAGTCCCTAAAGGGCCCTGGGCACAAAGTGACTCACAAGGTAGGCATTTAAAACACACTTTAGTTAATTGGCTGATATCAACAGATGAATTCTATTTTAACAAAGGGTATTGTATTGCACTTGGCAAACAAGGTCCACACCATTACAGTGAGTAACTCTGAGGTTCCATAGAGTTATTAAAGCAGTAAGGGAAACAAATTAATTAATGGAAACTAATTAATCCTCTAAAAATACCTGGGAAGTGTGACTTTAGAGTGGAGAAAGAAGGAAATGAAAGTAATTTGACTACAAATGTCTGATTAAGTGCGAGAGTTAGGGAGAGAGTGTGCTCCATGGAATTCCAGTTCCTACCCTGACTATAATTTCTATCCCATGAAGAGATTTGCAAAGCCTAACTAAACAGGATGCTCATTTCAAACAAGAGAGTGAGAAAGTTGCTGTAAATGTTACACAATGTGCCGCACCATTAAATATTGTGAATCAATCTTACAAAACACGAAAGCTGCACTGCCAAGTTTAGTTTGCTTCTGCTCTATGACGGTATATATGCAAACCTTAAGGGCACCCAAGGAATAATTCATTCTATTCATAATAAAACGATTTTCTGCCTCAGTTAGCTGTGTTCCAGTAATTGTTTCAAAATTAACTTGACATTTGCTCATGAAATTTTAAGCCACCAAAGACCAGGGTAAATGGCACACTCTGCAGTATGCTCCATGTAAGTAAAAAAAAAAAATTATCATCCCCCACCCTTTCTCTCTGCCTCTCTTAGCTCCTGTTTGTAAGTTTTTCCAGGACACATGGTTTGTCTCCTCTCTTGTGGGAGAAGTCATCCTATCAGTATCTGATTAACTTTGTATCCTACATAACAAGTGGTACAGTCACTTGGAAACACAAACACACACACACAGATTTGTGGAAAATTATTAACACCTAGGATTTCCACAATTATATACTGTGCATCCAATAACTGCCAAGCACTGTTCTGGGTGTTGTGTATACACACAAATGCAATTGACCAAACTCTTGCCTTCTTATTTCTACTGGGCACATGGTACTGATTGTAGTTGGCAATAACTGACCAGCAATCAAATAAGGAAGCTGATTTTAGTTATTAGTAGGTGCTGTAAGGAAAGGGAGAGAGGATGATATGTTAAAGAATGATGTGTTTGGGTAGGGTGTACTCTACACAGCATGGTTAAGACAGACCTCTTTGGAGCCAAGATGATGAAACTCAGAAATCAATGAAGAGAAGTGAAGTATGAGAAGGTCTGAAGAAAGACCCTTTGGGTGGTGGAATATTTTATGAAAAGGCCTTGAGGCAAGGAACAAAAACAAAGAATAAGGAGTAAGTGTGGCGGTAGCGTAAGGGAATATTAGATGGTGGAGAGGAACTGAGAACATTAAAACTCGTAAGGCACTTGTGGGGATGGGCACTGGGTGTTGTATGGAAATCAACTTGACAATAAACTATTTTTTAAAAAAGTAATATAGATTGCTGGATACAAAATTATACAAAAATCAGCTGCATTTTTATATACCAAAAATAATTGGAATTTTTAACTTAAAAAGTATGCCATTCAGAATAGTATCAATAAACATATAAAATGCCTATGAATAGAATTACCAAATCATTCAAAACAAACAAACAGAAAAAAACTTGTAAGTCACTGAAGGGATATGAGTCTGAATGCAATGACTTAAAGCGTTTTAAGCAGGGATGAAGACCACCAGTACCTGAATAAGGTTGTTTCAGAAGACTTCTCCACCTACTATGTGAAGACAGAATGGAGGCAACATGAAGAGGAGATGGTGGTTTGCCTGGAACGCCCAGAGAAGAAGAAAGGGAGGTGTACTGAGTGTGTGTTTCGGTAGACTGGGTGTCATGGGAGGAGGGGGGAAAAGGAGCCTCAGGATGATTCTGTGGTTTGGGTCCAAACAGCAGTGCAGATGGAAGCAGATACTTCCATTTACTGAGATGGGGACAGATGAAGAAGGGAAAGTTAAACAGTTTTATCATCAATATCGGGGTGGTAAGTACCACTTCAAAGTGTCATTGGTAATTTCATTGGCAGAAAATGGAGACTCAGGAAGATTAAGGAATATGCCTGAATTCACACATTTTGAGGTGGAATTTGAAGAAACTGCCTGATTTTTAAAGCCCAGGCCTTCCTAATTCACTTCATCTGACCTTGTTTGCACCCATTTTTAAAAGAATAAAAAGCCGAATGGACCAATGTTCAGATTACAAAATGGATCACTGCTGCCACTGTTTTTCTATGTGCTCTCCTCTATAGAAACAGGATTTTATCTGTAAAAATGCATTCTACATATGGCGATTTAATATAACACGACATAAAGTGAAAATCAAGTGTAGTTTCAAGTGAATGTAAATCATGCCAGCTTGCATCATTACAGATGAAATGGGTTCAAAACACTGAAAAGGTAAAACAGGTATGATCCTGATTGATTTACACAAGGTGTCTGGAAACCAAATGCGGAAGTACTCAGAATTCTCGTATTATGAACTAGAAATCGTCACATCCCTAGGAATACCCAACAAATTCTTCATTCATGTCTTACAGCTTACTTGTATTTATAAGCACCCGGTCTCCACAGCAGAGATCACAGGTGAGTTCTTTGGGGCCCTTCTAGCAAGAAGAGAGTACAGGCACCTGGGTGTCTCAGTCAGTTGAGTGTCTGACTCTTGATCAGCTCAGGTCATGATCTCATGGTGGTTTGTGGTTCCAGCCCCACATCAAGCTCTGTACTGATGACAGAGCCTGCTTGGTATTCTGTCTCCCTTTCTCTCTGCCCCTCCCCTGTGTACACTTTCTCTCTCACCTTCTCCAAATAATAAACATTTTTTTTAAAGAAGAAGAGATTGTATTTTCTCAGAGAAAATACTCTAATACAGTAATTAGACTTCCCCAGGGGACCCAATTTATTATTTTTTTCAGTTGCATTAATTTAAAACCTAATCTCTCAATTCTAAAATATTGTTTCTATGGGGCACCTAGGTGGTTCAGTCGGTTGAGCATCCAGCTTTGGCTCAGGTCATGATTTCATGGTTCATGAGTTCAAGCCCCACATCAAGCTGGCTGCAGTCAGCACCAAAGCCTGCTTCAGATCCTCTCTCCCCGTCTCTCTGCCCCTCCCCTGCTTGCACTCTCTTAAAAATAAATGGATATTTTAAAAAAATCTTTAAAATATCGCTTCTAGGTAAATATTTGTTCCAATTCCAAACACCATGATTTTGTGGGCTATTTCAAAGATAAGATCAGCTTATTCTTTTGAAAAACATCCCCATCACTTTGTTGGTAGAAGTAGAGGGTAGATGAAATAGGTGCGGTGTACACTATTAAACAGGTAGAACAGACACCATCCTGTGCGTCAAGCAGGTGATGGTTTAATTATTTCACCTTACTTGGTAGATCTTTGTGAATACAAAATTCAAAAAAAAAAGCCAAAGACAAAAATCCTATTTACCATAAAATAATTTGGAAAGATCATAGTTTTAATGTATACAGTGAGAATATAATTTCCTATAGCTAAAGGGAAATATTGACCCCAAAGTTAATCTTTTTCTTTCTTATGAAAGAAAAAAAAGGTTGTTTAAGTATAATAAATTAATGTAGGTAAGTGTTGAACAAAAGCTCAACTCTGTTTCATTAAAAAAAAACGTTTTTGATGCAAGGGAAACAAAAGCAAAAAAAACTATTGGTACTAAACAAAATAAAAAGCTTCTACACAGTAAAGGAAATGATCAAGAAAACAAAAAGAAACTACTGATTGGGAGAAGCTATTTGCAAATGTTATACATGATAAGGGATTAATATCCAAACTATGTCAATAGTCATATAAAAGTTATAAATAACTTACACAGCTCAACACCAAACAGCAAACCACCCAATTAAGAACACAGGCAGAGGACCTGAAGAGATATTTTTCCAAAGAAGACATCCAGATGGCCAACAGACACACGAAAAGATGCTTGACATTGCTCTTCATCAGGAAAATACAAATCAAAACTGTAATATCACCTCACACCTGTCAGAATGGCTAAAATTAAAAAAAATTTAAACCAAGAAATAACAAGTGTTGGCCAGGATGTGAAGAAAAAGGAGCCCTTGTGCACTCCTGGAGGGAATGCAAATTGGTACGGTCACTGTGGATGACAGTATGGCGGTTTGTCAAACAATCAAAAATACAAATACCAGATGATCCAACGATTCCACTACTGAGTATTTACCCAAAGAAAACAAGAACAGTATTTTGAAAAGATATATTAACACTTATGTTTATTGCAGCATTAATTACAGTAGCCAAGAGACAGAAGCAATCCAAGCATCCATCAATAGACAAATGGATAAGGAAAATGTAGCGTGTATGTACGTGTGTATTACACGCACACACACACGGATATTACGCAGCCATAAAAAGGACGAGATCATGCCATTTGTGACAACAGGGATGAACCTAGAGGGTGTTATGCTAAGTGAAGTACGTCAGAGTGAAAAAGATAAATATCCTATGATTTCACTCACGTGTGGAATGTTAAAAAAAAATGAACAATCAAACAGCAGAATCAGACCTATAAATACAGAGAACAAACTAATGGTTGCCAGAGGACAGGGAAGTGGGGGATGGGTAAAATAGCTCAGGGGGAGAGGGCGATACAGGCTTTCGGTAACCGAATGCGTTGTGGGAACAAAATACACAGCCCTAAAAACTGGGTCAATGGTGACATACTATCACTATGTGGGGACAGAAAGGAGCTGTGTTGTGAGGACAGCACAGTGTGTAACTTGTCCCATCACTATAATGTACACCTACAACTACTGTAACACTGCGTGGTCACCATACTCATATGAAGACAAAATCTGGAGGTCAGTTTTGGCTCAGGTCATGATTTTGCCACTCATGGGTTCAAGCCCCGTGTCAGGCTCTGTGCTGACAGCGTGGAGCCTGCTTGGGATTCTCTCTCTCTCTGCCCCAATGCCACTTGCTCCCTCTCTCTCAAAGTAAACAAACAAATATTAAAAACAAGAAAATACAAGGACAAATGGGATCCTGATCTCCAGAAATTTTAAGTATGAAACAAAATCTAAAAAGAGTGGAGTTTCTCAAGCCACTCATCACATTTAAAAATTTAGGCTGCTGTGGGTGGGGGGATGGGCTAAATGGGGGACAGGCACTAAGGAGGGCACTTGCTGGGATGAGCACTGGGTGTTACGTAAGAGATGGATCACTGGGTTCTATTTCTGAAGGTACCACTCTACTGTATGTTACTAACTTCAATTAAAATAAATAATTTTTTTAAATAAAAACACAAGAAAAAAGGAGGAAAAAAATTCAGGCTATTAACTTGGCCAGTTAAAGGTAAGACTGCAGAGTAAAAAGGCAATTTTTGTGAGAAGTGACACTTACCAATAATCTAACTGAATTATGCTTGGATTTATTTATCAGAATCTATCACAAAATTTGATAGAAACATGGAGAGAAGAGAATAGGCATGAAGGGCACTATGTCACTCTGTCAACAATTCTCTAGAAGGAGGGATTTAATAGACTAAATTATAAACCTGCAGACCATTTTTGTACCTGGAAGGTGAACATAATAGGAGAAGCCTAAGAAGCACCAAATCTGTCCATTTCAGTGTGGCCAGACAGTCACAGAGAAAAATTCCAAGTGATTTAGCATCTCCATTAATAAACCGAAGTAGAAAAATGTGGATGTCAGCTGAATATATTGAATGATATTCCAGGACGCATGAAAAATGCGTAGGACAGGAACTAAGCCAGTGACCAAGGATAAAATATGGATTAGGCAAATGGAAACACCACAAGGAACCAGAAGAAACATTGCTAATCAAAACTAAGAGAAACAAACTTAGTGAAGTCAGACTTTGAGTATTTTTTTTATTACAGGAGGGCACAATGTTCCAAATATCTCATTGCATAGAGCCTGACAGACTCTCAAAATCCACTTGTAAGTGGTAAGAGTGACAGAAATGGAGAAATTCAAAACTTATTTATATCCCCAATCAAGATGAAATGTCAATAATGTGCCTGTCTGGGAGCATTAAACATTAAGGATTCTGTTAATACACAAAAATAAATGCATATAACTGGAGGAAAACCAAACAAAAATAGTGCAATTGCAGAACATTAAAATGATATGATTGATTTGAAAAGTAGAAACACTATAGATTATCTAAAACTTTGAGACACCATCTTAAACTTGTTGGTAACAAACTTTATGGATTCAAGCACGATATTTCTTTTTTTTTTTTTAATTTTTAATGTTTTATTTATTTCTAGGAGAGAGAGAGAGAGACAGCGTGAGCAGGGGAGGGTCAGAGAGAGAGGGAATCACAGACTCTGAAACAGGCTCCAGGCTCTGACCTGGCAGTCAGCACAGAGCCCATTGCGGGGCTCGAACCCCCGAACTGCGAGATCATGACCTAAGCGAAAGTCCGGCGCTTAACCAACTAAGCCACCCAGGCGCCCCCACAAGTACGATATTTCTAAGAAAGGCATTGGATTTTGAAGAGAATAACAGAAGTCAAATAGGAAGCTATCACTGAATCTGCTAATTACTATGGGATTCCAAATGTGCAGGCTTGAAAATATACTGTCTGATCACAAATCTACTTAAAAATCCAAATTTATCAATTCCCTAAACAGACACATATGACAATAAACATGAAAATAACTCCAACCTCAACAATCATAATCACATTAGCCAAAAAAATTATTGATATAGCCTAATTTTGGAAAGGACATTTAGAAATGGGATCCTGCTTACGGAGCCTGGGTGGTTCAGTGGGTTAAGCATCTGACTCATGGTTCTGGCTCAGGTCATGATCTCACAGTTCATGAGTTCTAGCCCCACAACGGACTCTATATGGGATTCTCGGTCTCTCCTTCTCTCTCTCTGTCCCTCCTGCCATTTGCTTTCTAACATAAAAAAATAAAACTTTAAAAATAAAGGAAAGAAATGGGATCCTGCTTATTGATATCGTTGGTGGGAAAATACATTTGCTCAACCTTTGTGTTCAGCTGCTTAGAAGGATGTTCCACAATATAAAACAGGTATATCAATTTGCCTTCTGTTCCCACTAGAACTTACCCAAAATTAAAAAAATCTCACAGTATATAAAGGGATACATAAAACGATGTTCCAGGGAATTTCTATTTATTCATAGAATAAAACACATATTCATCAATAAGACCCTTTTATAATATATATAATGTAATATTATATAGCCTCATAATTATGTACCTCTATCTTTTTCTATATAGAAAGGAGGTGTGAGACACTGTTGAACAAAAAGTAGTTTATATAACAACCTACACAGTAAGAACTCATATATGTATATAATTTTGTACAAATGTATATGTACATGCATACAAATATTTGTATAGTCTTAAAGCATACAGATATTTACAAAGTCTTAAAGTCTGCTTACAGGGAGTTGTGAAATTGGGTTGAATTTATGGAAATATACTGTTCGAGAATCACAGTTTAGAAGTCAGGGTGCCTAAATTCATATTTCAACTGAAGCTTTGACTCTCAAAAACCACCATTTTCTCATCTGTGATCCAGAAATAACAATACCTATTTCATGACATAGCATTTTAGACAAATACATGGCACACAGTAATGCCTATTATTAGTTGCTTTGGGTACATTCTTTATTGTATGATTTTCATAACAGTGGACATTTTTTATCATCTCTGTACACTATTTTACTCAAATACAATTTTAATGAAAAAATTACCTTTGCATAATCAATGTTTGTAAGTGTCAACATTTATCTATTTAAAAAATTATTCTAGGGGCGCCTGGGTGGCTTAGTCGGTTGAGCGTCCGACTTTTGCTTGGGTCATGATCTCACGGTTCGTGGGTTCGAGCCCCACGTCAGGCTCTGTGCTGACTGCCAGCTCAGAGCCTGGAGCCTGTTTCAGAGTCTGTGACTCCCTCTCTCTCTGACCCTCCCCTGCTCACGCTGTCTCTCTCTCTCTCTCCTAGAAATAAATAAAAACATTAAAAAAATTTTTTTAAAAATTATTCTTATGACTAGTGTTAGTATATTAGAATTCATATATTATTCATCTCTGAAATGGCCCGTTTCTCAAGCTTGTGTAATTCTTCAGGAGTTGAAGAACAGTCTTGGGTTCCGAAAAACTACGAGGTCATGTGTTAGGCTCATATAGCAGAATTGGAGGGTTGACATATGTAAATGTTCTTGTTGATTATAATCCAGCACAGGGGTTTTATTTTGGTTCTGTAAGTTTTTATTTAAATTCCAGTTAGTTAACATATGTATAATATTAGTTTCAGGCATTCAGGGCAGTGGTTCAACACCCGTACATCACCCGGTGCTCTTCATGACAAATACACTCCTCAATCCCCCATCACCTATTTCCCCCATTCCCCCCACTCACCTCCCCTCTGGTGACCATCAGTGTGTCCCCTAGAGTTAAGAGTCTCTAATTCAGTTTTTATATATTCACTTTACTGTAGTTTCCTGGCAGGCAAGGCTAAATGGAACTAATCACAATGAGTCCTATCCATCTCCAGAAAAAGAAGAATCAAGTCTTCTCATTGACCAAGTTAAAGTGAAATCGCCTTAAGCCAGATAGGAAATTTTTTTCTGTGGTGTTCTGGAAAGAATCTCTCAATCCAAGAAGTGATGCCTACGGTAGAGATTCAAGTTATTGAAACCAGCTGTTGGGTAATTAAAGAACAATAACAAAATATGAGCAGTGCCTTGGAGCACACCCCAAATTGCAGACTCTGCCCTTGTTAGTGTTGGTCTTATCTGAATCATGTGTGGAAGATTATTTTCTGGAGAGATCTAACCAAAAAGCTAGTTTCATATTCAGTGAACAAATACAAATGCAGAGAGAAGGCCAGGAGAAGCACTTTCATCTTCAATCATGCTGCTCCTTGTCACTTTGAGAAAAAGCAAACCCTTTGTTGGCATCCATAGTTGGCGGACACTTTGCAAATAACAGACACAGCCTGTATTTTCATAAACTTCTTGAACTCAGCTTCATTTTCTGGTATTACGTGCCTCACTGTAGCTGGTGCTCCTTTAGGGGTTCACAGCTCCCACAAATGGCAGGAAATTTACCATGAATGGTAGGAAATTTAATGAGCCACTTGCTCTAAAGATAAAGCAACAAGTCAGAATGCCACGTATTCCTTTAAGTGACTGTACTATCTCTAATGTTACATGGTTACATGGCTACTTGTCTGTTCTGCCTTCACATTTACTCCTCAAGTGAAGTCAAGCCTTATAACTCTAGTCTTCACGCTGCTGTTACACTAGTGTAGACAAGTACTGGCAAAAGGTACTTCCTTTTCAACCCAGATCCCCTTACGTGATCCATGAATCCAACACTTTTTCACTGAAAAAGCTATCAAGTCTGTTGTGTAGACTTGTTTTACTAGTTGGTGTGCCAGGCATCCTACAAGTTTAACGTACAAAGGAACTGAGACTCAGAGAGATTAATGAACTTGGACAAGATGACAACTCATTAACAATACAACTGAGGAAAAAGGTAATGAGTCTAAAGTCCCAAACGAAATAAGGGTAAAAGCTCTAAATATTGACACAAAGTGCCAGAATGTCGAGTATTATCACCGCTGCTATTATTTAGAGATACCACACGATTTGTTTCTCCATTGTAAACTGCCCTTCCATCCAAGTGAGTGATTTAAAAGCATTGCTGGCAACAGTTCAACTTTTAATGCCAACCACAAAAGACCCTAGTAATCATGAACCCTCCCATTAGGAAATTTGAAATTAGTTATAACATCCGGAACGACTGCAACTGGGTCATATTTACAATGGAATCATATTCTTTTTTGTCTCCTTCAATGACAGAAAAAAAAGAAAAAACTAAGATTCTTTCACTAAAATGAAGATGTAAATCACGCTGTCATTTGGAGACATCAGAGATGGAAGCCAGACAAACACATCAAAGACAGACCTACTCAATAAGCATTTGGCATTGATTTCCCGATTGAATCAAGATGCTTTCTCTTCGATTTTTTTTTTCAAATAGAGTGTTTCTGAATTCCTGGAGGCAGAACTGACCAAAAGTAAAGTTGCTCTTGTACTGAAAGCACTTAGAGACTTGCATCTCTAAGTGGGTGAATACACACTCCATTGCCTAATACCACAGTAAGCTGTCAGCCAGCGTGTTTCTAGTCTATTGCTTTTCAAGAGAAAGGAAATCTAAAATGCTAACGATGTGATTGACAACCCAGTCTAATGCTAATCTAAAGCCAGTAGCAACTGTCAAGGCACTTACACAAAAACAATTTCTATCGGCTTTAAAACTGACACGGGTACTCATTTTGATCCAATGTTCACTGAGCATAATGGAAAGGCTTTTATCCGGTTCAACGTGTAAAGTATCTCTGTCCACTGACAGAGTACCTAACATTCTTTAAGCCAAAGAAGGTTCTAGATTTTATGGGGCCTGAAGCTTATACAATTTGAGGAACGCTGTTTAAGTAAAAGGATGCAAAATTATAAGTCCGCTGGGTTTTAGCAGCGTCTGTGTAAGAGAGGGAGGGGTCCTGAGTTGAAGTTTTATTAGATTCATGAAAAATTGACTTCTGTCTCCTGCAGAAGATTCTCATTGTGTCGTCTCACAGTCGCTGATGAAAAACACGCACCTGATTTGTTTGCAAAAGAACCATTACCGTTATTTCACGGGAGAACGATAATGAATCTAAGTAAACCAATTTAAACCAATCAAAAGGACAATTTACATATTATTCAGAGTTCAATAACGGCAATCAACTTTTAGTGATTAAATATGTATTAATTCTTATTTGTTCCATACTCAGCATTTGAAAGCATGCATTAAGAATTCAGAGCAATATACTAAAGCTCACAGGGAAGCTGCAGATAGATTTGTATTTGCTGGGAAGGGAAAAGGGGAAGGGCCACTCGCGTTCTTTACCAGTCTTTGCGGTTTATTTAGTCTGGACCGCAAGACAAGTGAAAGGATGTAGGATTGACTCAGTTCATCAAGATCTTTCTCAACAGCCGGAGGCTAGAGTAATATCCCTAAATACTTCCTAGAAAGTCTAGGAGAGTCCAAGTTCTATGAATTAGTGAAATGAACACATGCCTGCATTGCTAAAGCCTTAAGAACACTACTTTTGTCTATAGATTCTCAAGTCCTGCAAACATGCTTGTAAGATGTCTATTAAAAGATCCTGACTTTTCCCACTGGGCATGGTGCTCATATACACGATGGAGTTGAGAGTGTCTCTCTCTGCTTTATTCCAAAGAGAAAGAAGGACAGAAGGAGAAGGGACAGAGCACAATGTGGGAAGAAACCTTCTGGGATGGGGGAGAAAAATGAACATCTAGCGGCCTGGCTACCCAGCCGCGGCACGCAGCAGTAGAATCACTGGAGGGCCTGTGACAACAGATTGCTGGACCCCACCCTCAATGCTTCAGTAGGTCCAGGAGGTGGGATCCACGAATATGCATCTGTGACGTGTCCCCCCAGGCGGCACTAATGCTGCAGAAACACATTGAGCACCACCCACCTAGCGCACAGTCCTTCGTGCAGCTGCATTTTTTCATCTGGAAATGGGGCCGCTGACCTGGAAGCAGGCTAAGGGACCTTTGAGCATTGCGTTTTGTAACCCTCTGATTCCAACACACTGCCTAGCCATACAGCCGGGCATCCCAGGCTCTGGCATTGATTACACTCTGTAAAGCAGGGAGAGCCTCTTAGTCTTCAACTATGATTTCCTTTTGTTACTCTCTAAGACGGATCCGTAAAGCATTCCATTTTTGTTACTGCCTGAAAGACTCAATATAAATGCAAAATATCGCATAGCCCAGTATATGGCTGACATAATGATTTCTGACAAGTAGCTTAGATCGAAAGATCAGAAGGATTGTCAGGAAACATTAGAAGGAACAGGCTTTACTCAGAAACGTACAAAAGTACAAATGGAAACCATCAATATAGCAAACTGCTTTCTGCAAAATAAAAAAATTAATTTTGTGTGTTCAAATGTGACAACGCCAAACTGCTTTATACTATTCTTTTTCTAGGAAACAACAAATACTAAACCGTAATGTCTGCTCTTTGTTTTTCCCCCCTCCTTCCCTGGAGTGTTTCCTATGCCTTTTAGTAAGCAGATAGAAACTTTTATGCCTGTAGTTTCCGAGGCTTTCCATATATGGCAGGCCGATTTACACATCTCTTTGCTCCATAATAACATAGGTATTTTCCATCATGTGATTACAGAAAGTACCAGTGGAAATTCAAGATGTGCTGCACGGAAAATAAGAAATCCTCCCCCACTATAAAGTGTCATCTTTATTATCTCAACCACGTCTGTTTATAAAAAGCATTTTTATATTCCCTAAGTAGGTGCAGAAAAAATTTTCCATATCACCATGGCCACCCTTTTCTGATATTTTATCTCACTTTCATCATGAGTCCCAACTTTCTATCTGCCTACATCTGAGACTTCATGAAAATATCCCTCAATTTTTCTTAAGGCAGATTTCCCTTTCCCCAGGGAAACATTCCTTCTCACATTCTCGTAGGCTCACCCTTTGAGCTTTCACCAATATGTTTTGTATATACACAGGCAACCATAATATGCTGGCCACACAGCCCGTCATATTATGTTCACAGAGAACAATCTAATGTGTAGTCAGGACAAGTAATATTATTCCTATTTTATAGAGAAAAATCATCATTGTGAGATACTCACATTAGAGATTAAATGTAGGATTTGTCTCCTAATTATATTCTTTACAGTAAGCTTTCCATATTTTCTAAAAATGGGAATAAGGATATTGATAGCCAATTTTATAATAATTATGGACAACAGCTAACATGGCTGGAGGATTGTTACCTGCCAGGCATATGTATTCTAATATTAACAACCTGGATTACTTAGGGAACTAATTCTCTCCATTTTATAGGTAAGCAAGTCAAGGGCAGAGCATCTAAGTAAATTCCCTAACAGTACATGCTAGTAACTGGTGGACCAAGACTCAGATTCTGGTGTTTTCATCCCAGAATTTGTACTAGGCTATTAGTAAACTGATCTAAGCTATATAAATATATTTCTACCAAAATTACAGCACAAAGAAAAATGTGCGTGCGAGTTTACACAGCTGAACAATCCAAGTTTGGTCAATTAAACTTCTATGAAGAAATATTTCTAATCTCAAAACCTCCCAGATAGTGTAAAAAATGACAAAGTAGAATTATTTTTTAAAGAGAGACTTATAGGTCAAAATCACAATGGGTAAGGAATGGGATTTGGAGCCCACAACAAGAAAATATGAATACACACACTTGTACATGTATATTATACTCCTTTATAGCTTGGACTCTTAGAGCATATGTATTTCAGTTTGGGTCACTGTATCAAGGGGACATCAAAATGCTCTAGAAAGATCAAAGCTTCACATGAGCAGCTGTCTGTTAAAGGAGTTATAGTGTAAATTTACCTTACTAGCTACTAGCTAGTTGTCCCAGACCACTATGTGCCTCACAGAGCTGAAAGCATTCATGTGCATTATGTTATTTAATACAACAGCCCCAACAGGAAGTCTTTGTGTTATTTCTTAATAATAGCTAAAATAAAACCCAAAACAGATAGAGATACATTACGTGGTTTGCCCAAGGCCATGCAACTGTTTTGGTTGATTTCTGAAATTCAAGCTGCTTCATTCTGGAACCTGGACCCTCTAACTAGTAGCTGAGTAACTCCACGAAGTTCCTGCTTCTTGACGTAGGCTTTCTCTTTTTATTTACCAGCACCTGCCTCATACCTTGTGATTGAGATTGAGTTCAAGTAGATTAAGTATGCAGAGCACTCAAGGCAGCTTTCAGTGGACAAAGCATTTTACGAAGGGAAGACCGTATTATTATGACTATGACTTTCTGGTTCACGAGCTAGCCTGGTGTAGGAAGTGGATCACCTTTCCGAATTATGTATTCAGCACACAGTCTCAAGTGAGCCCGTTTCCTAGATCTTGCTGTCTTTGGAAGTGACAACACAGTATATCGAACACATCGCTTTGGAAGAAGTTATCCTAGAGGGACACGTTTTCTGGACTTTGCAGAGAACACACCACTTCCCTCAGCTCTCAGCCCCTCCTGTCTTCCACTCTTGGCCAACAGCATGTGACCTTGCTCTCCAAATATTTGGTTAACTCTCCACATGAAATATGCATGGGTTTGAACATGAAGAAAGCTCAACATAAAATCAAGACTCCCCTAAGTATATAGGAATTAGGTATAGGACAAGCAGTTTTTAAACACCAGAAGGTCTTACTGTGCTCTACCTGGTGTCCCAACTACATGGTTTGACCTCCCAGGCTGTGGATCCACTCAGCTCTTCAGCACAAGCACCACCACCTCCCCATCAAGGGGTGAGCACCTCCTTCCCTGGCCCTGCTCACTTTACCCTGTATGATAGTATCAGGGTCCGTTCTACCTGCAAACCACCCGTCGTCATGACATTGTGGCCAAAAGTGTCCTAATTACCAGACAGGCTAGCTTCTTGTGACCTTCATTTCCTTACAATCCATGGAGTATAGAAACAGGCAGCCAGAATCAAGGATGCCAAGAATCCTCACTATNGGGGCAAGAAGCCCTGAAGTCAAAGCCCTGTGTTGCACAGTTCAAAGTTAACGTTTACCCCTCACTCTTTGTTTTAAGGCCAGTGGAAACATAAAGGTTCCTGATTCTTTAACAGAAAACTCAACAATCTTGCAAGCTGACTTTACCATTGAAAAAAAAATATGAGGAAATAGGATTAAAATCTCCATGATGTTCTACCTACAACCAGTTCCTCGGAGGAAACAGTGAGGCACAGCATCCTTGTCCAACAAATTAAGGAACGTGTTCCTTGTGAGTGTACACACATTTGGACCAGAAAAAAGCTGCACAGAAGATAAATCACGATTTTGTTGGACTCACGAGCATAATATCCTGATTATGAGCAGGAGGAAGATGAATGTGGCTTGTCAAAGAAAATAAATAAAAATACCTATGCCCGCTGTTTGACCTTCATGAAGGATTGTGCCCTTCGGTGGACACAATGTGACTCGACTTCTCAACTGAATGCCACATTCTCTTTCCAGACTGGCAGCCATTGCCATTTTTCTATGGAAAGGGAGGAAGATTCCCCAGCACTGATGCTGCCAATACGTAGAAAGGAAAGAGAGCAGCCCAGGAAGCCTCTCCTCCATCGGACTTAGGGTTCAGTCCCTGCCAGTCCTGGAAAAGCTTCAAATGAAATGTACTAGTGTTTTTCCCCCTAAAGATCAGTTAATGGCATTTTGCACCACATCTGCCTAAATCTTGTAACATAAAACCCTTAGCTTCTCTTGTAGGAGGCTGTAGCATGCTGAGTAAAATCCCCCTGGGTAATGTGGTCTCCCCCGAATGCTCTGATGTACAAGATTCAACCCAACCATGCGAGTGCTGCCTGGAAATCAGCCCTGGTTTACTCAGGAAAGTGCCTGGGAAGGCAGATGGGCTGTGATCGGAAAAAGTCCCAGTGGCTTATACTCAGCGGCCTGACAGAGATCCCAGGTGGCTTTCTCTGGCTTTTGGCATTGCAGGTGTGAGTGTAAAGTGGCTCATCTCCCCGAAACCATCCACCTCCCAAGTGTCTTCATACGTAAAATAAGGAGAGAAGGGCAGGTTTGAGAACCAAAAAAAAAAAAAAAATAGATTGGCAACATTACTAAAGACAAAACTTTAAAACTGAAGTTGGGTTGAATCTGATGTATAAGAACCTTCCTGCAAGTTGCCTGTAATAATAACTATGTTTTATTCTTTTAGTCCAATAGAATGTTCTTTATCAAACTGAAGTGCTAACTCATATCAAGAGAAGGACAATGAGTAGTTGAGCATCTGACTCCTCACTTTGACTCAGGTCATGATCACATGATTCATGAGATCAGGCCCCAGGTAGGGCTCTGGGACGACAGTGCAGAGCCTGCCTGGGATTCTCTCTCTGTCCCTCCTGTCTCATGCTCTCTCTCACTCTCAAATGAATAAAATTAATAAATGAACCCATAGCATAGCACCTGTCTCTCTCTCTTAAAAAAACTAATTTAGTTATCTGTACAAATGGCAACTCTCCAGACAGCCCCTCCCATCATCCCTGTTGCCACCAAGGAAAAACATTTTTAAAAATCTGAACTCACTGTGTATCACCTACTAAAATGCTACTTCCCTGATACCAATGAATTGTGTGAATTCCAGCCACAGCTTGGTTCCCAGGATCCAGGGCGTTGCCCAGAACACACACACAATGGAAATGTTTGCCCAGTGGATCCACGATTGAGTAAATGAGAGAGGAAGAAATGACTTTGGAGCTACGGGGAGCTCAGCAGTGGCTGGGCCCATGAACTTGTGGCTGTATGGTCTGTGCAATTTCCATTTGTGCCACGAGAAGTTGGACCAGATGGACTCTGTGTGTCCTGTCTTTGATGGTCCCTGGTTCAAGTCTCATGTCCAGAGAGAGCAATTTCCAGAAACTGTCAGTTTGCCCTAAGCCCGCCCTCTTTGGGTCTCAAAAGTCCATTTTCTACCCTCAGCAACAAAATATTGCTTCTAGTTTATAGTGATAATTATCCTGCAAATTCTCTCTTAATAAGCCTTTTCTCACAGGGTGATCTTTGGGGAAGAAGTCTGTGACTGTTTTTTATGTCCCCCACTGCCAGATATATAATAAATTGAGCACACAGTTTGCAAGAACACGGAAAACATTGCCAACCTCACTAGAACTTCACCTTGTCAGGGAGGTGACATTTCCTAAGTGGTGCATATACTATACACTGGAGCTGGCATTCCAATCCACCTATTCTAACTTTATAGCTGATGAATTTTGCATCGAACAAAATCAAACATCTCAGCATTTAACCAGTTGTTCTAAGAGGTTTCTCTTCCTGTAGTGTGAACGGTGGCTGTTTCATAAAAATTTGGAGGAACAAGTGTTTCCATTATCGAGGATAATTTTAGAACCTGCTAGATAAAATGACTACAATTAGTTTACACACTGGGTATTCTCTAGTCCAAGTTCACATCCACTTAAATGCTTAAAGTGCTGGCTAATTGCGCTCATCTGAACCCAGCAGAATAATTCACCTTCAGGCTTCTGAATCCAAGGCCAATCGGTGTAGATGAGGAAATGAGCAGGGAGGCCCTAGGGCACTTTCAGAACGGACTGTCCTGTTGGGTGTGTGATTTGTCCCCATTATACCTACAACAAACTATCTCTAGTTCTCTCGATGCTGCAATCTCACAAGCAAGGGCCAGGCTTGGCCCTGTCTCCATACCCACGCAGAAGGGGGTCTCCACGCACAGAGCTCAGGCACTGGCACGAGAGAATCGTGCAAAGGCAGCTTATCTATGTAGCAGGGCCAGCCTCGACACCAAGACCTTTAGGGAACAAATCCCATAAAAAAGATGTATCCGAATTTGAAAGAGCAGCATTAGATTATTATCGGAGGGGAACCTGGGTGGCTCAGCCCGTTAAGTGTCCAACTCTTGGTTTCGGTTCAGGTCATGATCTCACAGTTTTGTGAGTTCCAGCCTTGCATCAGGCTCTGCACTGAGCACGGAGCCTGCTTGGGATTCTCGGTCCCCCTCTCTCTCTGCCCCCCCGCCCCCGCTCGTGCTGTCTCTCTCTCAAAATAAATAAATCATCTTAAAACTTTTTTTTTTAGTAAGAAAATGGTTATTTGAAAGAATTTGGTATCCATTTTATTTGCTTGGTGTTTTCATGATCCATGATTATTTTACAGCAAGATTTTTGCCTCGAAGTATTATTTACTCACTGCATTTGTATCAGGGAGTGGGAAGAGAACAAAGGACCTTCGGTGTGTAATCTTTTTAGGGATTTTCTTTTGGGTCAAACTTTTCAACATGGAAAACAGAAAGAAAGAAGAACCAGTGAATGCTTTTCTCCATGAAGCATAAAGGAAATTAAAAAATAAAAAAGTGCAATTTCGCAACCAATTACGCTCCTAGCAAAAGCAATTCACAACTAATTATTAGAGAAAGTTCCAGCCTTTTAAAGTATTAGTGTGAAAATCTGAGGAAAACTTAAGGCTTGAAGTGATATGGAACCATAGGAAGCAGAGATAGCCTATTTTTCCTTATGTGAACCACAGTCCAACAATCATGTCAAGTTCAAGCATTTTACAATGGGAAGAGAATAAAATCACTGAATTTGATTAAAATGCACAGGTAAATATGTTAAACATCAACAGAATTTCCTTATTTTGTCTGCCATCTAGCCTCTCTGGCGAGCACAGAAATGAGACAAGGTTTTTGTTTCCAGTCTTGTTTTCTTGTTTTTCATTCCTGTATCTTTAGTCCATGAAGGTATTCCTCGGTGTCCCTCATGGATATTACCTTGGAAAAGGTCAACCCCGTGGCTGATACTAGTATTTCAGGGGATTCTCTTGAGAACCATCTGCATTTCTCAAATGTTATTTGGACAAAAATAAAGATGTTTGTAGACTTGTCACTTCTCCTTCTGTCACCAAGAACATTCATTGCTATTAGATGTGTGCTTTTCCAACTTTGGGGATAGAAAGTACTATCAGCAAAGACACTTGTTACTGGTGGCACTGAATTGTATCAAATCTCAGGGTGACCTTGTCTCTTTAGGCCCAAACATGAAATCTAAAGCTATGTATCTGGTGATTAAGAAGAAAAGATTCTGAGTCCAAAGCAATTGGACATCTGAGAAACTCTAATTTAGAATCAACCCTAGCACATTCTTTGACTTACACAGGTACGTTTTACCCACGACACGGTGCAGGAGCGAACAGGCTCTCTGAAGATGTTTTTCAAAGCATGATGCTGTCTTTTGAAAATAACCTTGATAAACCTGGATCATTCTCCACACTTCTAAATAGGCAAGAGTCAGGGACTCTGACAGTCAGACAGAGACGTTACAGTAATCAAAGAGAGATAATACATTTTCAGTTGATACCCTCTGATGTATTTATCTTGTCCCTCCCTAATCAGGAAAGAAATTCAGGGTCAGGAGTACAGAAGAGCAACAAACATCCTAATACCCTATCTTGTGTGTACACACACACACACACACACGCGCACACACACACACATGCATATGTATAAATTACTAAACAAAAAGGAAATTTTCCACTATTCCTTACTTAGAACTGTTGGCTAATGGTAACTCATAGCTATGCTGGCATAATGATATTATTTTTAGATGCCTAATACGGACCACTCAGTTTGAATTTTCATCTCTTGGCCTTATTGTAAAGAACCACCAAAAACATCTCCTTATAAAAGATGAAAGCTGTGACATAAAGTCCATTAGTAATTTCACACTTTATAGTAGCTTTTGATATTAAACAAGGTCTATATCACTCCTTACATAAACCTCCTAGCAATGCTATTTTTAAAATAACCCATTTTGTTTAAATGGCAGTTTTGACCCATCTCCTTTATTTACATAATGTAAAAATGACTAGACATTTGATTCTACTAATCAGGATTAGGATTTCAATCCTAAATCCTCTAACGGTTACAAATTTGAGATGGCTTTTTATACTCTGTGCCTTAGATTACTGTCCCTCAATTTTTCTTACCTCAAGCTAAACATTGGCTTTGTCTTGCTGAGTTTCAACTTCTACATCTAAAAAATGGGGACAATACCATCAGCTTTGTGGGGGGTGTTCATAGGGTCAAAGACAATGTGTGTCAAGGACCTTGTAAAACATCAGACATAAAGTAGGTCCTCAGAAAAGGGCTGTTACTAGGGAGATGACTGGCCTCGCAATAGAAGGTTTCATGTTTTTTCAAAAGTCGAATGGGAAAGTGTCCTTCTGTTCAGGACTTTCAAAACACAATGTTTCTTTACAGAATTTACTGCTGAAGTGATTCTTTAAAGCCTAAGTACAGGTGGTACTGAAATGAAGTATAATAGAAGAACAAACAGCACAAACGGTGTCTGCTATATACCACTATGTACACACCTGCACGGAATCCAAGACCATTTCTTATTAATTCATATGGGATGCTCTTCTTGCTGCATATGTTTTCTAATCAGTCTTTGTTTTCAAATTTGCTCTATATAAATTATGTTGGGGGCACCTGGCTGGTTCCATGAGTAGAGGGTATGACTCTTGATCTTGGGGTTATAAGTGTGAGCCCCATGTTGAGTGTAGGGACTACTTAAAAATAAAATCTCTTTAAAAATTTCTTTTTACCTTAGTATATTTTTTAAGTTTATTTATTTATTTTGAGATGGGGGGGGCAGAATGAGAAGGAGGGAGAGGAATGTCAGTGTGGAGCCCAATGAGGGGCTTGAACTCATGAACCACAAGATTATGACCTGAGCTGACATCAAGAGCTGGCCCCTCACCCTATTGTATTTTAAAAACTTCAACAGTGGGGCTCAGTTAGTAACGTGTCCATACTGATTTATTAGTTGTGAGAAATTTACATAACAACACAAGATATTTATAGCCGGACAAACTATGTGGGGTTAACGGGAACTCTGTCATTTCTTTCGACTTTCTGTAAAGCTACAACTATCCTGAAATAAGAAGGACACTGTAAAAAATTAGGACAGACTCTAATACTATTGCATTTCAACAGGCAAGTCTGGTAAAGCCTCTGTGAGAATTGAGAATGGACTTTTACAAGAAGTAATGTGCCCCTATCTATTAAATCAGAAGTTTACCTTTCCTTCCAAATTCTAGGAACTGAGCTTGGCTTTTGTACAGAGACCATAGATTTCTAGGTCATCAATTATCCATGTATAAACCCCATACATCCCATCATCTTAACTGAAAACGTAGCACTCTGTGCTTTTGAAACAGGTCTCCATCAGGGGTGTCTGGGTGGCTCAGTTGGTTAAGCGTCCGACTTCGGCTCAGGTCATGATCTCATGGTTCCTGGGTTCGAGCCCTGCGTCAGGCTCTGTGTTGACAGCCTGGAGCCTGGAGCCTGCTTCAGATTCTGTATCTCCCTCTCTCTGTGACCCTCCCCTGGTCACGCGCTCTCTCTCTCTCAGAAATAAAATTTTTAAAAAATCATTAAAAAAAAACAACAACACAGGTCTCCATCAGAGAAAAGGAGAAGAATCTTAACTACCAACCAAGATGCACTGAGTTAATTTCATTGCTGAAAATGCTCCCAAAAGCGAGATATTGACCAGATATTGACCATAATAGAGAACAAAAAGGCTGGAGAAATGTGGCCCTAAAATCACTCCTCTGTTGTGACAAAGTCAAAGTGGTGTTTCCTAGCGATGATCCTATTGGAAGAAATATAACATTTGTTACAAGTAACATCTGTTAGATCATATGCAAATGTGTGATGAAGGGAAAGATACTTTGTTTTATTAATAAGATGGGGTTATAGGGAAGAACTATCCGGCTTCATTGAACATCTACCATGGTTAAACAATAGAAGATCTGATAATGGATTGAGATATATAATTGTTCCCCAGACTACACAAATTGTTGACACAATTCTATACACTTTGTAACATCAGTTTGTTTACAATTATCTTGCCTAAATTAAAAAAGAAAAGGAATGAACCATGGATTTTAGAAGGGTCACAGGAACAATTTTATCTCCCTTTACAAAGATCTTTTCATGTCTCACCTATTTAACAAAAATGTCATGCAATAAAACAAAACTTTCTTTTGTTCCATAGACTACATTTTTTAAAAACACAATGCAAAGGAAGGCCATTCATGAAACAAGCTATGAAGATGGTTTTGTCTGCTCTCTGGTTCTTGAATTCCTCATTTGTGACAGTCATTAGGCAAAGAGGCTATACAATCTGGAACCATCCTCAGCCTCTAATGCACTGATAATGCCTTTTGACTTATGCATCCAATAAGCAGACAATTACCCCTAATGCAATCTGTTGTATGCATTATTTACACCCTCAAGTGCATTAGTAAGGAATATGAGGATCCAGGGAGAAATCAATGGGGCCTGTTTTCCGGCCCTGTGGGTATCGTTGTGTATTACAGCATCCATACTGCATTTTCCCTGATAAAGTCATAATGCTTACTGTGCTTTTAAACTTTTCAGTGTATATATTCATTCCCCTCTCTTCCCACCACCAGTTCATTGATGTGTCCAAAATTTGATGCTGAAGACAAGACAGAAGTCCTCCTCTGCTTCCTTGTCCAGAGGTCAGTTTAAAATGTATCGCTCCACTACAGTGACTTCCTTTGCCACTTCTTTTCCATCTCACCCGATGTTTCTTCACATAGCAGCTAGTGTTTATGCTTCTTAAACCAAACAATTTTACCATGAAACCATTTGTATTAACCACTGAGTTTTGTTTTGTTTTTTAAAGTATCATTCAGCTAAGCCAATATTTGCTCTTATTCCAGTGCCCATTTTACATTTAGGCTGACTCGATCTACTGCTGCGATCATCCATGTGTAGTCACCGGCACCAAATGAGAAACCCAAGTCGGCTGACAAGGACACTCCTATTGAGATCACCCTGGGAACACTGGAGATATATGGCAACTTAGAGAAAGAGGAATAAGTAAATCTGGTTTTAAAATTAAGTGTCATCATCACCTGATAACAAAGCTTCTGTATTTGAATAGAACATTGTGACTTCATTTGAATTCTTCCCTTGTTTCTTGGCTTTATTCTAACCACAGAGATTGCTTCAAACATTTATATACTTAATGACACAAAATTCCTTTCGTTGTTTTTTACTCTCTCAACTTGAAAACATCCCATACAATTGGAGAGGATTCAAGCAATGTCACATTAGAACTTAAAATTTGTGAGTAGGTACTGTGAAGATAGAAATTCAAAGTCTTAGCCTCTTGGTAATTTTTATTCAAAAGCTAGGGATTAAGAAAAAAACCCAGCTCTTCCAAATATGCCTCCATCAAAATATATTACTTTCAGTAGAGATATACAGAAGATAAAGAAAAATATTTTTGAAAATGCATAGGGAAAGCATGGTAAAAAATTAAAAACTGCAGATTGAATCCAAGTTTTTCTATTGATTTTTTTTATTGTAAAATTGGAAGTAAGTCCCTAGGGCCTAGAACACCCTGGTGCCTAACCATCACCTAGAGTGCTTGTTAAAAATCCATCTTCCGGGATCAGTCACAGAAGTTGACATAGATGCGGGCAGCTGACAGCCACGCTCTGAGAGGCACGGTTCTAAGGGGGCTCATTGATAATGTTCATGAAACAAAATAAATGAAAAACATCACCGCACTATAGTATGTTCCTTCACGGAATTCTCACAAAGTGAGGCAGTACAGTGAATTCATCATTATCTTCTTGCTACACATGGTCTCTGAGACTCAAAGAATGCATCTAGCTTGCCCAAGATCACACACCGATTGGAGAGGCAGGACTGGAATTTCAGGAGTGTAGGATCGTGAACCCCAGAGTGAGAACCCCTTGAGTGGCATTTTTCTACTGCTCTCAAATGGCTGAAGCCTCAGTCACTGGCTCCATCACTTCACATTCATGGAGACAACAGCAAAGGTAGCAGAACCACAAGACCTATTTTCTGCAGGCATTCTGATGCCCACAATTCTACTACAATCAATGTCTGGAACATCATAAGGATCTTCCCTGACCAGTCTCTCTTTGTGGCTCCTTAGGAAGTGATGCTTGGCTGTTTACACCCAGCAGCATTTCTTAATCTGTACTGTTAGCGATATTAGAGAGTTTTTGGTCCTGATTGAGCAGCTATAATGGTTAAAGAAAACACAGAGGGGAAAAGGGAATAAAGAAAGAGGAGGGCGTTAGGGGAGAGAAGTGTAAACATGCATGTTCATGGGCATTGTTATGTGTGGGGAGGCGTGGGGGATGGGTGTGGGACATCACCAGCTCCTGGAGAGAGGAGCTCAGAACTGTCAAAAGGGATAAATTAGAGATATGGAAAGAAAACAGATTTAAAATTCCATGAAGGTCAATATAACTGAAGACAAGCCATTATTTTTGTGCTTCCCCTAAATATTTCACATATAAAAAAAGTATCACACCATGTAAAATATTCTAAAATCTTATGAAAATACATTTTTGGAAAATAATTATGGAAAAATTTTTCAAATTACTTATGGAAGTTTACATTTCACAGGACAAGTCATAGGGATACTTCAAAACCTTTCCATTTTATTCTAATCAGGAAGCAATCTACTTCTCATATCGTAGGAAGGATAATCTGCTTATGATTAATGAGCCAAACTTATTCATGTGTGATGGAAAGAAATTATTCACATTTGATATTAGAAATTACTTCTTTACTCAAAGAGCTAAGAGACCCTAAAACGTGTCCAAGGCTAGAGTTTTTGAGATCTTTCCTCCTTCCCTCCTTCCTTTGTGTTCTGATTATGGGAATAAGGTTTGGTTGAGGTGAGGAAAGTAGTTAGTTGTATCTGAAGATATAGAAATTAAAATTGTTCACAGTCAGGGAATTTCAAAACTAGGGCTGTCAGATAACAGTAGATCTTTCATTAGACGGGTGAAAATATGGAGACCAGGCAGGTGAAATTAACCCTTCCCCTCTCCGCCACGCCAAGTCACCAAGTCAAGGAGTAGAACCTCGTTATTTTGACTCTTAATTCACTGAGCTTTCTGATATACTTGACTTTGTCCTTGACAGCTACCCTGCCTGGATGTCCTAGTGGTGCTTCTTTCAGAATTAGGTTTCTATTATTTCCACTCAAATCTTCAAACTTGATGAAATAGAGAAAATTCAGGGAATACACCCTGGAAGATGGTGGCCTCTGGTGCTTTCCCAAATAAGTAACTTGACTCCCTGCTTTATAAAACAGTTAGAGCCATTTTTCTGTTCACTTTAATCTTTACATTTCTTCTTCAATAAAGGCTGTCTCTAGTTGTATTCTCAAGTTTGGTTTCCCAAGTGAACGAAACATCCCCAAACAATAAAATTTCACTCCACCAAATAATGAAAAATAGGTAATACCAAAACATTTCAAAAACAGGAATGCGTTCCATTTCTGGATGTTATTCTGGGGGGGCAGCTGATCAATTTGATTAGAGAACTCGGATCTGAAAATATCCCTGTTCCTGGGGGAAGGGTGTAGCCTTGTGTTTCTGTAACAGTAGACAACTCAAAACAAGATATACAGACTTCAGTTTTTTCTCTCTTTACTATTCTCGCACAATCTTAAACACCTTAACAAATATCTCTGCTAAAGAAAGATTAAGTGTACCAATACTATCACCTCATCTTTGTATCTTGTTTCTTTTTTTTAACAGTTCAAGGTACTTTTATATTGCGCTTAACAGTTAGAAGAGCCCACATGAAGCGAGAATCTTGTTACATTTGAAAAAGCAACTAAGGCTTATAGGTATTGAAGAGGGCACTGAAGGTCACATGGTGAGTTACTGCCAGGGTCTTGTTTGAATACAGAACTCCTGATCATTCCTGGATTCAACCAACATTCCTCAGTGAGAATCCACTATATTCGATCCCAGGACAGTCCTGGGCACTTGGAACGCAGTCATGAATAGAATACCCTCTTTTTCCTTACAACACACTTGGTCCAATGGAAGGAGACACAAGTCAGCCAATGCTTACAGTACTATTTGAAAAACATGCAGGTGCTATTGAGTCACAGAAGCAGGATCAAGATGGCATCTCCCAGATGGGCAAATTTTGAAAGATGATCAAGTGAATAAATGATTGAGATGTAATCAAGCAGACAGCAGAGAAGCAGGTTTTTGGAAAAGGAAAATAATGCACCCAGGTGCCACAGCAAGGGGGAGCACACCTTGCGGGGACAGCGAGCCACCCTGTTATCAGGAACAGAGCAGGTGAGTGAGTGCAGAAGACAACGCTGCAGCCTCAGGATGAAGGACCTTGTGTTCAGAACCAAGCAGTTTTCAGTTTTCTCTAGAAATCCTAGAGAAACAAATAGGAATTCTGAGAAGGCAGTGGCATAGTTAGGTTTACATTTTCCAAGATCACGTTGGCTGTCTGTTGAGGGGGAATGGGGTGAGGTAGGATTGGAAGTAAGGAGTCCACTTTTAAGAGGCCAATACAGGAATCTAGGTGATCAATAATACTGATTGGACTCTTTTCAGAGTATAGTTTCTTAAGAACTTCAGCTCTTCAATTCTAACCAATTTTTCCCCAATTCAGCTTCCTGATCTTGATGGACCACAGAAGCATGGAAACCCTCTATTACTTTCCACAGTCAAACAAAACATGAAATAACTAACTCCAGAAAGTGTTGTGCTGCTTTCTGGCACAAGCGGAAGACTTAATATGTGGTTTTATCTGTAGACTCACAGCTTTTATCACCCGTTACTCCTTCTCTTTCTTGTGGTTCCTAAATAATTAAGTCAAATCCCAAAATAGAACAAATAAAAGCTCAGCAAAAAGACTTTAAAGGTCAAAAGTGGTTCAACAAAATTACCAACCTTAAGCAGAGTTTATGCAATTAGGCACTAAATTATTGGGTGTCATTTTAGTTAAAATTTGCCTTTACAGAAAAAAAGTGAGGTGAAATTTAAAAATTTAGTTAAGCTCATGTTTACTCTCCTCGTTATGCTATTTTAGGTTCACAATTTGTTGACTTCAGCTATGCCATCCCTTTCAGTGATGTAGACTAGAAAACTTTGCAATCATCGTAAATGGAGCTAAATCATGTTTTGTTGTATCTAAAGTCCACCTGACCACACTCAGCCTCACTGATCCACTTCTACCAGTAAAAATATTGAAGAAGCTTCATAGTCAGTAACCAATGAGATTTCCATAAAGCCAAAGTTTTCCAAATCAAGAAAGAAAGGTGATTTCAGAAGATCATGTGAAACATTTCATACCACTTTTTAATTGATGATGTAGGTTGAGTGAAAATTAATTGGCAGTCTATATGGTTTCTCGTGAGCTAAGGCAGTGTGGTCACAACACGTAGAAGATGGTTGATGTGATCAGGTAAAGCAATCTCCAGGCAATTTTCTTAAATAAGAAACTTAATTGTTTTTGTGAATGTAATATGTGCAACTATGGAGGTCTACATCGAATGACATTAAGAATTATGGTCTAGCCGTCACATGTGAGAAGCATGGAGCTGGAAGTCTCTGCCTGTATGCCCAGGTGTGGTGTGTTAGAACAAACACAACCACTACCGCCAAAATGAAGCTGTATCTCCCCTCAGTATCCCCTCAGTATCTAGTTCAAGGCTTTGGATATTCCTTTCACTAACAAATGTGTACAAAATAAAAATAAAATAGAATAGAGAGTGAGAGAGAGAGAGAGCATGCACCAGGGCAGGGGCAGAGGGAGAGGGAGAAAGAATCTTAAGCAGGCTCTGTGGTTGAGCCTGGGCTCAATCCCAGGACACTGGGATCATGACCTGAGCTGATATCAAGACGTGGACGCTCAACTGACTGAGCCACCCAGGCGCCTCTAAGATAGACATCTGAAAGATGATTTCCTTTTTTTTTTTTTTTCAATCCAAGCAAACATGTTGCTGGACCCTAGGAAGGCTATTCAGAATGATTTAAGGATTCCCCTAGAGTGTTTACATAATAGATACTTAGCATAATCATCTGAGATATAATTGGCAGTATTTTCTTCTTTTTAGAGAATCACTGGGCTTTCAGAGTATTTATTTATTCAGATATGAAATAAACTATTTCTAAAGTCAGTCTAAGATACGCAAGATGACATCTGGCCAAGTCCTAAGAAGGATTAGCTTATTCACAAATTTATTACCTCACCCTTGTTAACAAAGAGAAAATTGGTCCTCAAATCATTGTCAAGGGAAGAATAAAATATACAATGACTAATTTAAAAGCTGAAACTGAGGCATAATCTTGAAACATGAGTAAGGCTTTTACTGTGGTTTGTCTCCATAGGAAAGTGCTTCAGATAGCACACTAGAATCGTTCATTAGGAAATATGAAAAGCCATCCATGATATAGTTGAAAGAAATTCACTTATGTATTATTTTTTTAATGATAGAAGAGGCTCTAACTAAAAATTATAAATAGATTGCATATATCAATGGCACCCTCTTTCAGTCTCTAAAACATCTCAACTTTGAATCCCTGTAGCATAAAGCATATAGTGACTATTTATCTGCTATAGCAAATGGGAAAAGTCTTCTCTGTCCAATAACTGAGCCATATGGACATGTATAATTTATTCAACTGAGCTAAAATCTTCATTCTCTTATAAATTGTTCAGGAAAAAATTCTGATTATGTTATCCTTCTCTATCAATAGTTGTATTACTTTGCTAACTCAAGATAATCATCAATGATCATCAATTAAATTTTTAGTAGATAGCAAAACTCAATTTTGAGTTTTAATATTCTTCTCTAATTTTAATAACATTACTAAAATAATTTACAAAGGATCTTTGTACATCAATCACAAGTAAAGTCCATGTATTTGAAGTCCATAAAAATAATTCTTGGAGCATGACATATACAATTGTCAGTGAAATGTAAATTGGTTGCAGGTTAAATATCATGTAGTGTCAGCCTTGTCACAAATTATTAATAGTGACAGCAAAAGGGATGGTCACTGGGAAATGCAAGCTTTTTTAAACGAAGGGATTGTAATAGGGATTTGTAGGTATCTAAGAGCACTTGTTAAAATGCATTAATTATAAATCATGATACTATTTTTCATATGCCTGAATTTGAACAAATTCTTCATCAATAAAGATTTCAGGGTGCCTGGGTGGCTGAGTCAGTTGATCATGATTTCACGGTCCATGAGTTCGAGCCCCTCATGGAGCTCTCTGCTGTCAGCACAGAGTCTGCTTTGGATCCTCTAAACCCATCTCTCTGTGCCCCTCCCTGCTCGTTCTCTCTCAACAATAAAAATTTAAAAGTAAATAAATAAAAAATAAAAGTTTTAAGAGCCTTCCTACAGATTTGGTAGTTGACCCGACAAAAACTATTATATGTGGGTTCACAGTTTCAATGTTAGATTCTTTGGGGTTCATGATCAATTGGGGTTCATGTTTGAAACCATAGTCTATCCATAGATATATGTAGGAGACCTGCATCAGCACTTACAAAGATTCCCATGATACCTGTGCTTCCACTGCTTTGAAGGAGATTGGCTCACACCTGTGGACACCAAATGTTCTTCAACCGAGAGGCTTATTTGGTTGTATCCAAGTCCATCTTTTCCAACTGGCCACTCCACTGTCTTATTTTCATTTGTCCAGGAAAGGAACTCTAAATTACATGTTAAGTGATTGTTCCTAAGATACTACCTGGGGTCCCAGAAAGTGAATTTTGCATAAATCCTGGAACCTACCTTTGAGTAAAACCATTACAAACATACTTTACCAATTTGATGAAAATCCATCTAACCATCCAAAATGAATATCATTTATATTTAAATAGAAGCAGCCTTGAAAAAAAAATGACAACATTGAGACCCAGGATTCTGCACCCACAATAGGTTTATTGCTGGGCATTTGGGCACATGAAGAAGAGGAGTAACTCCCATGAACAGCGTGGTCAAGCCATATTGTGGACACATATCTCAAAGTGATCTCCTTTTGACATGTGTGCTATTTAAAACAAGGTTTAAGAGGGCTTTCATATGAAAATAAATTTAAGCAAAAGAACATAGCCCAAGAAAAGACAAGGCATAACATGAGTGCAAATCTTGCTTTGAAAATGACATCCTTTTCAATTAGCTTCCCACCTCCTTCCCCCCTCCCCAAGCTAATCTAGACAGGAAGATTTCTTTCTAACCACAGCTGAGACACGTTGAATGTTGAATGAGGAATGTTGAAACGATCAGAGATTAAGAAAACCTCATACTTTCCCACGTTCAAATTCAAGAAGATCACCATTGCATCCAATAAGCTCTACATTCCCAGAGTTCCTAACAGAGACCTCATCTCGGGAGGTGCTCACAGGATTTGTGTTCAACAGATGACAGGTAGGGAAGGGGTGGGATGCCAAAAGGTGACACAATTCCATCCTGTTCAGTTCAGCAGTCTTCGTCTCAAAGACTTTAGGTGAAGTCTGACAACTCCATATTGTGACTTGGAAATAAATTAATGAGGTGGCTGGATGAAAAGGACAATAAAAACCAAACCTTCCCTGCAGGTACATTTCCCCATCCCAACCTCTAGTTTATGAAGATGCTTCTGGCCTTGGACAGGGAGACCTATCGGAACACAGAAAAACTTGGCACTTGCTCTGAAAAGGTCAATAAGGCCACTTGACATAAACTACATAACTCAGACTTATCCCCCTAAATTCTTCATTCGAACAGGGAAAGCCATAAGTTAATGACTCCTTCAGGCAAACAAGGCCAGCTTCACTAGGTCATGGGAAATTACGAGAAGTACAGCATCTTTAAGAAAAAAATATAATTTTCGAAATAGCTGTCAAGTGTGAAGACACTGCAATGTGGTATTATTTTTTTCTCTTTTCCTTTTTAAAGCAAGAAGTCTTTAAGAATCAGAAATTTGAGTAAATAATAAATCCATAGCAACTGTAGCTCAGTTATTAGTGTAAAGCAGGAGATGTCATGATGGATACATGAAGTTAAATGAATATTGTTTATTAGTTTAGGCAAGGATGGTAAGGGAATACAAAATACAATGCTCTATGAAAGAAACTTTGGTGTTCCAGAGTCACTGGGTGGCTCAGTCGGTTGAGCATCCAACTTTGGCTCAGGTCATGGTCTCGTTATTCGTGAGTTTGAGCCCCACATCGGGCTCTGTGCTGACAGCTCAGAGCCTGGAGCCTGCTTCAGATTCTATGTCTTGCTTTCTCTCTCTCTGTCCCCCTCAGCCTGAGTGCTCTCTCTCTCTCTCTCTCTCTCTCTCTCTCTCTCTCTCT
>NW_027528640.1:4993219-5045231 GCF_008692635.1 Crocuta crocuta
AAAAAAAAAAAAAAAAAGCCAGCAACGTGCATGTTATCATCAGAACAACAGAGAAAACAAGGTCCTAAACCTCAAGAGACCTGTGAATCATCAGCTACTGCAGCACTGTCTCCTTCTGGCCACGGCCCTACCAGCAGGGCAGGAGGGACTGAACACAATGTAGGCAGAGCAGGAGATCAAGGAAGACACACTAGTTTCTCTGTAAGGATAATACTAAGAAACCCACCTCTTCTGGTCTGAGAAATTAAAAGGCTAAGAGAAAAAACTGAATTGAGCCTTAATAATCAAGAAGTACATGAATATGAGAAATAATTCACCAACTTGGAGGTGAAAGCCCTTAGTCCCATGGGTTCAAAGAACTATAAATGGGAACAAAAGTAAAGAGGATAATCACACACAGAAAATTCTTTAACATTGTTAAGTATATTATGAGCCAATGCAAGGTGTATGAACAGGTGCATGGGGGGCTGTGGAAATGGACACGTGATAACAGGTTTCCTGGATCAGAAAGAGAAGACAGGGAATAGTTCAACTTTTTCAAATTGACCTAAATAGGCTTCCATTCACTCATCAAATATCAACAGGAACTACAGTAAGAAACTGATTGTTGCTAGATCTGTGTTGAAATAAAGCCAGCCCTAAGAACATATAGGCAAGAATTAAAGCCCTCAATGGCCTAAAAACATCGAAGATTTGATTGGAGAAACTAGTAGACTGTACATACTCAAAGCTCCGTGGAAGCAGCCTTTAATACTACTGTATCCACAAGCCTTGAACCAGGTGAGTTTGCTGATGTCCAACCATATGTGAACTATAACCTTTGCAACTTTCCATGGTCCAGCCTAAGAGTAAGAGCGTGAGCTCCTATTTAAAATACATTAAGTGAATGAATGAACCTAGTTGTTTTGACCGATGTCTTTTATGGTACACTCAACATTCTGTTCCACATGGAAATGTGTGTGTACCCATGAATATTTTCATATGCTCCATCGCCCTGCTCTGATCAGGCTACACACTGGAGGGCTTAAAGCCTCCCAGACTCATAGGAATCACTTATTCCATGCCCACATATCCATTCCCATTCCAGGATGAGTATAAAGCTGGTCTGGGGTGATCAACATTGTTTTCAGGGTGCCCTGTGGGTAGAGACAAGATCTCCTTATCTGATGGAAGCAAAGATATTAACCGTAATGATTTGTACCCCTACAGGAATTGAAGTTGTCTTGAATTATGACTAGATTTGCAGGTGGAATGTATGGAAAAGGCATTTTTAAATGTAACATTGACAAAAGAACAAATATGTGTTTGGGGGAGTTCCCAGGCAGCCATTCTCACCAAAGCAGCCATTCTCACCAAAGAGTAGAGGCAAAAACTTTGATAAAGAACATGAGATTTCTGTTGAAACACCCAAAAGGTGTAGAATATAACATGTATTCTATCCTGTTTAGGAGTACTGAGGGCATAGAAAGCCATCAAAGTTTTTTTTTTCTTTTTTTTAAGTTTATTTATTTTGAGAGAGAGAGAGAGAATATGAGCAGAGGAGAGGCATGGAGGGGCTGGGGGCAGAAGACCTGAATGCTGTCATGCTGTCAGCACAGAGCCTGACATGGGGCTTGAACTAATAAACTGTGAGATCATGACCTGAATAGAAGTTGATGCTCAACCGATTGAGCCACCCAGGTGCCACAAAGCTGTCAAACTTTTTAAAGTGGAGATAAATTGAGCTGAAAGAACATCACTTATAATGATTAAAAGACTACCTTTCCCCACTAAAGCATTTGTGGTATACTTAGGGTCATCCTATTTCAATGATGACCAATTATATTTTCCTACTTTAAGCAAGCTTCAAACACATATAACTTACCCAGAATTAAAAGGATTAGGTACAAAAGAGGGTACACTACAGCAAAAATTAATACGAATCAGTTTAGTTGTTAAATGTCATTTAAACTGAAAAAGAAAGTTTCAGTAGCTGCTAGTCCATTTTGGAAGGCCTTCCATAAAGACTGCTCGGGCACTCAGATAACAGATGAAAGACATACTATTTTGTGTGTTTGTGAGCATAGCATACATAATATACAAACGTTTATACCAATTCCTACATTTTAATGGAATTTATGCCATTGAAGTCAATTACTATGTCTTGAAGGGACAGCATATAAATAAGCTATATTTTAAAATAAACACACAGGGGTACCTGGGTGGCTCAATAGGTTAAGCGTCTGACTTCAGCTCAGGTCATGATCTCATGGTTCATGAGTTTGAGCCCTGCATCAGGCTCTGTGCTGACAGCTTGGAGCCCAGAGCATACTTCAGATTCTCCCTCTCTATCTGTCCCTCCCCTGCTCTCTCTCTCTCTCAACAATAAATAAGTATTTAAAAAAATTTTTTTTAAGAATTAAAATAAAATAAAATAAAATAAAATAAAATAAATAAAATACACCAAAGAGTTTGGCAGGATTACTTCTCAAATACCAGTTATGAAATATACTGGTGAAGGTCTAACGGGAAAAACATACACACACACACACACACACACACACACGGCTATAAATCAGAGAGNCAGATTCTCCCTCTCTATCTGTCCCTCCCCTGTTCTCTCTCTCTCTCTCAACAATAAATAAGTATTTAAAAAAATTTTTTTTAAGAATTAAAATAAAATGAAATAAAATAAAATAAAATAAAATACACCAAAGAGTTTGGCAGGATTACTTCTCAAATACCAGTTATGAAATATACTGGTGAAGGTCTAACGGGAAAAACATACACACACACACACACACACACACACACGGCTATAAATCAGAGAGCAAAGAAAAGAATACTTTAAGCACTGAGTTTCTGAGCATATAGACGTGCCATTAAGCAATTCCTATCAAGGTAAATGAGACGCATGAAGCTAATGGCTACCACCGTGCTAATTTAAAATTGAAACAAAACAAAAAAACCAAAACCTCTGCTTCATATAAAGGAAACCGATGGTGAACTCTCTTGTGGATTTGAAAGGTTAAACATCAGCATAAAGTCACGTCACCTTTTGATACAATCATTCATTGATTTCTTAATGCTCACCTAGTATGCATCTGTGACATGTTAAGAATATTGTAAAATCTAGCTGTAAAGAAATTCATTTGTACAAACACTCGGAATATGATAAACCTAATTACAATTTAATATAATTTCCTATGAAAGAACTTGTTACACAGATTTTCATTTTGGTCACAATGTAACAAAAGGGTTCAAATGAATTATTTTGCTCTTGTGTTTCTGTTTAAACTTTTTTGTTACTGTAACTGCTAAAATATAGAATTCTTCTATATATTCTGATTAAGTGTATTTCAGAAAAGGACATTCACCAAAGAAGACCCACTCTACAGGAAAAGGGCTAGTTATTAACAGAGCCGTGAAGCACTTTTCACACAAGTGTTAATAATTCACAAATTCCCATTGGGACACATGCATTAGTAACAGAAGCCCAAGATACTATAACCCATTGCCTAACAATAATAATGAGAATAAAAGAAAATCAATTAAAATGCAGGTGGGCTTTAGTTTCAAGAAAATTATTGAATTTGACCTTTATCCATTAAAGCAGCTAAGTTGTAGAGGAGAAGAGGATGGTATTTGTATTTTAAGTAGATTGTACACAAAGTTCCTTTCGATGGAGTTTTTATGGTGAATTTAAGTGTATTGACACCCACTGATAGAAATATGAAGGGCAAAGGTATCAGGTAAATGTGACAAGTATCTGCCAACAGAAAATACATCAAAATAGAGCATCACTAAGATGGAAATGCAAATTTAAGGAAGACTGATTTTAAAAGTTTGCAAAATATTAACTGCATGCCTACATTTTTAAGAATGTTTCAGTTGAGGGTGACGCGTCTGGGTGGCTCAGTTGGTTAAGCATCTGACCTTGGCTCAGGTCATGATCTTGCAGTTTGTGGGTTCGAGCCCTGCTTTGGGCTCTGTGCTGACAGCTCAGAGCCTGGAGCCTGCTTCAGATTTTGTGTCTCCCTCTCTCTCTCTGCCCCTCCCCTACTCATGCTCTGACTCACTCACTCTCTCTCTTTCTCTCTCTCTCTCAAAATAAAATAAAATAAAACAAAATAAAATAAACATTAAAAAATGTTTCAGTTGGGGGCACCCAACCCCAGTGTTCACTCAATGCTGCTCTGAAGGACCATTTCGAAGCTATCGCTGGGTTAGCTGCCTTTCTCTTAATACTTGTTGTTGTTTCAAGGCTTGCCGCACTGGGCAGTGGGAAGAGGGCCAGTAGCCGGGGTGTGGTTTCTCCATGTAGTTCTCCTCACAACAGCTGGGGCTTCCATAGTCCCCAAGATCCCCAGCTACTAGTTTAGGTCAGGTGTATACACTGGGGAGTAAATGTTGAGAGCCGCTGCTGTGTTTGTAGGGTC
Organism: Crocuta crocuta; assembly: GCF_008692635.1. Lineage (NCBI taxonomy): Eukaryota > Metazoa > Chordata > Mammalia > Carnivora > Hyaenidae > Crocuta > Crocuta crocuta. The sequence goes on from NW_027528640.1 coordinate 4,997,638, forward strand.
ACCTACCTGCACGTCGCTGAAGATTCGTTTTCAAACATGCTCCCCATATTGCTGATGAACAGTGAATCTGTGTCAATTAAGATGCTGTTAACCATTTGCATTGATGCAAATTCTATCAATCAATGGCAGAAGCACAAGTTTTACTCACTGAGCTCACCTAATTAGTTCCACCATTCAAGGCTTCCCAACCCTGTGTTGTTTCACAGATAGTATGAGGGGATTGCTGACAATGCATTCATCAAGGTCACATGGATGCTGTATCTTTGTGGTGTTACTGGTAAACCTGGTCAGTAGGGCAAGGCCAAGTTCAAAGCCCCGTTACTTAACCCTGAAAGACAACTTTCCAACTACACTGAGGTTCACAGAGAGCCCAGAAGAGGCCACACACTATGGCAGTAAGTACCTGATTCAGGAATTAAGAACAACCAAGGTGAACATGAGCTGTGACACTACTGCAGGTGGGAGCGTGGCAGGAAATGTGTGACATCAACTCAGACACCCTTCTTCAAAGTCCCATTTTGTCATCTATGACAGGATGAATCACTGAAATATCAGTGTTTGCAAGATCGTGGGTAATTATATAATCTAACATCCTTGTAATATAGGTGTGGGAATTAGCCCAAGAAGAGCCCCCAAATGGCTGCATGGCTTTGCTCAAGGCCACTCAGAAAGAAAAGACTGGTGGTCTATCTCCTGTCCATTTCACATGACGGTGAATTGGAAAAGCCATGGGAGCATGAAACTCCTCCCAATCAGATCGTTTCATTGCGGTCTGCAGTTACCACGGCTCCTAAGGGTTGTAGGTGAAAACGTGACCATGGAAGAAAACACTGCAGAGCAACAAAGAACAAGGAGAATAATGACCTCCTTGTTAAGATGGCCGACAGACTCACGTAAAGTGCTCAGGTACCTGAAGACACTGAGCACTGCAGACGTTTCCGCTCCTGCTATGGTCTGCCTGGTGCAGACCTTCCATGTGCTCTTCCTCTCTCTTTCCACTTCCATCCGGTCTATTCCAAGAGCCTATCCTGGGAAGGCACAGGGGGCACATCACAGAGCAGTCCAATGGGAAAAATGTTCTGTGCTTACACGGACACGTGACTCTCTGTCGGTCGAATATGTCACATCAAGGGTTTCAAAGGCAAGTTGTCTCCTTTGTCACCTAAAGCCACTCTGTGATTACTAATGATCATTCTGAGTTGATATGGGGTCAAGAGGCTGGAGCATCTCAGGTGGTCTGGAATGAGCTGAAGCCATGGGAATTTCAGCAGGATATCATTAACAATAAAAGGGTTATACAAGCTGGTTATGTGAAAAAAAATTAGTAAGAACTATCTTACGTTGTAGATTTATGAGGCAAAAAAAAAGATTTAAAAATACAAGCTAAAATGAGCTGAGGGGGAGCTGGCTGTCAGTCAAATGGCATTTTTGAGCAAAATGCTTGAAGATTAAACTATTCAAAAAAGGGGGGGGGCTTAATGCAATCTTTTTTCCAGAAAATAAAGCTTCATTCTTCTTTTTATGCATTTGGAATGAAAACCATGAGTAATCAATATAAATAATATTAAGGATTATAATACAATATCAGAATGTTAAACCAAATTATTTCAGTGATTTTATTTGACCATCACCTATTTTCTTTATTCCTTTTCCTATTCCCTCATTATAATTTATGTTAAACCTCTGAACTGTAATCACAGCTTTATTCGGTAAGACAGCCCAAACGCACAGCACAAACAATCTGATATTGATCCATGGACACAGGATGCAAGAAACAGTTTGCTCATTCAGTCGTCTGCATTAGCCCTTTAATATAAGAACCCCCACAAAACCACTGTATCAGCAAGACTAAAGAGAAATACAGATTCAAGCAATAATCATGATTGCTTGAAAATCTAAAAGCTAAAGTATTCTAAATGTGAAATTTCCCTTATACAGTGAGTATATACTGCAGGTATAAGGTATATATGTAAATACAGTCAATCAATCTAAATTTATTGAAATGAATGGGGAATTAACTTGATCGCCTGTCACACCTGAAGACACTATCTCATTAGCCATTGGTTGTCACTACATCTTTGACAATTGGTGTTGTGCTTTTCACCAGAATAAAATGATTCTCTGATTCAATATCTTGGAAATTTTCAGTTGACTTGATTGAGCTGTTAATAGATAGTCTCTATCAAAGTGAATGTAAATGCTTTATAACACAGAAGAAAAGCAGCGGTTACATAATGTGTTCACATTAAGAAGTTGCCTATTTTAGAAGTTTTATTTTATTTTATTTTAGAGAGAGAAAGAGAGAGAGTGCACGCCAGTGGGGGTAGGCAGAGGGAGAGAGAGAATCTTAAGCAGGCTTTGCGCTGAGCATGGAGGTGATATAGGGCTCGATCTCATGACCCTGGGATCATGACTTGAATTGAAATCAAGAGTCGGAAGATCAATTGCCTGAGCCACCCAGGAGCCCCCGCAGTTGACTATTTAAAAACTAATGAGATCATAACCAAAGATGCTAGACAAATCATTGGCTTCTAGACACATTTTGTGGAACATGATCACAGCTTACTCTCCAGAGCACCCAGCACCATGTCCAATTTGTACGCACCACAGTATCATAGCCTGACACATTTAATGACTACCTAGAGTTATATCAGGGAAAACTCTTGGTCCCTACTCTTTGAGCCAGGTAGCAAAAAGATCATTTGGTTCTCTGAGAAAACACACACTTATCTCTTTGGCCGCTAAGCAACAGATTTTCAACAAAAATGGACTTTGCAGAAATAAAGTCAATCCTGGTGAGGGCCACAGAAAAAAACGTTAGGAATAAATGAACACCAGTTATGGCATTTTCTTACATGCCTGAAATAATTTGCATTGATTTTGTGAAATTATACAAGCATCTTAGATGGGGAGCTATTAAGATTTCAGATGATAATGAACAACCAGTCAAAAATTACTTACTTGGTTGGATAAGTTTGAAGTAAGCTAATAAATCCTTTTATCCTTCTATAACTGTGGTGTTTTGATCCTTTCCCCTCCAATGTAAGTGTAGACCATTGGCCTTTGCCTCAGCATCAGTATACAGTCATAATAATTAGTGTCATACAACACTACATAACATCCTTAAAAGGAACTCATTAGAATAGGTAGAGTGACTTGGCTATCTGAGCTGCCCAGTGTCCACAAAGTAGAACCAATCTCAAGATAATAATTAAGGTCAGTCTATGTAGCTCCAAATGGTTCACAGAGATGTACCAGCTCTTAACACTAACCCAGCAAAGATAATCCCTTCTTTAAAAGACAATTATGCGCTATGCCCAAACTTCTTAGAGGATTCTAGCATGTGCATCTTTTAACTGGCTGCAGTAACTTCACATGCAGATGGAGAATCTGTTTATTTTTAGCAGATGCTTTCACCAACCCTCTATGTGCATGGACCCAGCTGGCCACAGGTACACTGGGGAGCATAATTATGGACAGAGCACTTTTTCACACTGGAAGAAACTGGTAAACTTAAATCCTAACAATTAAGTGAGCAAATTGCTATGCCATGCGTATGATATTTAAAAGAACACAAACAGAAAAAATGAGTTAAAGTTAACACGCCTAATAAACAACACATTTCAGATTCAATTATACTGTAAAAATAAAAGCAACCCAAAATGGATAAAACTAATTATCTCTATAATGCAACATCACATCAATCTGTACTGACTACCTTTTCGATTTTAATAAACTAAAGGAGCATTTGTTTCCACTTTATATGCATATACATAAAATCTATTTGATGGGGTGGCTGTGAAAAAGACATATAAACAATTGCTGGAATACAGAGATAATTAGTTTTATCTACGTCAGAAAAACTGATACGTGCAGACATTTCTGTAATACCAGAAGCCTAATTAAAGAGGAGATAGAAACTGAACTGTTTTTAATTTAAAAATTATTAAATGGCTGAACAAGATCAGGTCAGTTCATTATATTCTTCTCTTTTCTCTCACTATGAACCAAAAGTTAGGTGTCACAGAAAACAAAGGGGACCAGCCATCCTTTCCGTGGTTTGGGATGCCAAATGACAATTATGTTTAGAAGGCTTTAGTACCAGCCTCAGTCAGGGATGGTAGAGTTTTCAGACATTGATTACCTAGCTTGTCCTCCAGAGCAGCTGGTTAATTTAAACATCAAACTGGCCTCTCTATCAGATCTGTGTAAGTGTCCAGAGCTGTGCTTCGCCCCATATATTAATCATTTTATTGTCTGTCACAGTCAGCTAATTGCATTATACAAGCTGCAAATACTTGGGATGGTTCTGTTTTGCCCTGATCAGAGGAAATAAGAAAATGTGTCTTCTGTCTTCAGCTGTCCAATTTATACTTGGGATTTAAGCTGTCTGGGGCAGATACATTATTTTCTGAATTTTCCACAAAAAGCATTACATAGATCTTGAGAGACATAATGCAGTGTGGGATGGGAGAATGGTGCTGGGTTAGAGAAAGCCCTGAATCTCAGCCCCAGCTTTGAGACTAACTAGATATTTACTAGTGGGCAAATTATTGGCCCTGATATTTAGCATCCTTATTGCAAAAATGAAGACATTGAAGCATAGTATTTTTAGACACTTGACTAGCTGAAAACTTAAATTTAATTTGCCCCTGGATGAGAGAAACACACATGAAACTTACAAACACATCAGTGGTTCTCTTAACTAGGCGACTGGTTCCCATCAGCAGAGGGGGTTTAACTACTTCTCCCTGGAAGTCAGCTCTGAACAATTAAAGGGCTGTGGGTGGAGCCCTGGAATTGGTGGGTCTTAAAAGCTCCCTGAATAATTCTAATATCCAACCAGCTTAGTGTGGTCTCCCCCAGGGCCTGTGTTTAACCACCACTTTGCCCCAAAGAGAGGCCACTGTGGGATGGATGTAAGGTAAGAGCTTAATCTTCTCATTTCTGGGTATTCCTGTTCTCATTCCTTGACACTTATGATGTGCCTCTCAGATGTTGGGCAATACACTAAGCACAAAAGATAACAAAGATTAAAAAGAAAACAAATTGCAATCCCTGCCAAGAAAAGAAATCTTATTTCAGGATATATTTATAATACCTCTGTGACTATTCTGTCCATAGCAATCCTACCAGAACCCACTATATAACTCTAGCTGCCTCTGGCTTTAAAAACTATTGTGCAGGGGCGCCTGGGTGGCTCAGTCGGCTAAGCGTCCGACTTTGGCTCAGGTCACGATCTCACGGTTCGTGAGTTCGAGCCCCGCGTAGGGCTCTGTGCTGACAGTTCAGAGCCTGGAGCCTGTTTCAGATTCTGTGTATGTGTCTCTCTTTCTGCCCCTCCCCTGCTCACGCTGTCTCTCTCTCTCTCAGAAATAAATAAAACATTAATAAAAAAAAACAAAACAAAACTGTGCAGCATACCCACCCAAAAGCAGTGGCAAACCTCAGTTCCCCTACTCTGTGTCAGTACATTTTCTCAATTCAGAATCGTTTCTTTTTGTGTTCTACATGGATTTTATTTTAATGAGTGATATCAGCATATGCCATTTTAATAAAGTATGAAATGAAATGTAACTGAACGAATGCTTACTACTTAATTTTTAAGACTGGACATCTCGGCAGAAAGAAGTTGTAAACTAGACTGATAGTGGGATTTTGAAAACCTAGCTTTGGTTTTGTTTTGTTATTAGCTGCTTATTTCTTACCAAAACATCTTTTTTATTAAAAAATATTTTTTAATATTTATTTATTTTTGAGAGAGAGATAGAGAGACAGAGTGTGAGCAGGGGAGGGGCAGACAGAGGGAGACACAGAATCTGAAGCAGGCTCCAGGCTCTGAGCTGTCAACACAGAGCCCAATGTGGGGCTCAAATTAGTGAAATGTGAGATTATGACTGGAGCCAAAGTCAGACACTCAACCTACTGAGCCACCCAGGCACCCCCAAAAATCTTGAACAATGGTATTCCAGAGAACAAAAAGGAAATAGGGCTATTTTTAAATGTATGTAATCATAAGTAGATGCATATAACATACATGTTAAGAGCTCAAGGGCCAATTCATGTTTGTTTATTTTGATTTCTTAGCTTTGCATTTGATGCCATAATTTCTACCGCCATTATTATTTTGGACAATTTTAATTAGTTGTGTATGTCAGTATTTAGGTCTGTGATAAAACACATCCTGATATAAGTATCACTTTCCCTGTTATCTGACAAATAAAGGGCCACCGTCCCAAAACCTGCATGCTGGTGCCCTAATGAGCTGGCCGGGCTGCTGACTGCCTCCTCAGGCCCAGCTCACCACTCCTTTATGGTCCATGCAACTACCTGCTGGCTTAAAAATCTTGCTGTAAGTCCAAGGAAAGACACATTCAGAAGATATCCTCCCTTAAGTGATTGAGAACCCACCAGTTGGCTTACTTCCTGTAAGTGAGTGGTTTGCCTTGCCTATTACTTGAGAAATTTTTAACTCAATATATTCTGAATAGAATGTGGATTACATGGTGTCCTGGAGAGAACAGTGGGATCAAATTCAAGGAATAGCTCTGCTATTGAGTTTCATTTATGTTATTAAAGCACTGCCTCATTTACTAATCAACAGGGCAAGGCCTGGGTCCAAATAAGGATTCCGGGACCAATGGTTTCCGTGTTTCTCACAAGAATAAGGAATCTGACTTCACTTGGGACGGGAGAGGTGTTGAAGTTAACTGGGCACAAAAGAAGAAGAATAAAACCAAGTTGGTCTCTGTGTATTAAATGACATAAATGACGTTAAATCTGGGGACCGTGACAGAGAGGAAGATATAGCCGGTCCATGGCAGTGATACAGTATTTGGCTAGAGTATCTAATAGGTTCAACAGAGCATCAGAGAAAGCTCTGGTCCACAGCTTCCCTACGGGCAAGGCCACTAGCCTGATACACAATCTTGGGCATAGATTTTGGTTTTCTATGTGTTCTAGAATTCTTAATTTCCTCCCAAACCAAAGTTTCAGTCTTGGTCACTCAGTACACTGTCCTCTGTGAACTGGACCAGTAAAATAATATTTGCAATCTTTTTTTTTTTTCACAATCTTTGATTTCAAATCTTTCTCTTTTGGATCTTTATTAAAGTTAATTGTTTTTGTGTTTTTTTTTTACTTTTTACATTTTACTTTTTTTCCTTTCACCTTTTCATTTTGATTGTTGCATTTTCAACTAAGCTCATGTCATTTGAACACTTACCTAATTACTGCGATGTGAACTGGGGTGTAAGACAAAACATTTAAAATAGGATTTATTCTGTATTTCTTTCCCTTCTTTACAAAAATGACTCATCTATGTTCTAATTTGTACAGTCTGGTTGATAATATACCAAAATTCCTCAGGACGCACATGGGTATTCAGTCTCATTTTTGCTATCTCCTGATATATGGGTCTTTTTTTAAAAACAGTTCTGCCCACCTAGCACTTAATTTGTTGTTTTTTTGAAAACGGAAAATAATTTTTGAGATAATTTTGTGTGAAAAAGACATGAGAGAAGTTTTAAGGCCCATTCACAAAAATATAATAGAACATCGGACATGCTAATAAGGTTATCTTTGGCCAACATTGCTCATTTTCTTTCTACTTCCCTGTACTTTTCCAAGACTTTATAGCATCCATAATTTTTATGATTTTTATATGAAAAGATATTCCTGCTTTTTTTTTTAAATGTTTTATTTATTTTTGAGAGAGAGAGACAGACAGACAGACAGTGTGAGCAGGGGAGGATCAGAGAGAGAGAGGGAGACACAGAATCTGAAGCAGGCTCCAGGCTCCAAGCTGTCATCACAGAGACTGCCACGGGGGTCGAACCCACAAACTGTGAGATCATGACCTGAACGGAAGTCAGAGGCTCAACTGACTGAGCCACCCAGGCGCCCCCGACTACTGCTTCTTAAATATCATAGAGATTCCAAGAATAGACTAGGTACTTAAAGAGAAAGTTTTAAAGGAAATTGTGTCATCATGTTTATTTAAACAAATTTGTTTTTTGGATGCAGCAGGCATAATAAATAATAACCGACTCTCACGCTGTAGAAAGCACTGAAATGTTCATCAAAAACCAGGCCCTGTTAATACACTGGGTAGAGTCAGTCACACGCCAGCCCCTACAAGAACAAAAGCGGTAAGAAATAGTCCCTGACTTTAAAGACCTGCTCATTCATTTTGGAGACGAGAGAGCAGCAGAAAATAACACCTTCCTGGGGTGTGACACAGACTCAGAGCACTGCGGGTGCGCTGAAGACAGCTTCTCAGTGAGAAGCGTCCTGATAAGCAAAATGAAGTGGGAGACTCTCACCAGGGGGCCATCCAGGTGGAGGTGTGTGGGCAGAAATAAGAATGGCATGACAGAGGTCCTGGGGAGCAGTGACCTGGGATGATGGCTCAGGTACGGGGTGGGTAAGTTTGCAAGGCCTAACCAAGAAGTTTCCAATGCAAGGTGAAGAACACGTTACGAATCCCATGCTCTGCCCCATAGCCGCTCAAGAGCAGATGCACAAAGCATGCATGACAGAGGGGCTCAGACACTTATTGGCTGGTGTGACGGGGAGAAGCAAGGACACAGAAGTCATGAAGGAAGACCTACGGAGAAGCAAGGAGGAGAGAAAGCCTGTCGGTGATCCTTACGTTGGAAATCCAGAACCTCTAACTTTTTATTACTGAAATAACTTGAACCTCATAGAAGTTACAGGATTAGCACAAAGATGTCCTATACACTCTTCCCGGATTCCCACACACCATGTGGTCTTCTAACAGTTTGCAAGAGGGGTCAGAAGGGGGCCGCTGGGGGCCGCGCCCTCTGGAGGCGGTCTCCTTGAGTGACGCAGTCAGCCGCGGCAGGGCGCTCGCACCGCGCACCAGCGAAAGTACTCTGCGTGTGAACGGAGCAAGTAGGAGCAGAGCAGACGAAAGCGAGAGGCCTTGCGAAGAAGAAAGGACACGATTCGGTGCATGGTGGCAACTGGAGGACACAGAAAGACATTTTCAGTAAGATTATAAAGTTTCCAGGGTGGGTGGCCATGAGGAGAATGGTGCCAGGGCAAGGGAGTAAATGGTGACTCGGCGATGACAGACCCGCGTCGTGGGGAGAAGGCTGGCAGTGGGGACTGGGAGGCAGCCTGGGGCCATTTACCTTGACTTTTTTGTTTTTATGTTTGTTTATTTTTGACACAGAGAGAGTGATTGGGGGAGAAGTAGAGAGAGGGCAGGTGACGGAGGATCTGAAGTAGACACAGGCTCTGCACTGACCGCAGAGAGCCCAACACGGGGCTGGAACTCATGAACTGTGACATCATGACCTGAGCTAAAGTCCAAAGCTCAGGGGACTGAGCCACCCAGGTGCCTCTGTTTACTTTGAACTTCTGTATTGACACCCCTCCCCAAGCTCCCCCTCCACCTCAGTTTTCTCTGTGCCTCCAGATCTGTCAGCTGCTACCCCTGTCTCTTCTTACCTAGATATACTCTTCCTCTTCCCCCTGTTTATCAAAATGGTCATGAAATGGGGAAAAAGAGAAGGGATTCTCAAATGCAGAATGATCTCACACGGAGTAAAATACTTCATAGAGCAGTAAAAGTATGCCCATTTTGTGTTGTCAGAATAAATGATTCCAACTCCACTTAGAGAGCAAAAAAAGAGTAAACAGTTCCTGTATTCTGAGCAAAATCCTAAGAATTTGTGTCCCTCAGGGCAGTGCTTCTTAAACTTCGGTGTGCATCAGAACAGACCAACAGGTTTGTTAAGACAGACAGACTGCCTGATATGCTCCCAGAATTTCAGATTCAGTAGGTTTGGGGTGGAGCTCAAAAATGTCCATTTCTAACAAACTCTCGGGTGATTCCGATGCTCCTCAGGGACCACACTTTGAGAACCATTGCTGTAGGGCATGGCAACAAAGAGAATCCATGCATTCTCTCTAGTAAGGCAGATAAATAAAGCAAGGGAGGAGATGCAGATATTAGTTTTATTTATTATTTTTATAATTGTGTTTATCCATCCTTTTTCATTACATTCACAAGAAGAGAATTTACCATTAAAGAGGTGCGACCAAGAGAAGTGCGCTGAGAGAGAGAGGTTCTCCAAGATGCTGCCACTGGCAATTCTATCAAGTCATTGGGTTGGGTAAAATTAAAAATAAGCTCATCATAACTTGGCAATTTGTATTAGTGGGAAACAGAGAGAATACTTCATAAGGGAGAAGGAGGGGAAGAAGAGTGTTTCACTGTGACATATTAGCATTTCCTGTGCTTAAGTCAGCTTTTATTATGTGAGCACAACACAACTACTTATCCCAAGATTAGGACTAATTGCATCAGCACATTCTTTTATACCATTTGTGTTTGGACTTGATCTAAATACAGTAGGCTGACTAAGCATATTGACATTCAAGCTGCAGAGTTTCCAAAATGGCCCCCAGACCCTACCAAGGAAAACTTACAAGTTTTCTGTGATAATTCATATTCAAATAAAAGGCACATCCATTATAGGAAGAAACACTGACAAAAATCAGATAACCGCTTTCTCAAATATTGTCTGCATGATATTGATTTGTAGGAGACCTATATATAACAAGGTCAACAAGAGGGGTGCCCCGGTGGCTAGTTGGTTAAGCATCTGACTGCAGCTCATGTCATGGTTTGTGAGTTGGAGCCCCACGTCAGGCTCTGTGCTGACAGTTCAGAGCCTGGAGTCTACTTCAGATTCTGTGTCTCCCTCTCTCTCTCTCTGACCCTCCCCCTGCTCATGTATCTCTCTCTGTCTCTCAAAAATAAACAAACATTAAAAATTTTAAGAAAAAACCAAATTCAATAAGAGACCAAGCCAAGTTTTATTTTAAAGGGGTTTATATTTTAAATCAAGCATAGATGTGTAATACAGATCACCAGTGCTCCTTAGATCAAATTAGGCATTCATTCCTTCACTAGTTATAAAAATTAAAATAGTTTCCTTTCACTTTTGTGATATTTTATCAGGTAAATATGACCATGACTTTATTGGGAAGTGTGGAACTACTTTTCATTTTTAGTTTTTCCCACCATAAATATTGACAGTTTCTTATTATGCAAAATACTCTGTATTTAATTAGCAGCTGGATTTGAAATTGAGCTTGCAGGCTTATTGTATATTTTAATTTTTAGAAACATCGCTATACTTACACACGTTAATGAATAGACCGGCACAGTTTACAACCTTAATTGGACATTGGAAATGCCTTCCAATGATGTCTTTTTTGGTCAATCCCTAAGGGGTTTTCTAATCTTGCTGGGATTCCAGCCTTCTGCCTGTGGCCCCGGTTCACTGTCCTGAAACTCAGGTGCCCGGCCTCCCACTCCTGGGTCTTACCCTGCAATGAGCTATAGGGAAGGATATCGAAGTTTGAATTATGATTTTCCCTTCCTGGAGCTTTATGATCTTGGTCAGACCATTGCCCGTTTCTTCCCCTCCATTCTCTCACCCCTCCTCTGAGAAATAACAGGGTTAGGCCAGCTAATACTGACAGCCCTTTTATACTTCTAATTTGAAGGCAGAGCAATATTCTGAGACGGTTCTCCAGCAAAGCTATAGAGGCCTTCACTCACAGCTGGAAGTTATCCTGGTAAAGAATCGAAAAGTTCCAATTAAGGATAAATTAAGGGTTTTCAGCCTTTCTTTACAGATACAGATACACATGGCTCCAAAGTACACAGAACATGATCAAATAAAATATTCGGTTTGCTCGAGGCAGTGGTAGGCTGGTAAACGTACAACTAGCTTCAAAAAGGCCAGGAGTCACTCTGTTTGCTGATGTTTATGGCATAAATACTCCCACCTGGCTGATTTCAGGCTTCCAATACAAAAACCACTGAACGCTGACCATGAACTTGAGACCATGTGCAGGATTGACAGGCAGCTGGCATGAGTTCACTTCAGGTCATGGAGACCATTAACACTTGGGGTCAGGGACTCAGGCCCAGCCCCACTCCCGATTCTGTGTGAGATTTTAAGCAAGTTATTTGATCTTCTTCGACTCCCATCCAAAATAGAATAGTTTCTTATCAAATTTTAAGATACTTTTAAATCAAGCGTGGGAATAGCATTTACTCTGTCTTCTGTGGCTACATCATATCATATAAAAGCATTTTGAAAAAGTTAAACTGCTTGCCAAATACAAAACACAGCCACTATTTTACTGAAAGGGAAAAATTTTGTGAGTACTAAATGCATTTAAAAATAAGGGTTGTTTTTTTTTAACTTTTTAATGTTTATTTGAGAGAGAGAGAGCATGAGCAGGGGAGGGGAGGGGCAGAGAGAGAGGAAAACACAGGATCCAAAGCAGGCTCCAGGCTCTGAGCTGTCAGCACAGAGCCCAAAACGGGCTCGAACTCACAAACAGTGAGATCCTGACCTGAGCTGAAGTTGGCCCTTAACCAACTGAGCCACCCAGGTGCCCCTAAAAATAAGTTTTAACAGGTATGCCTCAGTGGCTCAGTCGGTTGAACATCTGACTCTTGATTTCGGCTCAGGTCATGATCTCAGCTCAGGTCATGATCTCATGGTTCATGAGTTCGAGCCCTATGTCAGGCTCTGTGCTGACAGCGTGGAGTCTGCTTGGGGTTCTGTTTCTGACTCAAAATAAATAAATACTAAAAAAATAATAATAACTTTTAACTCTACCAACTCTTCTGATTAAGGTGCTTTTTGTTGCAAGAAACAAAAATCTACTCAAGCTAACGAATAGCTTTTCCCAAAGAAAATCATTTTTGTGTCACTGAGGTCAGTCTTACTTGCTCAAGTTTCAGATTCTCTGTCTCTGGCTCCCTCCAGTCTCTATGCTTACACATTAGGCCACTGCTAATAGTTTCCTTGTCCCCAGGCTCCTCTGTCCACCACCACTTGATCATGGGCACTGTGCTCTTAATTCAAATTTGAGAAAGAGAGAGAATCAAAGGGGTGGGAGGACTCCCGAGACACTGATTTATTTAGATGGTGAGTTGCCTCCTATCATTAAAACACACACATAAGTGACAGAATAAGTCCTTTCAGTGAAAGTATTAAGTGGACATTGATTGCCATCGGTCCACAACTAGATAATCCTGTGAAGTCACTGGTACTTTCTCGAGGCCAAGAGCTATTTGTCGGTGATGGGAAGTCTGGAGAAACACGCAATTAGCAACTGCTGTGCCTGGTGACCAGATTATGGCCCATGAGGAGGGTCTGTTGAGGAATGAATACTGCTCTAAAAACTTACTCTAGGGGCACCTGGGTGGCTTAGTTAGTTAAGCGTCCGACTTTCGCTTAGGTCATGATCTCGCGGTTCGTGGGTTCAAGCCCCGCATCGGGCTCTGTGCTGACTGCCAGCTCGGAGCCTGGAGCCTGTTTCAGTCTGTAACTCCCTCTCTCTCTGACCCTCCCCTGCTCACGCTGTCTCTCTCTCTCTCCTAGAAATAAATAAAACATTAAAAAAATAAAATAAAATAAAAACTTACTCTAATATTAAATTAGCCAAAGAGCGGAAAGTCATTTGGAAATGATAGCAGGAGCAGGATTCACAGAGAAGGAACTCGAAAGCCCTAAACGTTAGTGAAGTCAAACGATACAGTCACATGAAGAGCCGATGCAAAGCTCTTTCACAAAAGCCAGGTATGTATGACACTGTGGATTTGTGATATAGAGTATTGTCACCTGAAAATAGGAGGACCATTAGGTCACAAGCCTTATGGGTCAGCACTTTACACTCCCACCGGCTGAAACTACAACCACCTGTAAAGTCCCAGCTAACCTATGGCAACAATGGCGGTCCAACAGTTAGAAAAGTGCCCTCCTTATCCCTGCTCCCTGACGCGCGCCCCCCCCGCCCAGGGTCCTGCTATTGCTTTAGCAGCCCGGAGATGAGAGAGTTTGCAATGCATCAAGAAACAAGCCAGACAGAAAACAGACAAAAGGGCCAGCTTTTGCCCATACCCTGAACAAAAACAGCCTAATTGGCTTCTAGACAAGTGCATCCCTTGTAGCAGCCCAGGTTCAGCCACCATCACATGGCCAGCTTGTCTTTTTTCAAGAACTCCTTCTCTGGTCACCAGTCACAGGGACAAACTGAACTCTGACAAAGGGCACACTTGCTGTGCTATAAAATAAATGCGTTACCTTCATCATAGAGCTATAAATGGTACGTGAATTGGGATAGGCAAAAGTCATCATTTCTTATTTCTTAATAGTCAAACCACATATGAACTTCAGAGAAGCAGATAATTCTATATCCAGAACCCCGAAGAATTATGTTCAGTGTTGTATTTTGTTACTTACTGAACACAGTTACATATTGCCATAATTTTTATTATTATGGCCAAGATTATGTCAAAGAGTTACTCAAGTTCTTTTAAATCTGTGACCTTTAAAGACTTACTGCATATTTAGTTTGGAGGTAGAGAGCGGGAAAGCTGCTGTAGATGATCTAAGAACCATTTATAAATCAAACACTCAAAACCAGTTTGATTTTTTTACTAAGGTGTAAAATTGAAAACCATTATGGAGGGATCACATTTTGTGTTATTAACCTACATTTTTCCCCTCTCAGAATTTACCGTTTCTTTTCACCCCAATTCCATCAGAGAGTTGGCCCTGTGCTCACTGACTCGACAGAGGGATTTGGCTGGGCAGAAAATAGAAATTCCCTGCACTTCTCTCTGGTGATGTATTTCTGAAGCCTAGGCTGTAGAGAAAACGCGGAGCACTTACAGAACTGGGAAGAGCAACAGATCAGGACAGAGAACAAATGTCTGGCACAAAACCGCATGGGGAGAAGGGTTTCTAATCAGATCAAAGGCATTTCCTGGTGGGGGCACGTGGGAGGGATGTGTGAAGAGAGGGTGAGGGTGTTTGGTGGGCTCCTTGGTGGTATTTCTGGGGCCATAGAATGGCTGTGTGGTACATGTGGGCAATGGGGACCCAGGCTAAACACCAAAAATGATTCTGTGCTCCTGGTATGGAAAAGGAACAGCCAAGAGCTTGCAGTGACCATGACGATGGTGATCTTAGTTGTAACTTGGGTGGGCAGGTGGCTCCAATTCCTGGTGATGACGGCAGGCAAGGGCTGACAGAGAGTAGGATCTGCAGTGAGGCCAGGAGAGGGGCTTGCAGTGAAAGTTCAGTTGCAGAAAATTAAGGAAGTACGATTTCTTGTCCACCCAAGACTGTGGGGCATGATTTGTATCTGTTTTAGAATCTATGTATCTAGGCCAAATGGAATGATATTCTTCTTTTAAAAATTTAAGGGGCACCTGGGTGGCTCAGTCGGCTAAGTGTCCAACTTCAGCTCAGGTCACAATCTCACACAGGGTTCAGGAGTTCGAGCCCCACATGGGCTCTGTGCTGACAGCTCAGATTCTGTGTCTCCCTCTCTCTTTCTCTGCCCCTCCCCTGTTCATGCTCTGTGTCTCTCTCTAGCTCTCAAAAATAAAAAAAAAATGAAAAAAATAAAACAAAAATTTAAAGATAGTAAATCAGCAACACGCTTATGAAATAGTAGCACTTTAAGAAATGTTTCTTTACTCATTTTGAGAGAAAGAGAGCAAGAGCATATGAGTGTGTGTGTGAGGAGAGAGGGAGAGAAGGGGGGGGGAGAGAGAGAGAGAGAGAGAGAGAGAGAGAGAGAGAGAATCCCAAGCAGGCTCTGCACTGTCAGCAGGCCCCCACCCCGCTGACATAGCACTTGATCCCATGAACTGTGAGATCATTACCTGAGTCAAAATCAAGAGTCAGAGGCTTAACCACCTGAGACACACAGGCACCTCAAAATAGTAACATTATTTGCATCCCAGGGCAGCAAACTTCTGGGAGCCCCATAAATAGCCATTTCCTTAGGAGACATACATGATTTGAAAAACCAGTACACTTGATAAACTACCTGAAAATACATATCAAGGACATAGAAAGGTTAACCATTTTCTTAACATTCTTATATCTTACATCATAATGTTATGACAGTAAGAATGCCTGAAAAAATGCCATTATTATGAGGAGCAAAGACTAAAAATTAAAGACTATTATTTAAATAGCCAGGAACCAATTATCTCCAGGCTGGTGAAAAGCAAAGAGAAAAAAATAATTACAATTAATTAAATCAAAAAGCCTTTTTGATTTAAAATGTCATTAGAGCACCCTCTTAAAGTGGCAACCTCTGCTTCTTGTAGCTTCAGAGCTTGGAGCTTTGTAAAATGCTTGTCCATGCACAGTCTGTTTAAGTCTTCATAACTGGGGCAAGCATATAGGTCAGATATATAAACAGATAAATAATGCAAGTAATAAGGGCTATGAAGAATAATAGGGGTGCCTGGGTGGCCCAGTAGGCTAAGTATCTGACTTTGGCTCAGGTCATGATCCCACGATTCATGAGTTCGAGCCCCATGTCAGGCTCCGTGCTGACAGCTTGGAACCCACTTTAGATCCTCCGTGCGTCTCTCTTCCTTTCCCTTTCCCATTTGTGCACTCTCTCTAAAATAAATAAGCATTAAAAAATTTAAGGAATAGTAATAGAGGACCAGGGGACTGTGTGTGTGTGTGTGTGTGTGTGTGTGTGTGTTTCTATTTTAGTGGTCAGAAAAAAAAAAGAAGTTCTGTTTGTGCAGAGACCTGAGCAGAGCAAGAAGCATCCTGTGCAGAGATGCAGTGGAAGCATATTCCAGAAAGGGAACAGCAAGAAGGGGATCCAGGATTCCAGAGGAGGGGAGGCCAGGCATACAGACAAACAAGTAAGCTGTAGCACGTGTGGTCTGAGAGGCATTCAAGAAGACTGTGGTGGGTCCCATGTCAGATTTCACACTATAATCTCAGTGGGATCACGAGTCCCTCAAGAGCATCAAGATCCAAATTAATCTTTTAAAACACGTGAGGGGGGTAAGTGACAGCACAGCCGGAATGGAACCCAAGAGACATCCAGGGCAGGAGACACAAGAGACAGTGGTGGCTTCAGCAGTGGGGTAGCCGTGGAGGTGATAACTGCACTTGGATTTGGGCTCTGTTCTGATGGTAGAGTCGAGTCAACCCGACTTGCTGGTGGATGGGATGGCAGGTGGGGAAATGAGCAGAAAATCAAGGAACAGGAGAGGGGAGTGCCAATCACGAGACAGAGGACATCAGAAGGTGGAGGGACAAAATTAAGAGTCCCCAGTCTATGAATGTCCAGCTCCTGTCCTATGTCTGCATATGAAGTTCAGGAAACATACTCCCAGAACTGCCACCCATTTTCCTACAGTAGGGATGATCTGTCTAGAGAATGACACTTAATTTTGGGGACCACAAATGTGGAACTGCAGTTTCAAGGCTTTTCTGCCCGTTCTCTGGAATGTTCTGCAGCTGAATTGCTGATTTGGAAGGTTACTTGCTAAGAGTTCAAGGTCTTCTAACTCTATCTACCCTCAGCATGTTTAACGCACCAGCTCACACGGGCTTAATTAACCCTGTGCCAGAGCAATGCTCTCCCAAGAAAGAAGGCTCCCTGCACCTGTTTAAAATTTTAAGTCCCTCATCTGCACAGAGGAACCCGGATTCGCCTCTGAATCCCATTTTCTTTTTCTGCCTTACTGAATGTAACTTAAAAAAAATTATGAAGGGAAATCTAATGTTCCACTTAAGCCCAGCAACTTTCCCCTCAAGAGGAGAGAGCAAAGTTTAAAACACACCCTACCAACTTTTCCTTTAAGTAATTCTCCCTTAAAAAATATGCTTAGGCAAAGTTTCCCAAGTTCTCGTCATCAGTTTGTTAACTTCACATTTTGTCATGACCGCTCGTCACTTATACTTCATGTTTTCTTACCATCAACTCACTTCTATCTGAATGAACACGTTAAGCAGTGCTGTTACATCACTATCACACATGGGATCTAGGACGACTTGCTATGAGAGCAGGTAATCAATCACAGCATTGACTGAGGCTCACTGCTTGAGGGAGTCTCTTCCTGTTGGAGCAGCGTGATTCTAGAAGACTCTTCTCATTTGTCTCGAGTTGATTTTGAAAGCTTCCCCTACTAACACTTGCTCCCGCGAGCTTAGAAGCATCGTGTAAAATTACAGGAAACATTATTAAGCTGGGTAGACTTACGCCAGCACGTTGTGGGTTTGTGAACATCACCTTGCAAACTCCTAATGGTCAGGGTATCACAGCCAGGAAACACTAGATCATACCCTCGTCAGGTCAGGGACCAGGAGAAAGAGCTCAATTCATAGTGGGACCCCCTTAAAGATAGATTTTAATGTTGCCTACCTTTTTCTTTGCTTAAGTAGAGAGGCGAGTGACTGTAGGTGTCTGAAATGCAGGCTGGAAGATCTTTCAAACAGAAATAGCTCTTCTCAGGGCAAAGGGAACAAAGCCCCCGTAAATTTACTGCTACTTTCTCTAGGATCTGAAGCACAATTCCCCAGGACTTTGGTACTATTGTTTAGTTGAGAGATCTTTAGTTAAGATCTCTAGAAATCTGAGTCCCTCCTTGATGCCTGGAACACTTTTGTCTTCCTGATAATTCTGTTGAATGATTGAAGGCTCACATTTAATGTATTTTAATTCATATTTAGTAGACCTTGCTTGCCTACTTTTTCTTTTTATGTGAAATAGACGTTAGCACTTGCTAATGCCGTTCATTCCCATCTGTTCTTCGGAATCCACCCCAACGCACTTTTCCCTGTGTGGTGTCTGGTGTCTTTACCTAAGACCTAACGTCTGGACAGATCATTTGACCACAACTTGATTCTCTAGTTGAATTATCTCTTACACATTTCTATCTTATCTCGAAAGGAATATTATGGCTACATGTTACACATATGCATCTTAATTTATTCACTAATAATTTCTCGGTATACATTTAGATTGGTTCACACAATCGGTCCTCAGCTCTGGTGTTATAAAGGTACCATGAAGAAGGTGAAACAACATTCTAGAGAATTGGACGGTATGCTAGTAATAAGGTAACTAAATATACAGAGAAATGCCTCCTAGTGTAGAAAACCTCAGCTGACTGGACTGAAAAAATAGAGTAAGGAAGCATGTCGCAGCTGCCAGGAGACAAAGGAAAACACGCAGAGGCCAGAAACAGAGCAGATATAGAAGCAAACCCTAGAGTTAGTGATGTTCCTGGGAATATTGGCCGAATACAATGCAATATTTTTTTAATGTTTGTGCATTTATTTTGAGAGAGTGTGCACATGTATGTGTGCACGTGTAGCAGGGGACGGGCAGAGAGAGAGGGGGAGAGAGGATCCCAAGTAGGCTCCAGGCTGTCAGCACAGAGCACCATGCGAGGCTTCAACTCATGAACTGTGAGATCATGACCTGAGCTGAAATCAAGAGTCAGGACGCTCAACTGACTAAACCACTACAGTGCCCCTTATTTTATTATTAAACAGTGCATACCTTATATTTTTTTTGTACATCACATTATTTTGGGGTACAAGGGAAATACCTTAACATTTACAGCCCACTGAAAAACGAAAATGTTCTTTCCCCCTAAATTCTAGCTGTGTTAATACTATTTCCACCTCCCTTTCTTTCTTCCCTCTCTCTCCGCTCCCTCCCTCTCCCCTCTCCTTGACACATTCTCTCATCCTTCATAGGACATGCTTTGTATTACATCTTCGATTATGGAGGATTCTGACACATTTATTTCTTGGAGCTGCTCTTCTAAAGCCTTTTAGGAAAGGTCCTTTTGTTTCGTTGGCACACACAAATTATCATCAATGAAATACGGGCTTATTTTTACCCAGTAATGACACGGCTCCAAACAGGCATTCTGGAAAAAAGGAATTTTTTAAACATGATTAAAATATCAGTTTAAAAACTGAAAAGTAAAAGGCAGCTTCTGCGTGAGCATTTGTGATGATGATGGGGGAGAGTATTTTAAATAGAAGGCTCTTAAGAGTAAACGGCTGTTAGTATATTCAGCATAATAAAAACCCTTCCTTTATTGCTGGAATCCATTTAGACTCTGCTTCTGCAAGTCCTTAGGAATGATCCAGATTTGAGTGCACATGTGCAGAACCAGAAACGTAGGGGCAAAGCTGGTGGAATGGAATGGAGGTGGACTGGGATCTTTGGGACAGAGGTCGGCAAACTATGGCCTGTGGCACAAATCCAGTAAACTGCCTGAGGTTTTTGTCTGTTTGGCACATGAACTAAGGATACTTTTTACCTTTAATAAAAGACTGAAAAAAAATCAAAAGAACAGTATCCTGTGACACATGATAATAATGCAAAATTCAAATTCCCGTGTCTATAAGGTTTACTGGCCACAGCCGTGCTCTCTCATGGATGTTCAGTCTGTGGTGGCTGTGTCCCCCGACGGCAACGTTGAGTCGTTGAGGCAGATTGGAAGGTGTATGAAACCTAAAACTTTTACCACTTTGTCCTTTAAGCAAACATTTGCCCATTCCTGGTTTATACCACCACTTTGCCTGGACGATGATCAATTTTCTAGACAATGACAAAATAAATAATAGGATACAGACTTTCGGAACTACGAAAACCATTATTAGAAAATAATGAGACAGTGATAATTGAGTGTTATGGGAGTTGAGGCTTCTGCCTTGAGCTGATGTCAGTCATCTTGGATTTGCCCGATTCAGGAAAAGGAGAGACTGGACGTGGTCACAGCTCTGCCATAACCTAACCATGTCGATGACCTTGAGAATGTCAGAGCCTCCAGGAATATCAGCTCATCTCTGAAGCAAGAAGATGAAGTTAGAGGCTTGCCATGGTCCTCCCTAGTTTCATGACTAATGATGGAGAGAATTAGTCGAGAATTAGTTAAGCGGTCAGAAATAATAGACCACCAGCTCTCACATTAACTATATTGATTTTGAGCACCGGGCTCTACATCCGCAGAGGTGGGCAAACCCATAACATGCCTATTCTAAGTTCACGGAGATAATACATTGGGGATCTGCTGAGGACTGAGCAGGCACTCACATACAAAATGTACCTGCTGCGCTCTATGACAGCAGTCATGGCTGCAGTGACCCCCATGCCTTTATTCAGGGGCCCACGGGAGCTGAAGCAGATAAGTCACCATCTTGACAAAAAATGGAGATGGCCCCACCAAGCATGAGTCCCTGCACAGAACAGATGCAGTTTGCCTGCCTTCTTCTGCCATGTGGATGGAAAGACAGAGTTTCAGCATGTGATTCCAAACATCATTATTATTTTTTCTTAACTCCTAAGCCATGGCCAGATGAAGAGACACCAAGTGACCTCCAGCCCCTCAAGCAGCTAGTGCTGTATCATCTACAGGAATCCTCAAACCACAGTTTCTGAGTTAAACTGCTTACACAAAACCGTTCAGGATAAAGACGTTCTTTTGAACTATAGATATATCCACGAAGAATAGGATTATTTAAAATAAGAGTGTCTGGGCACAGTTTGGTTTTTTTCCCCTTGTTTTTTTTTAAAGTTTTAATTATTTACTTTTTAATTTTTTTAATGATTGTTTACATCTCAGAGAGAGAGAGAGAGAAGAGAGACAGAGACAGACATACAGGCAGAGCATGAGCAGCAGAGGGATAGAGAGAGACAGAGACACAGAATCCAAAGCAGGCTCCAGGCTCTGAGCTGGCAGCACTGAGCCTGATGCAGGGATTGAACTCAGGAACCATTCGATCATGACCTGAGGCAAAACCAAGAGTCAGCCACTTAACCGACTGAGCCACCCAGGTGCCTCTTTTCCTTGATTTTTAATGAATGAAGTAATAATCCAAGAGCAGTCAGTGCTTAGGAGCGCTACAGTTTCTAAGTAATTTCAGTAAGAATGCATCATCTTAGCAACAGCACATTCCAGAATTGCCTGTGATTGACATGGGCATAATGTTCTGATAAAATCAGCCAGTTTTTTTGCCATTCCAATACTTTGGCTGAAGATGGGAAAGAGGAAAACTATTTCTGGGTGATCAATCAATTAAAGTGAAACTTCAGACTAGATCCTGTTCACAGTAAGCACATTCTTGTTATTTTTAACTGATCTCTACATGTACTCATTGATAGACATCCCTCACTATCCCTAAAGCTTCACTCAAGAATAAAGTATTTGAATATGGTAAAAAAAAAAAAAAAGAGTGGAGGACAGTAACAAAAGCTGGACAAAGCCATTTACTAGGAAGAGTCGCACAGAAATACTCCTCTCTACCAGCCTACTCTCTCATCGCCCTGCATCCCACAATGAAGGTGGAAAATCAATTTCATTACCAAGCAGCGTTTTCAATCACAGCCCTCAAACTATTCAACATCGGAATTAAATTTCCCCAGGTATTTAATGATTGGTCTACCTCAATATCTGTGTGATGGTTCAAACATTTTTGTGTAGAGAAAGGAACAGGAAACAGTACCAAACTGGGAAAATATATCAAGCATAAAACACAAGTCCATGCTACGTGGCGCCCAATGCCATGTTTAAAAATTTCCTAAAGTTCAATGCTTACCCAGTAACATGAAATTAGAAAAATTCCTGAAATTATCTGTTGTCATAGACCTACAGAACAAATAAACCATGAATTTTCTAAATATGTTTTTAAAAGCAGTAGATTCAACTAGGAGTAACTACAAATAATCATCTAAGAAGAAATTAGAAATTCATCTTTTTCTAAAGTCCCAATTTGTTGGCTATAAGCTAATTTTCCTGCCTCTCACACTGCATCGTAAGTATATTAATTAAATTATTGCAAAGAAAAAAGCAGTTATGGTATTTTGCATACCAAACGGCCCTAAAAGATTTCACAGCCTTATGATAAATGCAGAGGAGTATAAAAAGAGCAACATAAAAAAATTATTCACACCACTTTCATTTATAGTAGCGAAATGACTAATTACATTCGCCAAGTTCTATTTATAGAGAATTCTTTTCAAGGAGCTCAAAGTATTTTATATATCTCTCTAATTGATCTTTCCTTCTTACAGATGTTAGTTATTTGTAAAATTAGAATAGCCATGAACAGAAAGTAAAAGCAAAGAGAGGTGAACTGATCAATCAGCTAAGCAAAGAGTAGAGCTCAGAAGACTGTTCCATTGTGATCTGTCTCCTCAGCCATGTCCTATATTGTTTTAAAATATATTTGGGGGTTAAAGAAAATGGCTGGCAATGCTCAATCCTAACCATGTTTTTAATGTTTATTTCTTTTTGAGAGAAACTATGAGCAGAGGAGGGGCACAGAGAGAGAGGAGGACACAGAATCTGAGGCAGGCTCCAGGCTCTGAGTTGTCAGCACGGAGCTCAATGAGAAGCTTGAACTCATGAACCGTGAGCTCCTGACCTGAGCCAAAGTCGGACGCTTAACCAACTTAGCCACTCAGGCGCCCCATCCTAACCATTTTTTTAAAAACAGCTTTACTAAAGTATAACTGATATACAAGAACTGCACTTACTTAATGTGTATTGTTTGATGAATTTGGACATAGGTATTTTCAAATAATTTTATTTAATTTTTAATTTTTTTAAGTTTATTTATCTACTTTGAGAGAAAGTGCACATGTAGGTGGGAGAAGGGAAGAGAGAGGGAGAGAGAGAGAATCCCAAGCAGGCTCTGTTCCAACACAGAGCCTGAAACCAGGCGTGATCCCACAAACCATGAGATAATGACCTGAGATCAAGAGTCAGATGCTTAACTGGCTGAGCCACACAGGCGCCCTATTATTTTATTTTTTTAATTTAATTTTAAGTAATACATACGCCTTATGTGGGGCTCAAACTCACAACCTTGAGATCAAGAGTGGCACACTCTATGGACTGAGCCACCCAAACATTCCTTCATCAACTAATTTTAAACACAATTTGGGGCACCTGGTGGCTCAGTCGGTTAAGTGTCTGACTTTGACTCAGGTAATAATCTCACAGTTCGTGGGTTCGAGCCCCACATCAGGCTCTGACAGCTCAGAGCCTAGAGCCTGTTTCAGATTCTGACCCTCCCCCTCTCTCTGACCCTCCCTCTCTCTCTGACTCTCCCCTGCTCATGCTGTCTCTCTCAGAAATAAATAAAAAACATTAAAAAATTAAGTACAATTCATGTGGCCCAACATATTAATCAAAATCCAATCTTAAAAAAAATTAACTTTCACTTTCAAATCAATTATAGAACTAAAAAATTTTGAGAGATCAATGATTACATTAGCTTATTTTCACTCATTCATTTACTATGTATCAAGTATATTGTGGGCCAGGCAATATTCTAGGTGCTTTAGTTTCAATAATCAGCAAAATAAACACGGTCCTCATACACACTGAGTTTGTGATTATAATCTCCTTAAAGTAGCTTCAGTTAAAATAAGCTCTCCCTGTGGCACCTAGGTGGCTCAGTCAGTTAAGCATCCAACTTTCAGCTCAGGTCATGAACTCACGGTTCCTGGGTTCAAGCCCTGTTTTGGGTTCAAGCCCTGTTATTTTTTCTAAATAATCTGGAGTTTTCCTTGGCTTTCCATCCTATCACAGTGATTTGTTGATCTAAATATATTTATAATGCATGCATATGTCAAGCACTATACTAAACCTTGACAATATAACTAACTGATAACTGATTACAACAGCCTGGTCTCGCTCCCCTCATGTGAAATTTAAACTGGTGTAGTAATTGTTTCTCCCTTGTTGATAAAGCAGAGATGAGCTCATATTTTTTTTATTTAAAAATTTTTTTTAATGTTTATTTTTGAGAGAAAGAGAGGGACACAGAGTATAATCAGGGGAGGGACAGAGAGAGAGGGAGACACAGAATATGAAGCAGGTTCCAGGCTCTGAGCTGGCAGCACAGAGCCTGATGTGGGGCTCAAACCCACAAACTGTGAGATCACGACTTCTGCTTCTTTCTGAGCAGAAGTCAGAAACGTAACGAACTGAACCACCCACAAGCCCCGAGCTCATATTTATTTTGAAATCTAAACTCTCCTATTCATTTTCTATAGTCATCCTCCTACATATTCTATTTTAGTATATATACTATATAAAATACATTGAATTGCATACATAAAAACATTCATCATTTATAAAATGATCTAGATCTAGATATATAGCAGTAGATAATGTATCACTAGTAACTTAACTAAATTTATGTTAACCAAGATACTGGATTCTTTAAGTACAAAAGATTTTATCACCAGTTTCTGCATGAACTGCCCCTTATCAGAATCTATGACATCTAATAAGATGTCATTTGACTTCTCTGGATCTCAATGAATCATCTGTAAAAGTAGTACATACCTCATAGGTTTGTTGTAAAAATTTCAATGCAATCATTAATACCAAGTGCCTAGAACAGGGCAGAAAAGCAGTAAATGTTAAGTGTTCTTTCTTCTTCTCTGTGGGGATGAGAACGCAGCCAAGTGCAAGCTCGCCTGATCAGTCAGTCACCTGGGTCAGATTTCTGCTGGTTTTGCTGTGATGCACACAGAACTTCCCATACTCAGGGAAGACAAGAAATGTCGCTATTATTTTAAGATAGCTGATTTGGCTGTTCCTACATCAATAAGGACAACAGGTGTGTGAAACTTTGTGGGGGATGCGATCATATTTTGAGTTCAGGAAGTATATAGTGAGATGCCTTAGGATTCCAGTTAGAAGAGAATGAGCCGCCCTCCACTCTCACAAGTGAAGGTACCACTTGGAAAGAATTTCATTGATATTATTTTTCATTTTCTATACAGTGACACTGAATAATGCAAAGTTGTGTCCCAATAAATCTAAGTAATAGGACCCAGACTTTCCTCTTTCATTTTTCTCAGCTTTTCTCCACATGTAAGAAAGTTCTTTGAGTTGTAGTACCTTGGAAAGGGAAGATAGAGTAGAATAAAACACTTTTCAGTCCTGGCTTTGCCATTTACTAACTGTGAGATCAGGCAAATTATCCCAACTTTTTGAGCCCTGTCTCTATAAAATATGGAACATGTGTACCTTACGCATAAGGTAATTGAAATGGTGAAATGAGAATATACATAAAGCACTCAATGCTAGGCTCCTGGTCTCTTCTACTTCCCTTAATACTTTAAAACAAGGGTCACCTCTCAAATGCATTGCTAACTACAGCCTATTACCCACCTGGCTCAGTGTTTTAAGCTGAATGGCTCGACTTCTTCCATATAATATTGCTATCAGAATAATAATAAAAGTTAGGTTTTACATATTTTCCAGGCTCCCTGAGTCATGGAGCACATGGCTTCTCCTTCAAAGGCTCCTGAATTATGGAGCACATGACTCCCTTTCACAGAAAGACTAACTTAAGCAAGTTCTTATTTTGAACAATGAAGCCAGATTAAAATACATTTCCCTTTCAATCATTATAGCCAAGAATAATAGCACAACCATGAGAAATTTCAAAGAGCTGAGTATTTTGTTTGGCAACCCATCATCCTTGACCGGCCTTTACAATTATAAGGGATGTAGAATTAATAAGCCAACATGTCTTTCTTATTTTGACACACAAATAAAATGTAAAAGACGCTGACAGCTGAATTTTCCATTTGCCATCATTTCTAATCCACTCCCAAAGTATTTTTCGCTTCCATTTCCTCTTCTGCATTTTATGCTCACTGCCCTACTTTGCGTCCTCATTATCTTCTGCCTGTGTGCGCCAATTTCAGGGACTTTTTTTTTCTTTCCAATGTCTCAGCATCAATTCTCATCCTCCCCAATCTGTTGTGGTCTTTTTGGTTTTTGTTTTTACATTGCTGATAGTAGAGCAGACTTTCTAAAAGACAACTCAGACTGGGCCAGATACTGTGTGGCTATTCAAAGCGCTTCTGTACCTTTACATGTGGATGTCAGCTTTCCAAAACTCAAGGAGCCAAGGCCCAGAAGAGAAGGGACGCAAAGAGAAGCAAGCTGGGCTGCTCTAGTCTGAGTCATTGGTTAATTCCTAAGGGGAGCACCTGGCAGGAAATGGCAGCTAAAAGCAAAGAAATTAGCTGAGCATTAGGCAGGTTCCCAATTTGGGGAAGACAGAAATCAGAATTTAGGGCCTGCTAAGTAGGGGGCACCGTGGAGAACATGCCAGATGTTCCCCCTGAGATTTGAATGGGCTGCACCCTAAGTAAGGTGAGGCAGAAATAGAGCAGGTTTTATAAAAATGAAAACCTACGCTTGCTTTGGCCCAGTCTCTTAACTGGGTTAGATTGACTTGCTTTTTCTCAGCCTTCTGGATGAAAGTGAAAATCCTCTGTGGAGGAAGAAAACATTAACCAGAACATCTTAAAATATTTCCACATACGATGGTTAAAAGTCGATAAAATGCTATCAGGCGTGCAGGAAACAGGCCCAAGTGAAAAAAAGTAAATTCTAGGAACAGAGCTGTGGGTGGGGCTGGATAGGAGAGTTACGAGACAAAAACGGTAAAAAACTGTAGTGAGTATGTTCAAGAAAACAGAGAAAGGGGAGCCTGGGTGGCTCAGGCAGTTAAGCATCTGACTCTTGATTTCAGCTCAGGTCGTGGTCTCATGGTTCATAGGATTGAGCCCCGTGTTGGGCTCTGCACTGACAGTGTGGAGCCTGCTTGGGATTCTGTCTCCTTTTCTCTCTGCCTCTCCCCTGCTTGTATTCTGTTTCTCTCTCAAAATAAATAAAAATTAAGAACTTAAAAAATAAGAAAGAAAACAGAGAACAAGGCCAACAAAGGCCATCCCATCCAACCCCTACTTGATCCCATTCAGGTCTCGTCCAGCGTGATGAACGGCACTACCATCTGACCCGGAGCAACCCTAGCAAGCATCCTGGACTCCTGTCTTCCCTTCAGGCCCCAAATCCAGTCCTGAATGTCTATTCCATCAAATCTGCTCCTCTCCCCCACTGGCCCTGCCCTGGGCCACCGTCCTCTCTTGGCCGGGCTCCTGGGGGAGCTGTCTAGAGGTCCTGAATCTATTCTTGCTGCCTCGAGACCTATCCCTCCCACGTCCACCAGACAGAATTCCTGAAGTCATACCACACTACTCTTCCGCTTAACAAGCTCCAACAGCATCTCGTTTCTACTAAGAAAACAACTGAAAGAGTGGCCTGCAAGGGTCTACAGGGTTTGGCCCCTCCTCATTCTCCTGTTCCAGTGGCTCTCGCCAGGGGTGACGTGGCTGTACCAGAGAGGCCCTGCTGGTTACGCTGAAAGTGGAAGGCGGCTACAGGTATCTAACGGGGAGAGGCCAGGCGTGCTTCCAAACACACTCAAATTTGGAAGAAAGCTCCTCACAACAAAGAATCACACAACCCAAGACACCACCTTTGCTCAGGCTGAAGACCCTTCATCTCACAGGACAGTCTATCAATCGTTACTCTACTCTAGATCATCTGCTTTCTCTTCCTTCTTAGAACAAACCCAACCCATGCTTATCTCTGGTCCTTCTGAACTTGCGACTCCCTTCTGGAATCCTCTTCCTTCTGATCTTCACAGGGCTCATCTCACGCAGCATTCAGGTCCTGGTTCATACAACATCTCTTCAGAGACCTCTTCTGTGAGTGTCCCTTCCAAAACATGCTCCTCTATTATCTTCAACTTTTCCTTCCACAGCTCTTTTCTCAACCCACAACTTCTTTACGTGCATGTCTGTGGTCTGTCTCTCCCACTAAAACGTAAACTCAACCAATGCACAGACCTCCTCCATTTTATTCACTCCTCTATTTCCAGGGTCTCAAATGGAACTGAGCTCATAATACACGGTCAATATCTATTTGTTGAATAATTACCAAGTCAACATAGGTCTTCACGGACTTGGCAAAACTTGCAGCTGAATTGTACCAGGTCAGTCCCAGGACCTGGTCTGCACCCAGTGGGCATTCATTCTTCTGGATGTTTCTCCTTCTTATTAAAGCTTCCCAGAGTTCAGTGTTATTGGAACCTGGTTGTGTCCTCTACCTCGACTCCAATAGTATGGAGTATTCATTACATGCAAAGAACTGTTCTGGGCCTAACACTGTAACATAGATGGTACATTCCAATTCAACAGAGGAGGAGACAGATAAGGACAGGTAGCAATATTCTTGAAATGATCTAGCGAGTCATTTTGAAACAGGCAAATAAGAATTTCACTATAGCCACTAATTTCACATACATAAACTTCTTTTTGTTTTTAAGGTTGAATGGTAGTAGGACTTTACCAGGATGTCAGTGAGATTTTCCAATCAGGTACAACCACTAATGATACTGCGTGGATCCACTGCGATTCATCCATTCTACAGATTATTGCAGACTTTGCCCATTTCTACAAATCTTTTCCTTCTCTACTGATAAAAATGGTCCACCTAAAATTTAAGAACAACTTAGGTCGACTAGAAGTGGACACAGATATTGGTAATACCAATAATGTCTGCATGCATGTCTTGTGAACACAATAAAATGGCTTATTGTCTATTTTATCCTCTTCAGTGGCTAATGTAATATCAACACGTTACATATGCCTTATGTAAAATTGCTGGGAGCTGCACTGGCCTCGCTGGATGACAGTCACAGCAAGGAAATGGCAGCGTTTGCACAGCTCCNTGGCAAATGCCACTTCTGTGCCGTCACCCCAACAGGTAATTATAAACTAAAGTTGAGCCCCAGTCAGAGCAGAGATGCCTGCCTGGTGACCAGAAAGATTCTCAGGGCTCTCTCATCCCTCCCTCGCCGACACCGTCCATCCTTCAGGGACCCCTGGACCCTGCTGGAGTCGGCCTCTGGCATAAAATGTACATAATTGTGCATATGAAGTTATTTCTTGTCTTTCTTATTAGTATAGGAATGCATTTATTCCGGTTGTTCTCGTGGGGAGGAGGGTGTGTGTGATTTATACCCCTTGAGAAATGTTTGTTGTCAGAATTTGGGATAGGTTAATACTGATATCTGGTAGATAGAGGCCCGAATCTGCTAAACATCCTCAAGTGCAAGACACCCCACCCTGCCAAGAATTATCCAGCCTAAAATGCAGAGTGCTGAGGTTTCATGCTTAGATTTCTGTCTAAGTCCAAATGCTTAGACTTAAATCCCTAAATAAATTTCCACCAACTAGAAGTTTGGGTCCGTTTTCTGAAGCTTCAAAACCCGGGGGCCCCTCTTCTCCTTTGTGACCTGTGACCCTTGACCAACTCTTCCCGAGACAGATCAGAGTCACGTGGGTTTTAAATCCACGGAGGCGAGCCAGCCTCCTTCTTCCTGACTTCCACATAGGCCTCGCAACCATGTAATCAGCAGCGGCTACCTTGCCACACAGACTCAGACATTTTGCAGAGCTGAACTAGGCTCATCTTTGGACGCCAAAGGGCAGCTTCGCCAAGAGCACATCCACCGTGCTTTGCATGTAAGGCTCAGAACATTCTCCTTTCTCTGAACTAAAAAGAGGCTAGCAAGTGTTTTCCTTGGATGGTTACCCTCAGAGTCACACCCACATTTTTAACTTTTTGTGATAAACCTTTTTTAAGGAACTTTTTTAAAGCATAGAGTTTATACCAAAAGGCACACGTAAGTATATGTCTCAAGAAGTTCTAAACAACGAACACAGTAATGGAACCACCATCCAGATCAAGAAACAGGAGACCTGACTGGATGAGCTAAGTCCCTTCTGTGTCCATTATAGTGCCTGCCCCCACCTGCTCTCCCAAAAGTGACTCATTTAGGACTGTCACACCACAGGTTAGATTTACCCATCTCAGTCCTTTTCAAAGGAATCGGCATATACTATTTTCTGAATGACTGTTTTACTCAATACTGGAGTCTTCAGTCTGTCTGTGGTACTGTGCACAGTAGTTTCATTTATATTCATTGCTACACTATAGCACATTATATAAGTATGTCACTGTTTACCACCGTTGATAGATATTTGAATTGTTTCCAGTTTATGTCTATTATTATGTCTATTATTATTATAATGTCTATTATAAAGAGATTCTTTAAATATTCTCATCTATCATCTCTGGGGTGTGTGTGCGCGTGCACACATTTCTATCAGTACATGTTTAGTTTTAGTAGATCCTGCCAAATGGTTTTGAAAACGTAACACTCCCACCAGCAATGTAGACTTATCTCCATCTCTTCACCAACACTTAGTATTGCTGGTATTTCTTATGTAATTATTATGGTGCTGATACTTCATTACTATTTTAATACTCACATGATGATTAATAAGGTTAATGGTTTCATAAGTTTACTTCATATTTCATATGTTTACTCACCATTTGGCTATCTTTTAAACATTTTTATTATTTATTTATTTATTGTTTATTTATTGAGAGACAGATCATGAGTAGAGGAGAGGCAGAGAAAGAGGGAGACACAGAATCAGTTCTATTCCAGGCTCTGAGCTCCTCTGCACAGAGCCCAACACAGGGCTCGAGCCCATGAACCATGAGATCATGACCTGAGCTGAAGTCAGACACTCAACCGATTAAGCCACCCAGGTGCCCCTGTATACCTTTCTGTAATAGATTTATTCAAGTCCTTTGCTCTTTTGCATTAGGTTATCCTTTTCTTATTGTCTTCTAGGTCTTTATTCGTACATTCCAGATGGGAATCTTTTGAGGAAAATAAGTAGCTCAAATAGCTTTTCTCACTTCCTGGATTGTCTTTCGGTTCTCTTAGTTGTGACTTTGGATGAATAGAAATTCGTAATGTTAGTGTAGTCCAATTTAACAGTCTTTCCTCAAAATTGTATTTTCAATCAGTAAAATCCAGTGAAAATAGCTGGGCACAACAAAACTCTCCTGGCTTGACCCCTGGGGGACAGGTTATGATGCTTTCGAAGCTGCACCCCATACCAGAAGTGCCGGGGTGCCATGGTTTGTAAGTCTACCAACATCTCACGTCCACATGAGGAGGCAGCGTGGGGCAAGCTGAGGGCAAAGTATAGTCTAATAGCACCCCCACCCCATCCCCTGGAATCTGGGTGACATTCCTCAGACACTCCTGGCTAACCAAGAACAGAGGAGTTCTTTGTGCACTCACCATGGTGATGTGCGAAACTGAGGCAAATGGAAAATTAAATTCCCTCACTGCCTACAGCCCATGGACAAGTCTTTGAAACTGGCAGAGTGACCTCCCTCTAGAAGCTCAGCTGCCTCGATGATGACACTTTGGTGGGGGCAAAAAGGAGTCTTGGATTAACATTATCCCAACTTCAAGGATCCTGTAAGTCTACTTCCTTTGTCTTAAGTGCCCCCAAATATATACTGGCAATCATCTTTCAAGCTTATGCTCCCCCACCCCCTGATATACCTCATGATTGAGGTTTTACTAAATAGCAATAAATGTTGTTTCCCTAGCATCTGGCAGCCCCTCAAGTTCCTGGAGACCTTCCTTCCAAAATACCTTAGAGACTTATTCTCTTACCCCTCCCAACCTGAGGGTATATAATGAATTACCCACCACAATCCCAGTGCAGCTCTTCCTGCTCATGAGTCCTGTCCTTATGTTTTAATAAAATCACCTTTTTGCACCAAAGACATCAAGAATTCTTTCTTGGCCATGGGCTCTGAACCACCCAACATCACCTCAAAATTTCATCACAAAGACTATCCTGTTATACACCAAGTAATAGTACACTTCAAGTTGCTCTTATGTGGTAGGAACCCCTCCCTAAGGAGAAAGAAAAAAATGAAGAAGAGAGAAGAGAAGGCTTTAAGGTCACCTAGATATGGGTCCAGCTGCCTACATCCCCCATGTTCTTGTAAACTGAAACAACTTAATCAGACTGCATGTTTATGTGTGTTACCATATATGGGAGACAAAGAAACAAAAAATGTATAAAAAACCTATGCCATATGATGTGGGCCACTCAGTTCTTTTGGGTACGAACCCAACTGAGCGGTGCCGGCATGAATAAAGTTGCTTCCTGGAAAGAAAAGCCTCGGTGTCACGACTCTCTGAGCGAGAATCCTGCAACACTTATATAAAGGAAAAGCTTCCAAATTCCTGTCAAAGACGGTACAATAAAGGCAAAAGTATGTAATAGTTTAATGCCTTTATTTTCTAATGGCATATTCCTGGGCACACATGCATGTTATAGTTATTTACTAACAACTTCTCTGATCATATAACCAAAGTACCTTAACTGCAACCTAGGAAACGTAATACTAGTTTACTTGAACGTGCCATGCCAAAATTTGATAATTCAAGTCATTCCTTAGAGAAAATAAAGTTGCAGAAATTAAAATCAACTATACAGCCAGGCAAGAAATGAATGTGCAAGAAGTTAGGTACCCACATTATTGTCGGTAAGCGATGGCTCACAAGGCAGGATTCCTCCATTATATAAATGGGGTAAAAACATCAAGTATAACTGTTTACACACACAAGCACATCCTTTCAACCACTTTGTGTCAATGCATTATTGTGTTCTGTGACAATCTGCTTATCTGAGTAATTGTCTTCCTTAGGCTGATCCAGATCTTTTTTTAATCTGTTACCCTTATAAGATGATTTTCTTTTCCTGATCATTTCACCTGAGCATACCCTATAGACATTCACATACACACATACCCCTCCTACATCCACAACAGACTTACCAGTTAAGTCTGCCTCTAATTAAATTATAGAAAGAGACCTTAACTATGTTCCTTTAATAGTGCTATTACCTGGTAACTATAGATTTCCCTCCTACAAAGCTTTAATTATTATTTATTACAAACTGCATGTTACCAGTGGAATCAGCACATAAACAAATTGGTGATTACCATACATAATGAAATATAAGACCCAAGTGTTCTGTTACATTATACTGAAGAGCAGGAAGTTCTTGTTTTCCAAATTTAACAGTCTCAGGGGAAGAAGGATCAGCTAGTTCTACGTCAAAGTCCAGCAGAAGCTTCACAAATTAACTTGGGGACAAAAATGCCTTGGACCCCAGTATGGATGTGTGTTAAAGGCTCACCCAGGAGCCTCCTATGGGATGTGGAAACTTTTTTTTTTTTGGTTTCAGTATTTCATTTTTTTTTCTTTCATAGTTTATTGTCAAATTGGTTTCCATATAACACCCAGTGCTCATCCCAACAAGTGCCCTCTTCCATGCCCATCACCCCCTTCGCCTCTCCCCCACCCCCACCAGCCCTCAGTTTGTTCTCAGTATTCAAGAGAGAACTTCTAAAATGGCTTGTAAAGATTTTTCTTTCCTACAAAATGCATATAGGATTCTGAAATAAGATCTCTGTCTCTTGTTTTTGAAACAATACACACCCGAGTCCTTTCCAACAGAGAGGCTGCATCTTTAAAAGAAGGAAAAACCTGCAACATTTTCATTACCAAATTTACATGTTAAAGTCCCTTTTAAGCCCCATGATTGCTTTTACTTCTTTCCATAAAAGCAAATGGATTATCTTGCACATTTGTTTTTTTTAAATAAAGTGCAACAAAAAGGTGATGGGTGTTACCTTATTTATCCTTAAAGCAATGACAAAAGAAGATGAACATCTGCCCTGACTTGGTAAATTTCCCCCATTGAAACTCACAGACACTGAGCAGTGGGGTGCCTGACACCAACTCTGCCTTGACCACCTCAGTCACTTAAAGAGGTGCTTATTCCAAATCCTCAACTATTTAGACAATCAGAGACTCCCACTTAGAGGCAGACATAGCATCAAAGTACAGCAAGATAGGGGCACCTGGGTGGCTCAGTCAGTTAAGCATCTGACTTCAGCTCAGATTATGATCTCACAG
The DNA here is from genome assembly GCF_008692635.1 of Crocuta crocuta. Classification (NCBI taxonomy): domain Eukaryota; kingdom Metazoa; phylum Chordata; class Mammalia; order Carnivora; family Hyaenidae; genus Crocuta; species Crocuta crocuta. Next base: position 5,032,254 of record NW_027528640.1, read on the forward strand.
TTTGTGGGTTCCAGCCCCACATCAAGCTCTGTGCTGACAGCTCAGAGCCTGAAGCCTGCTTCAGGTTCTGTGTCTCCCTCTCTCTACCCCTCCCTACTTGCACTCTGTCTCTCTCAAAATAAAATAAACATTAAAAAAAAGTATAGCAGGACACTGTGTGGCATTATATTTGGTAGGAAATAAAGGGAAAGAGGCATTTTTGTAGTCGGGTTCTTGATATGACATGCTTTGCTCCATTAGGATTTAAAAAATGAAGCACGGTCTTTCCCAGAGAGGGGAGACAAGCTCTACTTTTCGTCTGATCTGAAAAAGGTATTTCCTATTACTAAGCTAATGGCATTTAAAATAAAAGTTCATCTGTCCACAGATTCAGACTTCTTTCCCTGGTGTCCCCTTTTGGAAGATATAGAGTTACACTTATGAACTGGTATTTCCATTGCTCTTTTTTCTTCAGTATCATTATTGTGGCAATGTGGTATTTTGTTAATGGCTGGTGAAGGGTCTGAGAAGACCAAGTCCTGGAGGTACCAGGGCCCACCAGCAACTGTGTTTCAGCGTCCACTCCTGCTGGGAGACCGTGCCTCGCTGCCGACCCCGACCTCACTATTCACTGGGACTCCTGGTGCCATTAGACAATTCACATTCAGAAGAAGACAAAACTATGAGAACAGACCTCCTCACAGAAAGAAATGAGAAGACTTGTCTAGGTCAATGGCAACATAGATTCTGGCCATAACACAGGTTCATCAAAATGTGACCATCAATGGGGCGCCTGGGGGGCTCAGTTGGTTGGGTGTCTGACATCGGCTCAGGTCATGATCTCATGGTCCATGGGTTTAAGCTCCATGTCGGGCCTGTGCTGACAGCTCAGAGCTGGAACTAGCTTCGGATTCTGTATCTCCCTTTCTCTCTGCCCCTCCCCTGCTTGTTCTGGTCTCTATCTCTCAAAAATGAATGAAGTGTTTAAAAAAATATGACCGTCAATAATCCATATACAATTATGAAGCTTCAGACTAGAATAGCCCATGGTCAGTGTGTGTGTGTGTGTGTGTGTGTGTGTGTGTAAGAGAGAGACAGAAAGAGACAGAAACAGAAGAAGTATGAGCACCCCACTGACCATGATACGACATGGCTTTGGAGATAAATCGACCAAACTTCCTCTACCTTTAGCAACTGCATGACCCACAGGGAGTCACTCTGTCTGACCTTAGTTTTCTCATGTAGACAAGATATCCTTCATCTCACACAGTTGTGAGAATTAGATGAAATCATGTATTCAACAGTGTCTGATACCTGGAGAGAATTCAAATGTTAGTTTCCATTGTCTAAAAAATAAAGAAGGATCCCATGTGGCCAGAGTAGTAAAGTTATCAGATTACCGAGTCATCTATTTATGTATGTAGTAGACATCAGTTGAGATTATGGAGTTGGTTTCACAAAACATAAAAGTGAGATTAGAGAAATTAGGGGTATCCCTGTCATTGTGGTTCAAATTCCAGAGTTACCACACAGAAGATTCGGATTCTGCAAACAAATATTTTTCCCATTTCTCCATTTTGCTCTGTGCTCCCAGGAGCTTATGTTACAACTGAGTCAGATCAAAGAACATAGTTATTTATACACAGTTCAAAATATAATCATCCCATGTAAAACAAGTTTATACAAACATTTCCAGAAATGATGTCTGTGAATGTAATATGCACCGGTTATTGCCACAAAGCACCCAGAGTTCCCTGCATGAGACGAAATTACAACAATTCATCAGCTTTTGTTTCTCCAAGAATTAACATTCGAAAGGCACCGCAACTCATTTTGGCAAAAGGCATCTTCATTTACTTCAACTCATATTTAAAAAAAAACAGGAGGGAAACAGACAGTGGCGGCCGGTGGAAGGATTCTGAGGTTGAGAGCTGGAGCCTTTCTCAGGGTAGGCATTCCGCACCTATTGTTTATATCACTGATGAAAAACAGGAAGACTCGAACATGAACTCACCATTCCTAACCTCAATGGCGCAAGTGGGTTGACGTGCTTTGGAGGCAGTTCCTGGAGGTGCGGAGATACACATGAAGGCATTCACCAGGACGCATTCCACCATGAAGGTGCACACGTCTGTGTTATGTACGTATTGTGTACGTACTCACATGCGTACATAAACATGCACACTCCTATCTCTTTGCCCATCCATTTGCCAACCTGTCTACAGTATTGGGAGTCAAAAGACTCCAAGACCTAACTCTGCCTCTTATGAACTCCCAACTAGACTACTCTCTACAAGGACACTGTGGAGATTAGTCAGGAGCTCATAAGAGGTGACGTTAATAGAGGTAATTACCAGAGGTCATAACTGGAACACTACCCTCATCCTCACCGTCTTGTCCTTTGCACCTACTAAAACTTCCGAGTAACTGTCCAGTAAGTGCTTCTTGAATGAATTAACAAGAGATATCTATTTTTTAAGTATTTTGACAGAGATAGAACCAGCAGGGGAGGGGCAGAGAGAGAAGGGGCAGAGAATTCCAAGCAGGCTCCATGCGGTCAGCACAGAGCCTGACACGGGGCTCGAACTCACAAACTGTGAGATCATGACTTGAGCCAAAAATCAGACACTTAATCTACTGAGCCACCCAGGCGCCTCTTAACAAGAAATATTTTTAATGTTTTCTTGGCTTCAGGTACAGCGCCCTCCTCTTTAATTAGGTTTTCCCTTAAATTCTTAGATCCATACAATGCCCAAATAAGGCAACTGAGGTGTGAAGAGATTGAAACCAATTTTATCAAAGGTTACCTCGTTTATAATAAATGGCAGGACCCACCTAGGCTTCCCCTGGCAGTGACTTCTGCAATGAGAAATTGGGAATGACAAGTGTGCACACTCTCAAGCGGTGGTTGTGGGGCGCAAATTAGATCAGCAGCATGCACACAGGCCGTAAAGGATAAAATGCGGTACGGGTAGGGGGTGTTATTACTCTGACATCACGCACTTCCAGGCAGGAGGTGTGACCAGCAAAGCCAAGTCCAGTGCAGGCAAAACTAAGAGAAGTGCCTGAGTGGGAGAGTTCTAGAAGCTCTGTATATCCAGCAGGCAACACAGCCAGCTCACAGAAGGAAATCTTCCTGGTTGTTAGGGGAATATAATTCCTGGGCTTTTGATTCAATGAGTTTGACAATTATGTGACAATGGAGAGACTATTGACAGCAAGCACATACCCTGGTCCCTCACTGATTATACCACTGATCACATTATCTGCAGGCTTTTATGCTGGGGGTAAGTTAAAGGAAATACTATAAATTTCTCACTTGCAGTATTTTATGAGATATTTCTTCCTGTTTACTTCTCTTCTTTCATTTTAATTTCAGAAGACATGACTAGTTCACTTACTGAGTTGAACAATTCCTTTTTCTTAACTGACTGACTTTTAAAGGTTTTTTTAAGTTTATTTATTTTTTTACTTATTTTGAGAGAGAGTCAGAGACAGGAAGTGGGGGAGGGACAAAGAGATAGGGCGAGAAAGAATCCCAAGCAGGCCCCATATTGTCATGTGGAGCCCGATGCAGGGCTCGAACTGAGGAACTGTGAGACCAGGACCTGAGCCAAAACCAAGAGTTGGACACTTAACCAACAACCATGCAGGTGCCCCACTGAACTGAATAATTCTTAAGAAAGGAACTGCTCCTTGTATAGGGCATCCTTAATTACTGTCTGATTCACTGGAGTATTATTTTGAGTGAGAGAACAGGCCTACAGTTTTGGGCATTAGCATCTTTCTGTCACAGGTGCTTAAGGAAGTTTCAGGACGTACAGGAAACTAGACGGCAGGGAGTAAAGTTAGCGTAAGTAATCGCTTCAGTATAAATTCTAAAATTATTTTCTCCTAATTAGAGTGTGGAGCTACAGAACTAGAAGTGGAAAACACCTGAAGGAATCTCTGTGGGTTTGTTCAGGATAAATGAGCAAAGGGCAGTACACATCACATGTGCAAACACAGCACCAGTGGAGGAAGGAAAGACTGACTAACTGGGCCTGGGCACAACGCAGAGAGATCCTTACTAGAGTGGAGGCCACCCCATGGACTTCCACACCCCGTATCTTAGTCTTGCCGCAGGGAAACGGAAAGCGTTCAAAAACACATCTCACACCTTCTACCTTGCACCTCAGCACTAGCACCGCCCAGCATGGCCCTGCACCTTCAACAGTCTCCAAGAGCATTTCGACAGAGCGCAAAGGCTATCCACCCTTAGGACTTCAGTCTCAACACCAGGATTTCCATTGTCCGGCTGGGTGCCAATGACTTAAATCTTGCCTCTGGTTTCCTCATTTATGAATGGAAATGAAGCCACCTTCCTATGAAGATGAGAGGAGACAGCACAGAGAAAAGCTCAGGACAGTGATATTAGTGCCGTCTCAGAATCCCAATGATCGCTTCCCTTCCATTTGTCTGACTATATCCTCACAAGCACCTCTCCAGGCATGCTTATGGCACAGAGCCTAATTCGTAGATATCGAAATAGTGATGTTGAACTTATGTGATGAAATCGAGATTGGACCTGTGTCCCAGATTTCTTCCACAGTGATTTCCTCATGTATCTCATTCAAAAATTAATCACCTCTGGCCTAGCGAGAGGTCCTGTCAACTGAGGTATATTTCTAAAATATTTACTTAGCCTAGTATATACCCATACATATTTATTTTTTCCTTGGTGTTACTGGACTTCTTTAACGATTGTGTCAATCAGGGCTTATTGTGAGAATATTCCAATATACTGTTTGAAAGAACTATTCAAACCATTACAATCTTGGGAAGGAGACACCAGCTGTAACATTACTAATGAATATTAATGTTCTTTTATATTTGGCTGGCACGGATATAATATGACTTGTCATGTAGCGTCAACAGTTTTAACTAGGGTGCTCTGAAAAGTCATTTACCATCTGAAATGCCCTCTAGATTGCATTGTGTGGTCAACACAGCCATGGAGTCAGCTGTGATCAATATAGCTTATGGTAATACCATTGGAATAATGTCATAATAAAATGGGATTTAAGAACAACTCATTTCCTTCTATTGCTTCCACTTTTATACAAGGTAGATTAAATGTCTTCTAATTTGCTCAGTTTGGGTAAGGAGATCTATAATGACAAATTTCATTCCTTTTCAATCACATTGAATAAAAAGAACAGAGGTGGATGCAAATGAAGAGAGCTGAAACAATAGCAGTAGTTAAGGGACCGAGGTTCGTTTCTGCCTTTTGAGAAAGAGGGTAAGAAGAATTTCTGTCTATTAGCCAATCTACAAACATGACCTGATCATTTGGATGTGGCAAAATATTTAAGGCTTAAAAAAAAAAAAGTCACTCTCCCAAGACATGACTGCTTTAGAAATGTTTCAAAGTGTTCCTTTGGTGTCATCTGTCTAGCCATCAAAATTAATAAATGCAGCTCATATCCTTTGCTAACTTGTCATGAATGCATGGGGTAGCTGTGGTCCTGTTCAAGGTTCTTTCCAGCGTAAGTAACTGGAATTACTATTTATTATTTTTTATTTTTTTAGGTTTATTTCTTTATTTTGAGAGAGACAGACAAACAGACAGCAGAGAGAGGAGAGAGAAAACCCCAAGCAGGCTCCACACTATCAACACAGAGCTGTCTGGGGCTTGAATTCAAGAACCGTGAGATCATAACCTGAGCTGAAATCAAGAGTCAGATGCTTCACCAACTGAGCTGCCCAGGCACCCCCTGAACTTACATTTTAAAATATCAACATGGGAATCTCTATTTCCTAAGGCATGTGTATAATCTTACACATCAAGAGGTGAAACCTAATGATACAGAGGGATACTGTGCGGCAAATACTCCACTTGTGAACATTTACACTGAAAATATCAGCTTTCTTGAGCATTAACTAGTGGTGAGGTCCTGACTAAATGCTCTAGATGTCCTCATGATAACCCTATTGGGGTTATCCATTTTACTGTCTCCATTTTACAGACAGGGAATAATGAAGTCAGGTAGCAAACAGAGCTAGGAAGGGAGTGTAGGGTGCCCAACTTCACAGCCCTTTCTTTCTATTTATTTTTTACATAATGTCTTTTGGGGGAGGGGGTAGGAGCAGAGAGAGGGAGACACAGAATCTGTGGCAGGCTCCAGGCTCCAAGCGGTCAGCACAGAGCCAACACGGGGCTCACACTCGTGAACCACAAGATCATGACCGGAGCCGAAGTCGGATGCTCAACTGAGTAAGCCAGCCATGTGCCCCTTACAGCCCTTTCACTTATCCATTAAACTACTGTGTGGTCATCATTCCTGTTTTAGATATTTAAGGACTTAAGTTTGAAAAATTAGGGTTTATAAGTGCTAACGCTTTTTACTTTCCTGAAGCAGAATGAAGAGGATGAAGCAAGTGGCAGAACAGACTGCAGATCACTGACGTAAGCTTCTCAAAAGGAGCAATGATCAGGGAGATCAAGTTGCATGGAATCCCTGAAGGGGCTCCATCCTCCCCTCCTCCAAGATATTCCCTCCTCCATCAGTCCAGCTACTTCAGTCGGTGGGGTGACGGGTGGGGAGCGGATTTACCGTGAAGCCACCTTCTGCTCTGCACTGGGTCACTCATGCCCCGTGGAGGGAGAAGTCCATCATACACCTGCTATAAAAGTTCAATCAGAAGGGCACCTGGGTGGCTCAGTTGGTTAATCATTCAACTCTTGATTTCAGCTCAGGTCATGATCTCATGGTTTATGCATTTGAGCCCTGCATAAGGCTCTGTGCTGACAATGCAGAGCCTGCTTGGGATTCTCTCCCCTCTCTGCCCCTACCCTGCTCATGCTTTCTCTCTCTCTCAAAATATTTAAACATTAAATATATACATATATATATTTTTTAAGTTCAATCAAAGTCCTAGGGAGTGATATTTACTGGCAAGATCTTTAACCTCAGCTGAGGACTATCCACCTCTGAAACACCATAGTCTTGATTCAAAGCAAACCAGCCACAGACAATTTTGCAGTAAGTGAGGACACTGTTAAGGTACAGAACATGCAGAATAAATGCAAGAATTACAAGCACATGAGCAAGAATTACCATCCGTGTGTTTTCTCCAGATGATCACATCACTTAGCCAAATGTGTCTTACTTTGTGAATGGGAACAGACCTGAAAACTCTCCTTTGCTCTATTCTGAATGCTTCAACCTGCTTGCTGCATCAAGAGGTCTGTGCCACTTAACCAGATCCTTGGCACCTTTAAAATCCAGGGAGCAACATAAAACTGTGGAAACTAAGGAAATTTCCAGCTTGAGCTTAAGGGCCCACATGGTAGAATATACCTGGGGGTACCTCCTCCTTATCCTAAGAGGCTCCACTTTATAATAAAACATCTCTTTTTCCTTCCTTCCTTTTTCTTTCTTTCTTCCTTCTGGCCATCAAATAGCAAGATAAGCACTTGATAGTATTTCTACTACATATGGGCTATGAGATCTCCAAACTGAGTTTGGAAGTATTTGTTTGAAATCCCCAATTATTTGGGGTGCCTGGGGAGGCTCAGTCAGGTTAAGTGATAGACTTCAGCTCAGGTCATGATCTCACGGTTCATGGGTTTGGGCCCCGTGTCTGGCTCCACACTGATGGCACAGAGCCTGCATGGGATTCCCTCTCTCCCTCTGTCTCTACCCCTCCCCAACTCATGTTTGTTCATTCTCTCTCTCTCTCTCTCTCCCCTTCCCCAGTCTCTCCCTCTCTCTCTCAAAAATAATAAACAAAAAAAAAACCCTAAGCATTGCTCAATGAGGGCATTCTTCTTGTTTAGCCACCACTTTACAATCAACACTAAACAACGTACAGCTCTTTTTCAGGGGCTCCACAAACATTTCTTCCTTGGTAATATTTCCATCCACATGTGGAAGAGGTCAAGGGTTAGGGGATGCATGGGGTCTCAGGTGATGAACCAGGTCCACCTTTATTTTCTTCCTAATAGCTGCATGAGGACAGAGGCCCAGAATCGGATGAATCTAAGGGTGGCTAAGGAGTTGGCCAATGTCTTGTTACTGCTCAGCACACTGGGACTCGGCAGGTTCAGAGACTCATGTCAACTGTAGCCTCACAGTGATAGGACAGACGTGATGGTGCAGCTGTCTTGAGCCTACGCTATGACCAGCCTCTCTTGTTCCCCAAAACATGCAAGCAAACAAGGCTCTTGAATAAGGCTTTTTTTTTTTTTAATGTTGTCTCCAAAATTATCTCATTCAACTTTCACAAGATGAGTGGGCCTCACGGTACATGTTCTGCTTTTGTTTTTGTTTTCTTATTCTTCTTCATTTTATTTCTAAAGGGAAGGAACTGAGGGAAGAGAAAATCCAGGGTTCTACGGGAGCAGTGGGGGGTGGGGTGGCAGAGTGAGGGTAGAAAAGAACATTCAGGAAAAGCGCTCAGCCTGGAACACGGCTGGGTAATTCTCTCCTCCCTTCTCCCTAGAAAAGGACACAAGAATACGGTAATACCCACATGTGATGTGCCAGAAGTTAAAGACTCTAGAAACCGAGATTGAAAAAGAATGGGGAGCAGCTGAAATGAGGAGCTCTCTTCTCTAAAAATCCATTTCTGTCTCAGAGGGGAATTTCTAGCTACTGGATTTCAAATGCACCCATCTCTGAAAAACAGAAATATGTATATAATCCTGAAGCTGATTTATGAGCCACGCTGCAGGGGGCTGGAAATGAGCAAACATAGCATAGTCATTTAGCCTGCCAGTTGAAGAAGGAGGACACAGACTCACAATTCAATACCAATCTCTAGACTTGACGAATCATCGTGAACTGCATAAAACATCTGCTGTTGATAACTCAGTAAAACATTTTATAAATCATACACATGATTTCACTGATGATCAGAACAATCATGGGATTTAAAGAGTGTCATTAGTCCCATTCTACAGATGAAGAAATTACAACTCAGGGAGACCTTATGTGATTCACCCAAGGTCACACCGTCAGCAAATTAGTAAAGATGAAATGGATTTCAGTTCTTCCAACCTCAAATACTGTGCAATTTCCAAACCCCAGGGGATTGGTGCAAAAGAGTTTAAGTATATAAACACAAAGGTCTCCCTTGTATCAGCAAACAGCTTAAGATATATACTTGACAATGGCAGAAAAATACTATCTTCAGTAGCCTGGCTGAGTTTCAAATAGCAACTCTGTTCTTCTCAGAGCTTGAACTTGGCAAAACTGAGCACAATGCCCCAGGGCTTGCAGGTCTCTAAGTGTGTCTGTCTGACACTAGGGATAGGACTCTTCTGACTGGCCTGGATAATGAGTCTATACCCTTCTGGTACCTGATGTTACTGGTCTGCAGAAGGAAGCAAGAGATTCCTGAGAATATGGCTGCTCAACTCAATCTAATGAAGTTACAGTGGCTTCATGTCTGGGTACAGATTCATTCCTTCACAAAATGGACTCGGACAATGACTACTCTACAGCCTAGAAGAGAAGTCAAGCCCATAAATAGTTTGTATTCATTCTGTTTGTCTTAAGAGTCACCAAATACTGAGGATTTGATAAAGTCTATGACTCTTTTCTTATAAAAGTACACATGATAGCAAAGGCTGCCTAAAACCTCTAGGAATTTATGCAGCTACAAAGCCTACCTATGGATACCTCCTTGTTCAGGAAATACATTTTTGCTATAAAGGAAAAAAAAAAACAAAAACAACTGTGCCCATATTTGACCAAGATACAGTAACTTTAAGAAGAGCCAAAACTTAGGAAACGGAACTAAAATTGGGTGAATCACCCACCACATAAAGAGTCCTCTGTTCTGCCATCTCAGGTAAAGAATGAGAGTTTTGTCAAAGAGCTTAATAGCAGGGCAGTTCCGGATGAATGCCAAGCCTTTTTGTCAAATAGCAAGTACTATGTTAGGTATCCTGAACATTTCACTGAACTGGGAAATGACAAGGAGCCAGTGAGAACACGGTGACAATAGGAATGAACAAAGCAGAGATTCCCAGGGAAGCACAGGGCAAGAAATCTCAAATATCAGCACAAGCTTTCCATTCCCAAGACCCCATGCTCGCTATGGGGGAAGATGGTCCGCAAGAACCTGGGTCCCAGGTAAGGAGTGCAACACAATAAATGCAGAGATCTTCTCCCAGTAGGTGGGGTGAGCCACCCTGAAGGATATTCAGACCCCTTCTAATGCTGTCTGCTTCGATGAAGTTCCTGCAGATCCTAATGAGCTCCATGCAAGCCTGGATGTTAGGAGAAGCTGGTACCACAATCCGGGTTCTGGAATCTGAACCAGTTTTCGGATATCTAAGCCATATTTACTGCATATCCCAAGGCTTTCTGTACACTGACCCTCAATCCAAGTGATGAGCAAACACAGAATGTGTTCAGGACAACAACACAAATGAAGGGTGGTCCCAGGAGACTTTGCAGAGTGGCATTACACACAAGTGACCTGTTCCCTTGCACTCGCTGTGGCAAGTGCTGCTGGACTGCCAAGATGAAGCAGACACAGCATTCGGGAGGGACAGCTAGAAATATGGACCTTTCTTCAAATCTCAACTCTTCCCAGGAATGCAGGCCTGTTCGATTTCTGAGATGATGTCAAGAGAAAGTCAATACTGAGGAAAAACTAAACCCAAGTACATATAGTCTCTAAGTAGCAAGGAAACAATAAAACAAAACAAAAGAAAACAAAAACCTGGCACAAATGGTAAAAGTAGTAACTGCTAAACCTGATGGAAGCTAGTAAATAAAAAAAATCATTAGCACATAAAAAAATTTTAATGTTTTATTTATTTTTGAGAGAGAGACAGAGCATGAGCACTAGAGGAGCAGACAGAATGAAAGACACAGAAATCCAAAGCAGGCTCCAGGCTCTGAGCATCAGCACAGAGCCCAACGTGGGGCTCAAACCCACGAAGCGTGAGATCATGACCTGAGCTGAAGTCGGACGCTTAGCCAACTAGGCCACCCACAAGCCCCCCATTAGCACATTTTTTATGAAGGAATACAATGAAAAGGAAAAAACAGATATTCTGTGTGTCCAAAATGATGCATGCTACCAAAAATTCTGGGAAAAATTATTCAGCTTGCACTAATGAGCTTACTTTCCCGATGCCCATTTTCACACTCAAAATGAATAATGGAGACCATGGACAAGTGTATTTGGCCCCTATGTCGAAGTGAGATAATTATGTGAAATTGCATGTTAATTCCATCAGATAATTTAAAATCCAATTATAATACACAAAATATCTTTCTTTCTCCAAGTGCCTCTCATCGAAATCTTTCTTATGCTTATTTTCTATCATATATTGTGATTATTATCCTGGAAGGCTTTGAAAGTGCCTTCCAGTTAATTCTCACAGATCCTAAACTGATCCCAAGTACTGGCTGTATGCACACTCTGTTTTACAGTCATAGGATCCTTTATTCATGTGCTCTGTACAGTTGACCCCACCACTTGGGTGACAGAAGACTGGACAAGGGGCGGACACCCAATGGAGACCTGGCCACAGGGTGTAGTCTATCACTCAAGGTGACCCCAAGAGCATTTGCCAAGCCAATCATTTGTCCTTGAAGTTTTAACTCGAGGCACGATAAGTAGGTGGTAGAAGGGCACTCAGAGTACCTGCAAACACAGGCCTGTGTGCGTGCACATGCACAGCAGTAGTTATCATGACATATTAATGAGGCAGAGGTAAGGAAAGTATTGATAACAGAGTAAAAAAAAAAAGGCAAAGGTTAAAAGGATGACAGTAAAATAGGTGAAGGGGAGTAAGCAGTACAAGCTTTCTGTTATAAAATAGATGTGAGGATGACCAGCACAGAGAGCAATGTAGTCAATACTATCACAGTCATGCTACAGGTGTCAGATGGGAACTACACTGTACAATGTAGAGTTGTCCCCTCACTATGCTGTACACTGGAAACCAACATAACACTGTATGTCAAGTATAACGTTAAAAAATCATTTAATGCTTATTTATTTTGAGAAATAGAGTGAGCACGAGCATGGGAGGGGCAGAAAGAGAGAGACAATCCCAAGCAGGCTCTGCACTATCAGTGCAGAACCCAATGTGGGGCTCCATCCCATGAACTGTGAGATCACGACCTGAGCCGAAACTGAGAGTCAGATGCTTAACTGACTGAGCCACCCAGTCACCCTGACTAGACTTTAAATTGAAATGAAAAATGGCCAATGAGGTATCACTGCGGAGCCAAGCAATGAGATCAAGGCATCCGTAAGGCGTGAACAAATCGTGTAAGGCATTCGAGTCTTCCATGAGCCTCAGGTTAAGTGATGATGTCTACAATTTGAAATGATAGCCCAATGCCCAGCAGCCCAAGGGAAGGAGAAGATGAGACCATTCCCTGCCTTGATGACTTGTCCTTGAAACACCTTTTTAAACTCTTCCCCCCGCAAAAATAAAAATAAAATAAAATAATAAAATAAATAAACTCTTCCACAGTGATTAAAGACTGATTATGTTCAAATAGTACAGAGGCACATTTGGGGAGAGGTCAAGGAGGAAGTGTGAGCATCATGACAAACATCTAGAGCAAAGATAATGAATACAAATCATTTAAGTGCTTAGGAACACGCAGGCTTTTCATCTTATTTAAAGTGCAAGGATAGAAGAACAGTTTTACTCATCCTGCTTTTAATAACTTGCAGTCAAATAAAGGATGCTGATTGTACTCAATATGAAAGATAGAGCTTTCCAGAACTCTGACATACAGTGACGTCCATCCTCTTACTGAAGGCAAGTTAATACAGGAAGGTACTAGTCTTGAGTAAAATTGGGTGAATCTAGGCTCCAGGGTATACTGAACATAGTAACCAGTTTCCATATTGTGTTTAATGAAGAACTCTTCATATACAAAATGGTTAAAACTGCAAGATGCAAAAAATGTCAAGTTCTGAGGACAGAGGGAAATATTACAGAATGAAATGGTGAGATGGTAAGAAAACCTA
>NW_027528640.1:5049816-5050126 GCF_008692635.1 Crocuta crocuta
TTTCTTTCTCCAAGTGCCTCTCATCGAAATCTTTCTTATGCTTATTTTCTATCATATATTGTGATTATTATCCTGGAAGGCTTTGAAAGTGCCTTCCAGTTAATTCTCACAGATCCTAAACTGATCCCAAGTACTGGCTGTATGCACACTCTGTTTTACAGTCATAGGATCCTTTATTCATGTGCTCTGTACAGTTGACCCCACCACTTGGGTGACAGAAGACTGGACAAGGGGCGGACACCCAATGGAGACCTGGCCACAGGGTGTAGTCTATCACTCAAGGTGACCCCACAGCCATTTGCCAAGCCAA
>NW_027528640.1:5050335-5097194 GCF_008692635.1 Crocuta crocuta
AAAAAAAAAAAGGCAAAGGTTAAAAGGATGACAGTAAAATAGGTGAAGGGGAGTAAGCAGTACAAGCTTTCTGTTATAAAATAGATGTGAGGATGACCCAGCACAGAGAGCAATGTAGTCAATACTATCACAGTCATGTTACAGGTGTCAGTGGGAACTACACTGTACAATGTAGAGTTGTCCCCTCACTATGCTGTACACTGGAAACCAACATAACACTGTATGTCAAGTATAACGTTAAAAAATCATTTAATGCTTATTTATTTTGAGAAATAGAGTGAGCACGAGCATGGGAGGGGCAGAAAGAGAGAGACAATCCCAAGCAGGCTCTGCACTATCAGTGCAGAACCCAATGTGGGGCTTGATCCCATGAACTGTGAGATCACAACCTGAGCCGAAACTGAGAGTCAGATGCTTAACTGACTGAGCCACCCAGTCACCCTGACTAGACTTTAAATTGAAATGAAAAATGGCCAATGAGGTATCACTGTGGAGCCAGGCAATGAGATCAAGGCATCCATAAGGCGTGAACAAATCGTGTAAGGCATTCGAGTCTTCCATAAGCCTCAGGTTAAGTGATGATTTCTACAATTTGAAATGATAGCCCAATGCCCAGCAGCCCAAGGGAAGGAGAAGATGAGACCATTCCCTGCCTTGATGACTTGTCCTTGAAACACCTTTTTAAACTCTTCCCCCCGCAAAAATAAAAATAAAATAAAATAATAAAATAAATAAACTCTTCCACAGTGATTAAAGACTGATTATGTTCAAATAGTACAGAGGCACATTTGGGGAGAGGTCAAGGAGGAAGTGTGAGCATCATGACAAACATCTAGAGCAAAGATAATGAATACAAATCATTTAAGTGCTTAGGAACACGCAGGCTTTTCATCTTATTTAAAGTGCAAGGATAGAAGAACAGTTTTACTCATCCTGCTTTTAATAACTTGCAGTCAAATAAAGGATGCTGATTGTACTCAATATGAAAGATAGAGCTTTCCAGAACTCTGACATACAGTGACGTCCATCCTCTTACTGAAGGCAAGTTAATACAGGAAGGTACTAGTCTTGAGTAAAATTGGGTGAATCTAGGCTCCAGGGTATACTGAACATAGTAACCAGTTTCCATATTGTGTTTAATGAAGAACTCTTCATATACAAAATGGTTAAAACTGCAAGATGCAAAAAATGTCAAGTTCTGAGGACAGAGGGAAATATTACAGAATGAAATGGTGAGATGGTAAGAAAACCTATCTCAGTGACACTACTATATATTCAGGTTTTCATTGTCCCTCTTTCTACTATTTAAAAATAGGGGCATCTTTTGAAATGTTGTCAATCCAATGTTAATAAAGTCCCACAGGCACAGACGTTGTCCAGAGTGTTAACATTTCTAGTGAAAATTTAGGGAGTGTTTATTTGGGGCCAGGGCCTGCACTGACGGCTTGGTGTTTGCAGTTTTGTTTAACTCTTACAAGTAACATGGTGTTGTATTCGTGTCTCCATTTTACAAACTGAGGGCCAGAGGTCAACATGTGTCCAAGGTCTCAGAGCTTGTAGTTGTACTGCCAGGATTAAAACCCAGGCCTCTGTGTCCTACTCCAAAGTCCAGACTATTCCAGGGACAGGTCCCATGACCCTCAGAATAATGGCATATGGAGGGGCGGTGTGCGTACTGCACTAAAGAGTCTAACCCAGGGAGCACAGACTGATTTGAAAGCCACTCTTCAGACCTCATTCCCGAAAGCAGGGTTGTATCAGCCAGGATGGGGCACCGGCTTGTTCCCACACAAATACGCATAGGTCGATACTTCCAGAAACACGCCTTCTTCTGTTTCACCCACAGTGAGATAGCTCCATGTGAGCTGACGGCTGGCTGCCTCCCTCTCCTTGAAGGATGGTCAAGCATCTCGGCCCACTGCCTGCACTGACCCCTTCCCTTCTCCGAGCTCTGCCCCAGCTCCCAAAGGAAATCCACCCTGGATTTAGATGTATTTGGGTCGTCTTACATGAAACAGGGCTGCCTCACCTGCAGAAGTATATAAAACCGTGTTGCAATATTGTTAAATACTGATCACTGTCCCTTTTAAAAGTCAGAACTTTGCGGAACATGATGACGGCTGGCTTTCTCTAATGAAGGTCTAGCCCCATAGGGGAAAGAAGCCTTATGCCTCCTGACTGTGTCCTGATATTATATGTTAGATATTGTATGTATTATATATATTATGCATTACACATCATATATTTTTATAGATTAGATATTTTTATAAATTACATGTTTTTGTATATCATATAATCATATATATGATATATTTCTGTATATTTTCATTACATATAATAAATAAAAAATAAAAAACCTCGAGGAACAGCCTTAAGAGAACAAAGCCCTGGCTCAATCGTAGTACTTTCATTACTTTCTGTGCTTTCTCGACCGGTTAACACACTTAACAATTCAACAAAAAACTTGCAGGGATAAGAGAACCTACTAGCTTTCACTTTACCTAAAGAACATACTTGTGGTTTGACCAGGGCCCACAAGACCCTGGTCTTGGTCATTCTCCAACTTAAAGTGCTAAAGCACAATATTAAAAATTCAGCTGACAGATCGTGCCTTCTCGTGGAACGTCCAGAGGAACAAATCTACTTCTTCTGCTGGACCTGAGCATCGCTACATTATTCTATTTGCAACCAAATCTTATTCTTTGAATAATGGCTCTGTATTGTTCTCCTGTGGTTATTTCTACAAGTCAACATGAAGTATTTCTGTATTTTCTCGAAGTCTATAAACTAGGGCATCTTTGCAGTGGCCAGATAATTTGGACTTTGGTTTCATCAAAACTAGGAACTGTCTTCATCATCTGCATGCCCTTTGTTCTCAGCATAGCACTGAGCACCTACAAGGCCCTCCAAATATTCAACTGTAAAGAAGCACCCCAAGGACCCAAACTCTCAGCTTCCCACGGCTTAAACCAAGTCCTTCAAGTCCTGGCATGGTTTACCCATACCGTCCAGAACCAGATTCAAGAGGTAAAAAGGAAAAGTAGATGCCTACTGATTCTGCTTATCAGATGCATTCAGATAAAACCCAGAACCCATGGATTTTTATTTTTTCCTATAATATTTTTCTACATGTTACTCAAAGTGTCACATGAAGGCATGACAGACAAAGCTGGGTTCTTCTCTAAACTGTAAGCTCCATGGGCGCTGGATTCCTTTCCAAGCACTACATCAGTATTTCTGCAGAGAATATAGGCATCTCGTGTGGGGAACCAAGAGAAAAGAAAGTAAACGTCCTTACAACTTGCAGCCCATCGACAAGTCCTGGAGATGTCTCTCCCTCAAATGCTCAAATTTTAAGACCATGTTTTCAAATACAAGCAAATGGCCCACTGTGATGAAAAACAATAGCTCCATTTAACTCTACTGACCTCCTTTGCCAAAAATAGACAGGAATCAGTTGAGATTGAAGGGCACATTGAATTCTAGTTCAATTGAAAAGAGCTTATTTTTGGAAAGAGCCTCGAGTTAGGACATCTACATATTTGTTAGGAAACAACAAAGCAGAATGTGGCTCCAAAGTAAATCCCACAACTGGAAGAAGTTAATATGGTTTTATAACCACAGAACACAGTCAGCACTCAACAAATGAGACTTATAATTGTGAGCACGATCACCAATCACAACACTTGTAGAAAACAGAAAGGCCAGAGAAAATAGACAACTTGGGTCAAGATCATCACCATCAATGGTCTGAACACATGGTATTTCCGGTCAAGGCTGACTCCATTGAGCACTCTGGGGCAAAAAAAATCACATCCTCTCAAGCCCAGGGCACCAAATGCTTTCTACTTCTCTATTTTGTGAAAAAGGCAGCCAGTTCTGTGCACACTGCCATTAAAATAGGGCCCAAGGGGGATTCTAAAACTCTTCACAGACAGCTGAGACTAACGGTCTTCTGTTTCGATCACATACTTCTGCAGATTAACTCTCAGTGACATGTTTAACAGAGTCTAACTCAGAACTATTCTGTCTGCAACCCAATTACACATAATCCCAAAGTGGCTCTGATTTAATTTCTAAGACGATCAGATATTTGCCTCTGATCTGATCGTATAAAGAAAACACCTAGAAAGTAAGCTTCCACCCTGGCCCAGATTCTATGCATCTATTTAGTCAGTCCTGGGATGAAACTTCAGCAGGGCAGAGTACTCTTGGAGCATTCCCAGTCCCAAGAGAAGAATATCCCTTTCTCCATCCCTGTAAGTTCTATCAGCGCACCTCAAGTACCAAATGCAACAAACAAGACGTTCTGTTCAGAACTTACTGTATACGGTCACAGTAGACGTTTACATAGATTGATGAATATAAATGTGAAGTATCTCTCACCTAACTTAAAAATGCATTAAGCCTTAATTTTCACAAAACAGCTTGACATCTGTGTGTTCTATAAATGGGTTCTTCCGAATTTGATCAAATTGGCCACACGGACTCTGAATTGGGTACATAAAGGAACAACTGTTCTGAGTCATACCTATAACACTTTTAAGGCAAAGCCATTACTTTTCCTTCTATACTTCATGTTGGCCAAAGTACATGGTCTTAAGCTAGCTAAGTATATATTTGCCATCTTACCGAGGACACTTTAACAACCCTGCTAAAGCCTCACATTAATGTTTTGACTTTCTTTTTATTCTGAGAATAAATCAGTGTCATTTTGAGAGAATCAGCACTTAGCATTTTATACCTCAGGCATGTGATAGCCCCATTGGAAATGGAGACAATAATATATAAATTAGTCCCTTTTTCAGTTTTGAAATATTAGTTGGAGCCCATTTCCTTATTTCTTTCATAAACCTTGTGATAACATCTTCCCTTGATGTTAATGTCCTAGTTGGAAAGATAGTTTTCCTCATGGATTAATCCAAATCTGAAATGAGGCTGTAAAAAAAAATCCTAGAATTAGTGTTCAAGTTCAAAGCCAATATAAAAGATTCAGACACAACATCTGTACATTCTGTGGATCTGAACATTTGATTTTAATTTGGTAAGACAAATTTAAAAAAAACCTTCACCCACACTCATGATATAGCCTGACTTTTGGCAAAACAGACAGTACATTTTGCCAAGTGATCTCAGAGTGAAACCTGTGTCACATTGCCTGATTTCTCAAGAGTAATGGGAATCCATCATCTGCTTATTCTTCCTCAGAAATGGCTAATTACAAATAGCTTCACAGAAGTATAATTTTATTATAAAACTGAAACCTGTAATTTTTTTTTTCTAATTGCAAACACCATTAATAGAAACATATTAAAGGCATGCATTGTCTTGAAGTCTACTGGTTTTAGATTTTATAAAAAAAAAACAAACACATCAGGGGCACCTGGGTGGTTCAGTTGGCTGAGCATCCAACTCTGGATTTCGGCTCAGGTCATGATCCCATGGTTCAAGGGATCAAGTCCTGCACTATCAGTGCAGAGCCTGCTTGGGATTCTCTCTTTCCCTCTCTCTCTGCCCCTCCTGTATGTGTTCTCTCTCAAAAATAAATAAATATTAAAAATAATAAAAAGAAAAAGTGAACACGTCAGGTAAGAACTCAATCACATGTCATGATTCAAATGTAGGTTCTTAGTCCAGTTCACTAGCAAGTATGTTACGGTTTGCGATTATCATCTTTGCCTGCCTGGCAATATGTACGATTACTAGTTGTTCTGGGCTGTTCGCCATGGGTCCCTGCCTCTCTATTCTTATCAGAACTGTGAGAGGCAAACAGTCTTACTTCAACTCTGTGTTAAGTTGTCCTAAGACCCTCCTAATATCTCACTGATACCACCATTGGGTTTCTCTGTTGAAAGGTGCTTCCACTGATAGTTAATAGATTCTGACAATACCCAACCATTTATTTAAAGAAGAGTTCCTTTGTACTCTTGCAGCAACTATTTAGAAGACACTATGCAGAAAAATGTATCCTATCAAGGAAAAAGAGCAATGGATTTTCAACAATTCTCATTTTTCTCTGTGTTTTTTGCTAAGACTAAATCAAAGCAAAGGCAAGACAATTTTAAACTCTGAAAAAAATTCTACCATGCTAATGGGCATCCATTCCAACAAGCTGCCTCAGAGTTGATGCTCATGTCTAAGAACTAGGAAGGTAGAGACCCTGGAACTTTGGGCTAGGTGTGCGGAGGTTTACTTCAAAATATATGGAAAGAATTTATAGTCTTCTAACATTGGGTCATTCACTAAACTATTGACTGAGCAAATGATGACATATTTTTATAAGAGAATTTAAAGTCTAGTGGGTGAGGCAGATAGGGCACAAATAACTGACTGCCCACTACCATCTTCGACAGATTGAAGCCACCTATTTTGAATTTTGTGGCTTTGAAGATGCTTCTTAAATTCTGCCAATGCATCTTGGTTTATGCTAGAGAAACACACCCAGATCCGGAAGCAAGAAAGCAAGGAGGATTTCATCTTTAACTTTATATTTTCTCCAGAATCAAAAATTGTATGTCATGTATATGAAAATAGAGAGTTTTTGTGGGGAGGACATTTGTTTTAATACCTAGAGGATTTCTTTACTCTTTACATCTATTGCCTACAGCAGTCTGAAACAGGAACTTTATGTCTTTATCTTTGAAACATGAGCGGCTGTCTGATCAAAGTTGTTTGTCTGCCTTATTATCATCATTTCATCTTTATAGAAGGGAATAGTGACAACAACAAAAAATGAGATTTTAACTAATCTTAGTACTTTTGAATGTCCTTGGGTTCTTTTGATAGCCACAGAAACTGAGTTCTTTCGTAGAAGCAAAATCCTAAGCTTTGAGAGGAGCTTTGGATTTGGTGAAAAGAGACCCAGCACTCAAGGTGGAAACCACAGGACAAAGTTTTAGAGTGAGGAGCAAGAGTGCTTAAGAATGGCCGCCAGTGTTAGAACAAAGAGGCATTAAGGAGGGTGTTTCAAAAATCAGGGCATTTGACAGATTAGTAATGTTATGACATAATTTTATATTAATTTTGTTTTACATTTATATATTTTTGAGAGACAGAGCACAAGTGAGGGAGGGGCAGAGAGAGAAGGAGACACAGAGCCTGAAGCAGCCTCCAGGCTCTGAGCTGCCAGCACAGAGCCCGATGCGGGGCTCGAACTCACAAACTGCGAGATCATGACCTGAGCTGAAGTCGGAGGCTTAACCGACTGAGTCATCCAGACGCCCCTCTAACTTTATATTTAAAAAGTAGAAAATAACTATTACTTTTATGATACAAACTATGAAGAAGTTTGGTTTATGGGGGCTCTCATCATCTCACCCTACGGGGGGACATCTAGTAGCCCCCAGGCAAAGAAAAGATTCAGTAAACTATTTTTTTCTCACCAGCTTATATTGATTTTCACTTATATACTCCCATATAAGGTTTGGTGAAGAACTTATAAAGCAAATCCAAAATACAGTTTAATTAAGTAATGGGGTTCAAAAACAAACACAGCATAAAATGTATCCAATCAGGTAATACTGGAGCACCAAGGCAAACCCATGGAAAACAAAAATATGGAGCAAAGACTCGATGACAATTCTGAACTAACATTTGCTAACATCTAGGAGCAGCTAAAAGACACTAACAGCCAAACCAATTTCATTTTCCTTTACTAAATTTCATTGAATTCCCTAGAACTCTCAGTGGCACCATCAGTTTTCAAACAAAAAATTGTTAAGTCTTTTATTCTCTCAAAGCACAAGAGATCAAGTAAGATGTTTGTATCTATTCCATCAATAGCTAAAAAGATTCAGCTAAAATAGCTAATAAACAAAACAAAACAAAAACTATGTGGTGATAGAACGGGGGGGGGGAGGGCACCTGGGTGGCTCAGTCCATTAAGCATCTGACTTTGGCTCAAGTCATGATCTCACTGCTTCTGAATTCGAGCCCTGCATCAGGCTCGGTGCTGACAGCTAGGAGCCTGGAGCCTGCTTCAGATTCTGTCTCTCTGCCCCTCCCCTGCGCACGCTCTCTCTCTCTAATATAAAATGAAAACATAAAAAAAATTAAAAAAAAAAACTGGGGGATGTCACTATATGCCGTGTAGCATTTGGGCATGCATTGTTACAGTGTTACAGTAATGTGGTGACCTATTTTGGGAAGCCCTAGCCATGCAATTACAAATGATTCGTGTGCCTGCTACATCTAGTTTAAGATCATCACCTTATGAACAGACTACACCTTAAATTCTCAACTTGATAGAAATTCATGTTTGGTAAATTTTTTTTGTATCTGGAAAATAAGATTAAAAAAAATCTGCTAATCCCATTTTGGAATATAATTTTTAAAAACCATCCTGAGGATTTGTTTAAATATTTAAGGGGAGTAGTAACAGAAAGAGGGCCAGGGCACAGGTCTATAATTAACGCTCAGCGTGTATTCTAAGGAGTCAACACGATATAGTCACGTTAACGTCTTCCAACATTTGGGTCAGTAAAACTGGGTAACACTTAAGAAAGAAAATAAAAAGATAATAGGTTACATAAGAGAAACAGGCTCTTTTAAAGCACTGAATCATTTTTAAGTGTACAATTCAATGGCATTAAGCACATTCTTAATGGATTGCAACCACCACCACTATCTGTTTACAGAACTTTTTCATCATCCCAAGCAGAAATTTTATATTCATGGAACTATTAGGCTCCCGATTATTCCACATCCCCAAGCCCCTGCAAACCACTGTTGTACTTTTTGTCTCTGAGAATTCCCCTGTGCTTGCTGCCTCATGTAATGTTGAAGATTCACCCATGTTGTAATGTGTATCAGCATTAGAAGGACACCTTTAAGATCAACAAAAAGCCAGAATCATGTCTTCTTTCACTGAGCAGGGAGTTCACAAGGAGAGCCTTCTCTCAAAGTGGTGTGGTGGATAGAAAATCAAACAGATTGAGTACAGGCATTTTTAAAGGAGAAAATAAAGAGGTAATAGAAGAAGAAATAGATTCTTCTTAAAAAATTAATGGCTCAAACATGAATGGATTTATGTAACAATCAAATTTTAACACATTCTCTGTTTTTCAAGTTAATCAGGAGATCGAATAACCTTCTTTTAGTTTTTTTTATTTTGAGACAGAGAGAGGTCTATCACCTACAATAATCATAGCCATTCATGGAAATTTTCATTCAAAATTCATTCAAACTGAATGGGACCCTAAAACTACTCTAAAACACACATCTGATCATACAGTTCCCGTTTGATTTCTTAGAAACTCAAGTATCTCTTGAGGAAAACATTCAACTATATTAACATTGTTAAAGTATATTAAGGCTTAGGACTCTTTAAATTCATTCATTTGACTTTCTTTACTGCCTGTATATTTCCTTCTCTTTTATTTAGCCAATTAAAACCAAATGGTGTAATTAAATTGGTATCACAAAAGACTACATTTACATAGCGCCAAAGAAGTTTAAAAGTGGTCCCTTTATGATTTACTTGATTACTTTAGAAAGCTAGGTTGGCTCACTTGGACATCATAATCAAATTTTCACTGATGATTTCCTACATCAACTACAAATGATCAGTTGGCCATGTATTGAAATAGAGACTCAATACTGGGTCTTTAAATATGGATTATTTGGTTCTATTAATTAGATTAGCATTTTTCTAAGAAGTTTTAAAAGAATCTAATGAAGACATTTTACAAGTTAGCATCTGCCTCTCCAAAACTTAGAGACTTCTAGAAGGAAAGTTTTATTCAACTTGGTCCACTTATCTCATCTATCCATACTCAAGACTTCTTAAATTAGCATTCATGTGGACAGAAATATTCAAGTAAGTTCCTTTGCTTCAATTTTTAAGCACATATATATCACAGTTGAGCAAAAATGTGGCCAAGAGATAAATTGACCTGACCTAGATGAGAAAATGGCATACATACGGGTTGAACTGAAACTTGGGTTTTTATTGTCTGGAATCCTAAAATGGTGGTTCTTTCCCCAGGAAAACCATTACCTTCCTTGACTCTATGTTCATGAGGAAGGAGTAGGTACTTAGAGAAAAAAGGAAAAAAAAATGATGATTTCTCTAGGACTTAGTCTAAATAAACCCCAGATTGTAAAACCTAAGAGTAACCACACATTTGCTACAGTCCATCTCTGTGATTTCAAGAACATGTGATTTGGAAAGGCTTTCACATTCTGCAATCTGATTACGCCTTTCACCTAATCCCAGATGAATTATCTGCAGTTTCACAGAGATGAAAAACATTGCTAATTTATTA
This sequence comes from Crocuta crocuta, assembly GCF_008692635.1. NCBI lineage: Eukaryota > Metazoa > Chordata > Mammalia > Carnivora > Hyaenidae > Crocuta > Crocuta crocuta. Next base: position 5,060,601 of record NW_027528640.1, read on the forward strand.
AGAAAATAATATAACATGGCATCAGCTACACTACCTCATTTTCAATAATTTAGAGGGAGCTGATGAAGTACTAAGAATCTGGAGGTCCAAGTAGCAGTTTCAGTGATGCTCAGAACCATCCAAAAATCCTTGAATAAGTCACTGTCTTTCTCAAGCTCTGTTTTTTTGTTTTGTTTTGTTTTGAATATCTGTAAAATGGGTTTGATAAACTTTCTGGCTTCCACTGAATTTTATAACACTACTTTTTAATTGTGTGGTAAATGTTACTAGTTTTACCAGCATTCATTTGTTCAAATCCACATTCTTCAAACATCCCATCGAAGTTTTCTGATAGCAGAGGAGCGAGAACTCTGCCCCTGGGCTGTTGGGCACCGTCTCACAGTGCTTAGAAAGTAATTTCAGTGTCTATCACTTTATCTTAAAAATCTATCCTTCGTATGTTACTACTAAAATATCTTTGTGTAATATAAAACTTCTCCCAAACCATCAAGTAACATAGGGAATTCAATGGGATTCACCAGACTTAACCCTGCGGCTTCACACCTCTTCTTACACATTTGCATCTCTGAAATTATTTAGAAGGATTCCCATGATGCCTTGTCAGCAGGCTGAGCTTGTTGAGGACCAGTTTCACACTGTCCCTTAGAGCTGACTGCAGTCTAAAGGCTATCGACCATAATGGATAAGGGCATGGGCTTGGGTCCGTGTTTGGGCTCAAATTCTAGGTCAAACACTTATGGTGAGTGTAGTCTTGGGCAAGTCGCTTCATATCTGCGTGCCTTGGTTTCCTCAATCTTGAAAATAATGGTCTTCACCTCTTAGGTTGTTGTATTCTATAAATTAATATGTGGGACATTTCTTATAGCAGTGCCTAGAACACAGAAGGGATTATGTAAATATAAGCTATTGTTATTAATACTATGGTCTTTAGAAATTCAAACTTGTATGCCCTGAAAATCATGAGAATCTGCTGATCTCACTATTCTACCTGCCCCCTCCCCTATTCCCACACCACTGCGGGAGTTGAGAAGTTTGTGATTCACAAAGTTAAGCAATGCTAATCAGTCAAAATACACACTAGAAGTAATAAGCTTACTGGTTTAAGGTCTAGTAGACAGTTGGAAGGAATAAAGATAGATTTCAGGATTCATATTAAGGAATATAAAAGCAAAAGTAAATTGTGATTGAGAACTATCATGTTTTTTACTGAAAATGTTTTGTTACTTCTCTTGGAGGTCAAAATCAGGTGACCCTTTCAATGAGACAATCAAATTAATCTTTGATCAGATCTAGGACTTTTGGTCTCTATACCATATCAGAGTTCACTCAATATCAATGTCTGTGCAATCTCTCATCCTGATTTGCTCAAATATGAAGTAGCTGCTTTCTGTCCCTGAGATACAAAATTTAATGAAACGATCCAAAAGTGTTGGGCTTATAACTTAAACAGTAATGTCATGGAAGTAATTCTAACCATTTATCTCAAACACAGACTTTATTTTCTTCCATAAAATAATTGCAAATACAGTTTATCAAGATGAGTTTTCTGACTAGTTTATGAAAGAGGGCGTTTTCTACTTCTGAGTTGTAAGAATAATTTCTGGTCAAGAAAATTCCCAAAATAAGGAAACAACATCCAACAATTGAATCACCAATAATCTCACCCATAATTAACATGTCGGTGTATGTAGGTTATATTTAATGTGTTAAATTAAATATGTTTGCTATATTTAATACATTAAAATGGCATGTTGATTTAAAGTATATTTTAATATATTTATATAAATGACATGTTCATATAAAATACATAAAGCATTTAAATAGATGCCAGATACTATCTTTGTCATATTTTTTCCTTTTTAAATATTTCTGGAAAACATCTGCATACATATTTCTTTGCTGTCTCTCAGATTATTTTCATTGACTAGATGCCTAGAAGTGGGATGACTGCATCAGCTCATAGGGAAAGCTTTCTGCTTCCATCTAAACAGAGCTCAGTTGCTTTTGAAAAACCCTATGAACCAATAACAGAGAAGAATTCACAAGTCTCTGCACCTGTACCAACATGTCCTGTCTCTTTTTCAGAATGACCTCTGAGAATGCGCAGTATTTCCCTTAACTTTCTTTGTGGACTGTTCTGACGCTTGAATAGTCTCAGTTACTTGTTAGAAGTGACAGGTTAGTCAGCCTCTTTATTCTTCAAATTCTTCATCGGTATAAAAAATACACCAGTATGAAAAAATACACCAGTATAGATGCTTTGAGAATTAAATAATCAAGTACTGTACTCACCCAGTGCCCAAAACAGAGGAACACGCAGTAAATATTGGGGCCACTGAATGATTCTTAAGTCCTATCTCCAACATCATCTTAATGTGATATCATATATTTAAACTACACAACTTAGTTTTACTTAGGGGGCTCCATTCAAGTACATCCCGCATGTCTATTGGGCAAAGACCACAAATGTGAAACCACTGGAAGAGGTCCAAAATAGTTCTTCTGTTTTTATTTTAAAATCAAAGAAATAATACGATTATTGTTTACACCACAAAGACAATCCTCTTTGCTATAAATGCAACTTTGTACAAGCAAGGGGGAGATGTCGGTGGAAATTCTGGCTCAAGGCCAGAGGAAACACTCAGATGTAATCCTGTCTCGATACCAGAAGAGACTGCCTACCTGTCTGCTCCATCGTGTCCAGAAATGAAACCGAACGCTTGTGCAAGAGGCATACTGATCCTTTGATTATTCTTGGAAGAAAAAGCTCCAGGGCCCATCACTAAAAGCAGGACCAAATGGCAGTAGGAGGAGAGTGATGAACAATGAGCCCAAGCTCAGCTGAACAATAACAATCGCATTAGGACCCTCCAATCAGGTGAAAATGAGAAAGCAGCTGCTGAGTAGGTTTCAAGTCTTTACCAAAGCTCTTCAATCTGCCGCCTAACTTCTGCCCAGCCTCTTAAGCATCATCCAGATTTATTCCCCACCCTCCATCTCATTCCCCAGACCGTGGTACAAGCACTAATTTATTCTCAAAAGTGCTTCCAAGCAGCACTTGTGAAAAAATATCAGATTCAACTAACGTCATTTCCATGTTTAAAATCCACTGGTTTTGGGGTGTCTGAGTGGCTTCGTCAGTTAAGCGTTCTACTCTTGGTTTCACCTCAGGTCATGAACTTGCAGTTTCCTGAGTTTAAGCCCCATGTTGGGCTCTGGGCTGACAGCACAAAGTCTGCTCAGAAAACTGTCTCCCTCTCTCTCTGCTCCTTGCTCCTTTGTGCTCGGTCTCTCTCAAAATAAATAAATAAATTTTTAAAAATCCACTGGCTTTAAGAGAAAAAGACCACGGTACAATCTGACGTAATTTAACACAGTAGCTTTTTAACCATAGTATCATCGGAAGTATCTGGACGGCTATTTAAGTCAGTTTCTCAGGCAGGTCTAAGGTGGGGTCTGAGAATGTGCATTTCTAATAAACATCCAGGTGATGTTAATGCTGCTAGTTGGGGAGAAGCACTTTGAGAACCAGTGATCTAACAACTCACACCTCCCACTGGCCCCAGTGCTCAACAGGGTGCCCTTCAAATCCTATAGTTCCCTAGGGGCGCCTGGGGGGTTCAGGCAGTTCGGTGTCTAACTCTTGATTTCAGCTCAGGTCGTGATCTCATGGTTCAGGAGTTCGAGCCCTGAGTCTGACTCTGCACTGTCAGTGCAGAGGCTTCTTGTGGTTCTCTCTCTCTCTCTTTCTGTGCCCCTCCCCTGCTCTTTCACTCTAAATAAACTTTAAAAAATTAAAAGAAAAATCCTACACTTACCCCAAACCCATCATGCTCTTGTTCGCCTGTGTTTCTGCACATGCTACTTTGTCTACCTGGCTTGCCTCCCCACCCAGCCCACCCCCAAGCTGCTGTGTCCCTGTGACAGCATGCATCTCCTTCTCTCCCTCTGTTCCCTTTGTGCCTTTAACATGCTGTGCAGCAGCTGCATCATTTGCACTCCCGGGCGAGGCCCCTGATGGCCAGTTGTCCTTATCTTTGTATTCTCAGTGAGTAAGGAAAGGCCCAACACAGGGTAGGAAGGCAAGCAAAAGTTTTTTCCACCAGTGTTGGTGACACTGGTCTAACACCTTGTCTAACACCTTGACAACGTGCGGATGATGGTTATTTCTTTTAATCTACTTGGACTTGGTGACCGCTGGGAATATCCTAAAAGGGTCCATGTGCTTGCCCTCTGAGTTGTGGACAAGAAGCTACAAAGACCTCATTCTGCTCTGGACATTCTAGAGAAGGAGCCAGAAGGGGAGCAACAGGTGGAGGAGTGCAGCCTGGGCCCTGGGCTAACTAACCGGAGAAGAGGTGGACACGGTCGGGGGGTGGGGTGGCAGGAGAGGTCCAAGCTACAGAAGACCCTGGGTCAAACCCCCAGGCAAGTATTTTCATTCTTTGTTTTATTTAGATGATATGTGTGAGTGTCTACATTTTTAACGCCACACAGCTTTCACCTAATGACACTCTGCTTCATATTGGGTAAGATTTAGTGATTAGAATCTTTGTTAAACACATCAAGGCTAGATTATCTTTCAGCTCCAAGTGAAGGTCTGCACAAACAGCAGCTAGCAGTAAATACAGATGTCAGAGTCGCCTGCGTGGCTGGGTTTATAGTGCCATCATCCACCAAATAAAATACTTCCATTCCAATTATATTCAGAAAGAAAATCTAATTCCTCAAACATAATGAGTTTTTCAGCCTTCTGATGCTACGATTTAGCTGGTGCCTAAAAGCTCTGAGAGCAACAGCTAGGAATCACACCTTGCAAAACCACTTACAAATCCCCAATGGCCTGGGTACCTCAGTCTGTTAAGCATCTGACTTCAGCTCAGGTCATGATCTCACAGTTCATGAGTTCGAGCCCAATTCGGGCTCTGCGCTAACAGCTCAGAGCCTGGAGCCTGTTTCAGATTCTGTGTCTCCACTTCGCTCTGCCCTTCCCTGCCTCTCTCAAAAATAAGTAAACATTAAAAGTAGCTTTAAAAAAAAATCTACGATGGCCAAGGTTCATCTAGAGAATTATGTTACAGTCTTATACACAAAGCTCAACCTTCAAATATTAAAGAAGGAACACCACAGTAAGGGCCCATTTTCAGAAAACCATTAATATTGCTGTCAGTATTTCCTATCTTTACACGAGGCTAGCCTGAGCTAAGGTCTTTAGTCATCCAGGGCTGATCTGGCATTTATCCTAAATGTTGTGAAGAATTAAAATTAGATTGTGAGAGTTTTCTCACTGATTCCATTGATTACAGTATAATTATTAATACCTGGTAAAATTAAAAAAAAAAAGTACTCGACAAATGGTAGCTGATTTGAAAAGAAAGCTGTTTGCCAATGTTTACAATTATATCAACATGGAAGACATGTTCAGCTGTTTCTGATTCATTATCTCTGCAGTCTCCAAATATTAGGAACAAATATATTTCAAAGAATAACTCCAATACCTTATTATATATTCATGGTAACTGCCATAATGGGATTTCTAGTTTGTTACCAGTTATGCTGTTTCTATCTGGCAGGTATATTATCTCTCAATTATACGCCAATAAGTCATGAGCTCTATTATCCAGATAGTCTTTGCCTTAGCATTTCTCCATCGGTGAGACAAATTCCTTAAGATTATCTTAAAATTAGTTTAAACCAGCTTCCGTTTGGTCTGATTCTTCCTTTATTATTTTTCTGTATTCTACTCATGTGAAGCAAGTCATGAGACCCAGTCTATACTCAAGGTGAGGAGAGAATTCAAGAGGGTGAACATCAGGAGTCAGGGGTCTTTGGGAAACACACTGACCTCAACTACACAACTTACTGATTTTTCATATCTTGTCTCTGACTCCTACTAACTCCTACTTTGTTTATTTTGACTTTACCATTCATTCCCACCTGTACAGTACAGTTTTATTTTTCAAGACACGTATATGTTAATAAATGTAATATATCCAAAATAATGTAATAATACAACAAATGTAAACTATGCCAAATAGCCCTCCCCCCTCCCCCCAAATTGCCAGAGTCAAAATTTCCTGGTAAATTATAATTCCCTCTAACAGCATTAGGTCAGATTGAAATTCATAATTCTTTAATGGATTCTCATTTTCTTTAATTAGGGTCCAAGCGTTTAGATCTTTTTTCAATTATATTTGACATTTTTTGTAGGGATTTAGAACTGTTTAGCTTTAGTTCAAATTCCAAATATTCTTTTTTAAAATGATTTGAACAGGTGTTACTGGCTTGGCAGTATTTGTAAAGTTTGTATACTTTTAACTTCACATTTTGTTTTTCCTTTTTCAGCCCAACTAAAGCAAATCAGCGATGCCTGCCCTCCTTACATCTAGCAAATGCTGTTTAACATCTGTCAGGATTGGGGCACCTGGGTGGTGCAGTTGGTTAAACGTAAGTTTTGATCTCAGCTCAGGTCATGATCTTGTGGAGAGTTTGAGCCCCACATGGGGCTCCACACTACCAGCATGGAGGCTGCTGGGGATTCTCTCTTCTCTTCTCTCTGCCCCTCCCCTGCATGTGCTCTCTCTTAAAAATTTTTTAAATTTTAAAAAAATTTTTAAAAAAGCATCCATCAAGACCTAATGATGCCCTTTTGCGGGCAATCTGAATATAAGTGCAATCTGAAGATAGATCACCCCTTGAAAAACAATGTTCAGCAGAAAAATAAGCACCTCATTATAGGATTTAAGAATTCCAGAGTGACAAAATAGTGAGCACTAGGAAGTGATTTACAAGATTTGGAAGTGACACCTTTTGGTCAAAAGGCACAAAACTGTGTGAAGCCGATATGCCTTCAGTGGTGTCAAAGTCCACTGAGTAAATTCAGCATCTCCCTCATTAGCCTCGACCCAAACACTGAAAGGCTGGCTAGCCCTCAAAGGAGAGGACACCAAGCAGAAGAGGATAGGTCACTTCTCCCTCTAAAGATATTTCAGTTTTGAGATTACTCAAAGCACAGAGACAGTTATCACAGGTAGACATTCAAAGGCCAAAAAGGATAGAAACAACTCCCTTCAATCAAACATCTGGCAAAACTTAATGTATTCTTATAAAAGTACTTCATAATTAAAAACCAAGGGAGGTGCTTTGGAGACGGGTTTCAAGAAATTGGAGGGGGCAGCCTGAGAATAATGGTAATTGACAGATCTGTGAAGAAAAGAGAGGAAAAGAGACCTACTGTTCTCAGAAGTGCTGCCTGCTGGGGAAGCCTGGTGGGGAGCGCTCCAACCAGTGGTGCAGTAGCCGGCATGAGCACCAGCTCACAGGAGTTATCAACTGCTAGCCTGCTCTACATTACAGCACACCGAAGACAGATGATGTCACATGACCCCAACGGTGTCTACTCTTTTCTTGCAGGTGTAAGACAGTCGTGAACGCTGGGAAAAGAAGTATCCCTTTCCTCTGGTTTCTAAAGGAAGCTTTTCCAGCTCACCATGCACAAAAAACAACAAAAGCAAACAATGTAATGTAACGTGTTCTGGTATTTATTTAGTGACAATACACATTTTAGTAGAGTCTTGTAGGCAGATGCTTAGGAATCTTGCCTCACTTGAACATCTTTAATCACTTTTTATTATACTAGTGGATTTGCATGTGGGCTGTCATTCTTTGTAATGTAATTTTCTTATTGTTTATTTAAGAATCCATATACTGAGTGAGGCTTGTGCAGCTAAGCTATGAAGCAATCTAATTACTTCCAAGTTCTGGTACACAGGCGCCTACTGCAAATGAGTTCTGTCTAACCATCTTCAGGGAGAGATTTGTTATTCAAAACAAGAAAATCCTCAAAGCAGGAACCTCGTTGTCCACTAATCCTGTAAATAATTCCAACTGGTTTCTTTCTAATAACTGGAACTCCAAAGGAAATGTTCTGAAGTTTATCAGTGCAACTATGTGGTCAAACAATATAGAGAGGATTTTATACAGTGTATTTTCTACTATATTTTTTCCCTTTGTGTGTGTATATATATCACAACTAACATCTAATTGTGGCTAACAATGTGCCTAAAAGGAGCCTCTATATTAAGGACATTGACTTCAACGCAAATCTTGAATAAAAGGCAGGTATTAGATTTTCTACTTGTCTAAGCAAAATGTTGACCTTGTTCCTTAATAATATGGGTCAGCATCAAGTTCAGCTTCCCTAATATCCATGGTTTCTGATTTTGCATCTACTTACTGAGAATGCTGGTACATATTCCACTTTGCTGTTCGATAGTAATTACCTCTATATTTAAAAGAAAGAAGCCAGTTGCCTGGTCAAGGTGGGGAAATTCATAACAGAACAGCCACAGACAGAAGTGCTCCCGGTAAGGAAAAACAGACTATGGCTTTTTGTACCAAGCAAAGAATTATAGGCATAGTAATCCAGATTTGAAAAGCATTCATTTATACAGTGGAGGTATGGGACATAGGCTTATTTAGCATATTCCTAACTCTCCAGAGTTAATTCACAGAGGTATTTGGGGTAAGCAATAAATCTCATGGTGATGGGGGGCTTATAGCCAGGAAGTGCACAATAAAAATCCGATTGAAATAGAGCACACATTTAAACATATAGTCAATTAGAAGTATGTGGTTTCTCTTTGAGGGTCCAGAGGAGATGGCCTTTAGATAAAGACAATGATCACTTTCCTATGCAGAGATTGCATTTAGGGCCCAGGTGAAAAGGTCCCGGCTTGGCAAATGGCTATTCCTATAAAAAGAGCATCAATAAGGCAAGTCCAGGTGGAAAGCACATTACTGACTTCTGTCCAAGTGGCGGCCTACTTCAAATCAAGGTTTTCCATCATTCGCAAGTTCAGTCAGCCTCATCTTTCAGTATTACTCCGACCCGATCATTTCATGCATTAATAGGATTTTCAGAATCACAAGTAAAATAAAATGAGAACACAGCTTAGGCATATAATTATTTTACAGCCACTCCTCCTCTATTTTCATAGGTTAATGTCTTGTTTATCAATGTGCTTAGATTATTGGTTTTCCAAAATAACTCATGATCAAGATGAGGGAGGGAAACCTTCAAGGTATCGTCAAAATTTGAGCATATATATGAAAACCCTGGTGTAGTATCTGCATATATTTCACCCTCAGACTGTTTAAGATCCCACAAGGAGTGTTATAAGGCCTTAATAGGTACTCATGGATGGGCCCAATATGACATCAGTAAGAAATCTCCATGGCTTAGTTGCAGGAATGCCTTGATGACAGTATTTTAGCTTCTAGAACCTTCTTCAGAGGTGATCACAAATGAAATTCTTCATTCCATAAACACCATCCCCCAACCTCCGGGAAGTTCCAACATGAGTTTTTTGACCAATGTGGAAAAAACCAAAGTAGAAATGTGGAAAAGGTAATTAAGGCATCGTCCGGACCTACAAAGGCCTGACAACTTAGTGAAGGCGACATCATCACCATTCAGAATGAGGTACAAACAATGACATTAAAACAAAGGAGGAGAGTACATAGTGCGGTCTTCACTCAGCAGAGATTAGAAAGACATTTGCACACGGAAGCCATTCTCCAGGGAAAGAATACCCTGAAAAAAGGCACCAGCACAGAAAAGATTCCAGGAATCTTAGAAATCGGTTTCTCAAGTTATGGGATAATTACAGTGGTTCTCCTGGGACAGAAAGCCATCCTAACAATCGCTATTTATTGATTTCATATTTTGTTTCTGACACAAAATCAGCACTTGACATATACTGCCTCATTTGAGTGTCACCACAAGCAATGAAATATGCCTTATTGTTCCTATTTTACGAATGTGGAAACTTTACTAAAGCCCAAAGTGATTCGGCCTTCAACCCACTGGAGCTGATGCAAAGGCCATGCTGCTATCTCCCCACCACATTGCAGGGAGGATGTTGGGAAGATGGCAGCCATGGCCAGCAGAGGTCAAAGTGAGCACTGTAACCAGATGCCTCTGTCTGAAAAGTTTGAGAGGAATAGAATTAACTTGGTGTCTATGGTCAGGGTATATGCAAGGAGGAAAAGACTGGAGGTCACTGTCTATTACCCTCCAAGGGGAAAGGAGAGGCCCAATATGGGTGAGTCCGGCCACTGGCATCCTGCATGAGGAGTTGGTGATGGACCCTATGGACACAAAACCCTATTATTCATCCAGGTGGGTTTCATTCTCTTGCTTCACCGTGTATGTCTCCCTCGAAATTAAAGTTGGGTCTACAGTCCTTGCCCGTCTACAGTCCTTGCCCTCTGTCCCTATGCCACAGTCTGTGGAGGTGATGAGACTTGGTGCTGAAGAAAACTTAACGTGGGGTAGGGGGGACAGAAGAGGTCAGAAGGGAAGGTGGAAAACCATTCCACCTGGGGTCAGCTGATTTATCATGCCTGCCTCTAAGCTTTCCAAGGTATTTCCAAGAACTCTTCAATAGTTCTTTTGAAGCACATAATGGAAAAAGCTAAATCCCCTTCAAGTTAGGAAGATGAACTCAAAAAGGATTTTTTTAGGTCCTTCAATGTGGACAAGCTTCTGCAATTCATAGGATCATGATGTTAGTCTCACAATGTGTGAAGATACTTGAAAATCATCTCAAGGCTTCTTTTTAAATACTAGGTGAAATAATAATAATAATAGTAATAAAATGCTAAGCAGAAAATATTAGCACTAGCAGGAAAACATAAATGAGCCTTTCTTTAATTATTGGTGAGCTCCAAAGTTGTTATTTCTCCTAAGAGGAAAGAGGAGGTGCTGATGGAATTATGCCAATGGTGAGTTACTTGAGATGTAAAATTCTAAGTAAACCCAGAAAAAGCAATGTTTTAATCAATATACATTTAAAATGATGTATTCTACAGAACCAAAGTGTCTAAATAGTCAAACAGCCCTATGCTAAACCAATATTCAAAGCTCCTCCATTTTTTTTACCTTTGTATCATCCCTTTATTTCCAACTGATTTTTTTTTTAAGCAGATTAAATCGATTGCGTGTGAGTTTTACTAAGTGCCAGGTACATTAGGTATGGTAGGCATGTTTGTTATCTCAATTGGTTTTCTTTATTTGTAAATGAGTCTACATGCCTGGATCCTAGGCGGCCCTTCTCACTCTCCTTTAGTCTCCTGTGCACTGAGCCAAGAGCTACAGAGACGAGGTCCACAATTGTTTTCTCCTTTTCTACGAGCTCTTTCCAGCATTCAGATATGCCAGGTTTGGGCCTCCATGAGAAATAACCAAATCAATTTTTCTCATAAAAATTATTGTTTTTAAAAATTTTTAATGTTTATTTATTTTTGAGAGAGTGACGGAGCGTGAGAAGAGGAGGGTCAGAGAGAGAGAGACACACATAACCTGAAGCAGGGTCCAGGCTCCAGGCTGTTAGCACAGAGCCCGAACTCACAAACTGTGAGATCATGACCTGAGCTGAAGTTGGACACTTAACCAACTGAGCCCCCAAGCGCCCCCAAAACTACTGTTTTTTTTTAAATAAAAGTTTGCTTTTATGTTTATGTTCCTTAATAAGCATTCTGACCTCTGCTTTTTAAAATCCTTTTTGACTATCCAATAGACCTCATTTATTTTAAAAAATGTTAAGACCTCAAATACTATATAACCATCTCCCCATATTATCAATAACCCTATTAATATACTCTTATCAATATTCTCCATGTTCTAAACATTCTGTTGTAAAAAAGAAAAGGTTTTTTATGGGCTTTTACACACCACTGGGTCAAAGCCAGGGCTCCTAGCTACTCCATGGTGATCAAATCTACAAGACTCATAGCCACTGGCTTTGTTATCAACATCTGCAGCTTCTCTTATAGGTCCCAAGAAGGCAAGCTGAGTGGCAATGCCATCATTCTACCCCAAAAGATGATGCCCAAAGAACTGTGCAAGTGCTGAGAATATACTCTGGATGGAGTTTTAGCTACAAGCCGCAAGTATACACCTAGTGCAATGAGTAAGATATACTTGGGAAGAGCCCATATGGGCAGATGCTCTTTACTGGTCAGAGAAAGCACAGGAACGCCATAGCTAGGTGTCCACATGGGACGACTTCAGAAGAACGCCTTTTGAAAATGAAGATTCTATCAGAAGGTAGCTTATCTGATTGTGGGTGTCAGCATATCAAGTTCTTCTTAAAATTATAAAACTGTCCTGGGTTGTGTACTACATGGATGAACACAGGTTTCCAAACATCAACAGCAACTGAGAATCAGTTTGCAGAACAAGAAGTCCAACTCTGCTCCCCCAAATGCCATCAATCCATACGCCTTCCTAGCTCATCTGGAAGAGAAACCCAGTGCCTATGTAACTAACGCTCTGAGACCTTAATCCGTGGCTGTAAATAAATCAACTTGTCAGCGTTAATTTTTTTTGAAATGTTTCTGCTGACCAATTAAAATCAATCAACATAATTATTCCATGAATTTTAAGTGATCAGTGGCTCAACTCAATAAAGCACCTAAGTCCTGAAACTGAATGACAGAACATCATTGCAAAAATTGGGAAAAACCTAAGATTCAAATTTTGCATCTTAAATTTGAAGCTATGCCAAGTCAACTGGCATTACATTTGAATGTATTTGTGCAATGTCTTAATTCTCTCCCACAACCTGCAATTCCCATTTCATCAGCTCTGTTACCAAAGAGCACACATAACAGCTTCTAATTCAAAGTACTCATGAAACACGAATATAAAGTATTAGTATTCAAGTGACCAAGTCGCAGGGACCAAGAAGAATAGTGCATGTTGTGGGCCAAAAAGAAACCACTTTTTAATAGCAAAAAATGAACAGGAAAACAAGGATTGGAAGAAGGGGAACAAGAATGTGACCACAGGCCTGAAAAGCTCAAAGAGAAGAAATGTAATGCAGCCACCTTGACCCATAAGAAAACCTTAAGAACAAAAAAAGCACATACCAACATTCAAAACTGACACGTGTGTGTGTGTGTGTGTCTGTGAGCAGCTCACTTCCTTTCATGTTATGCTCAAGCTTCATGGATAACTATGATCAGATGTTCTTCAGTGGTAAATTCCATTGAAGGTGCCAGAATTCTGCCTTAAAGTAGTCAATGACAGTGAAAGGCAATAAATATGAACAATTTCTGGAACTCTGGGTAACTCGAAGTTTAGGGAAACCAGGAATTGCTAAATTCAAATACAGATCAAAGGCTAAGGTTATGGACAGGAAGTAAGGAGGTTGAATGTGTTGGGGTGGGAGACAGTAGGGTAGACAATGGATTTCAGCCCTAACTGTGGCCATCACCACCATCTTTATCCAGAAAGAACATGGTAAATATAGAAAAGATTAACGTTCTTTCCTGAGGCAATCAAAGGGGCCAAACTAATTGGACACCAGAAGTCTTGAGTTTTCAGGCTGTGCCATAAGATAAAAAGTATACGTGTCATTTGCCTGAAATCTTACTTTGGAAAATAATTGCCATTTAAACGCAAGCCACTAGCTGTCTGTTGTTAATCTGTCCAAGGCCTTGATGCAGTAGGCAACCATTCAGGGCTGTGCACACACACCACCAGCACACACATTTCTCATGGAAGTCCTGAGACTTCGACCCAGGAGGGAAGTGAGAACAACAAGGCTTGAGACAGCCCAGATGTTCTTTCCTTCTGCATAGTTGAAAGGCACACGTCCAAACAGAAGTGTAATCTCATCTCCGTGCCCTATACTCATACCGGTACTTTGGTTCTGATGTTGGGCCTTCTTATGCCACTTCATTCAAAATGTATGTCTGCAGTGATGTTTCTGGGTAAAAGCAGTTGGCAAAAGGAAGTGTATGTCAGGATGTGGGATCTCTGCAGGGATCTAAGCCTCAGGAATGTGGCCCATTCCTCTCCCTTCACTGCTCTAGCCGTGGGGTGTCAAACTATACTCTGGGCTCCTCGTGGGGTACTTCCCAGGTTCTTCAGGTAATGAAGGTCCCAACGGCTACATAATCCTTTCCTGCTTTTAGTTTTAGCTGTAAAGAGAACAGCTGTAGAAAGATCAGCTAGTGCTTACTGAATGCACTACATGCTCGTGTCTGCACCAAGCCATTCGCAGATAGTCTCTTGTTTCATCTTAGCCATAATTATCGGCTGCATCCTTACTATTTTCAAGGTAAAAGAACTGAGGCCCAAGAAGGACTGACCCCCATTAAATTATTTTCTGATAGGCACAGAGCAAGTGGCTGAGAATCTGAACCCAGAGATCCTATACTCTGAACTAGTCTACTCACTAATTTTGGCACAGGTCAGGGTCCGTCTCCCCCTGCCCATGCCAGCCCAGAGCCATCTCTTGCCCCCTCAAAATTCCTCTACCTCTCTATCTCTCGTTTGCCAGGGATTCCTTATAATCTACCTCTATCCATCTCTCCAACTAAGTTCTCAACACTTTAATTGTAGAGACTCGCCCTCTCTTGGATGATGCTCTCTGGTGTGTTTATTTTTCTTTAAATTTTTAAAGTTTTATTTATTTTTGAGAGAGAGAGAGAGAGAGAGAGAGAGAGCTGAGCAGGGGAGGGTCAGAGAGAGAAGGAGACACAGAATCGGAAGACAGGCTCCAGGCTCTGAGCCATCTGTCAGCACAGAGCCCGATGCGGGGCTCCAACCCATGAACCGCGAGATCATGACCTGAGCAGAAGCCGGCCGCTTAACCGACTGAGCCACCTAGGCACCCCTCTCTGGTGTAATAGTGCCTCAAGCATCTGATAGGAGTCTAAAAACTTCCTGAGGAATGACAATACAGATCCGAAGTGGAATCTTCAGCTACCAATCGCCAGGAACAACGTTTAAGGTGATACAGTTCAAAGTCTAACTGGGAAAAAAACAAGGAGACAGGTAGAGTTTAGCAATCTATATGTGTGACCTTCAGGAAGTCACGCAAGCCTTCTCAGGCTCAGCTACCTCATCAGTGAAGTCCTGCCATTGCTCCCTATGGTAGAGAGCCATTGTGAAGGGTAGAAAGCATGTTCACAGCCTGTTTAAGGGCATGAAGATAGTTTCTCAAAAGTTACCACCACTTAGATACACCAAGTACTCTTGGATTCAACTAGAGCAGTGTTTTTCACACTGTGTTATTTGAACAACAATTGCCAGAGAAGTGTTGAAACCAGAGAGATGAGTAGGAAAGCATCAAGAGTATGGGGGTCAAGAGAGGCTAGAGGGGGTCCCTGGAGGCTTCTCCCCAAACTGTAACCAGCAAACGCCACTCTTACAAACTCCATACACAAAAGCACTCCGTGAGATTTTGCTTTGGAAATAAACAAGAATTCAGTTGTGAAGACAGTTTGCAAAATACTGTCCGATTCCCTTCAGAAAACTATAGACAAGTCTATAAAAAGTTGCTTTGTTACAAGTGAGAGGAATTATGAGAGCATAAAATGTGTATTATTAGTAAAGCAGACTGTTCTTTAGAGAAAGGGAGTAAAGAACACTTAGCTACAGAAGACACCATCTAGCTTCCTAAGCTGCCACCATTTCTCAGCCATCTCATCCTTGCCTTTCTGGGCAGTTGACACTAATTTTCTAGAATCTATTGCCATACTCACAGTAAAAACTCAATCCTCCAAGATGCCTGCAGAAAGGAGGAGCTGGCTAGTCTCCTCACCAACAACCTGCAACACACCAGACCTCAGCTCTCTACCCATCTTAATTTGAAGCACCGCCTTCACCATTTCTTTCTCAAGGACTGCAGTACATGAACGTCTTTTCATCTTCTAATTATTAGATACCAAGAGATATGCAATCCATCTAGGACTGCTAGGTCCCCCACTGGAATTAGATCAGTGACCACCTCCCCAGACTATAAGGGGCCTCTTCCACTCTTGGTCCAATGGACTGGGTTTAACCCAACAGTGAAAAACTGTGTACTTATTCAGACATCTCCACGTCAGCTTTCTCTTAAAATTGCCCATCTATATTTGTTTTCACGGAATCCAAATTATATTCATGACCACGAGAAAGAACAAAAATCAAACACAACTTTTTTTCCTTTGCGCTGTTTTCCTACCAACATCCTAGCCATCAAATTCAATAAATCTAAAAGTTATTCTTGTTAACAACATAGCTCAGCGGTCCATGATTTTTTTAATTTTTTTCCTTCCCTCTCAACCTGTTTCTCTTTTAATTTTACTTCTCACTCTTCTTCAAAAGAATATGTTAATCATCAGCACAACGCTTGGAGTCTTCCACTAATGCTGTGTTTCACTCTAAAAGAAAAATGCAACTTTTCTTAAATATCTCTGCTCAACAGCAACAAAATACAAGGGAAAGACTATCTGCAATGATGCCCAGAAGAATAGTTAATTAGTATTAATGTCTGCGGTTTTCTTTCAAATTCTTCAATATTGACATTTGAATTGCAGGGAAGAGTGTTACTTGAATACAAATTAAGTACCTTTCGGGTATAGATCAGTGGTCCTTAAACTTTGGATGCTTCAGAATCAGCTGGAAGGCTTGCTTTACACAGATTGCTGTGACCCACCCCAAAGATTTCTGAATTGATAGAAATGCAAAATCTCTGGCATCTTCTAACAAGGGCCTGGAGGATGCTGATGTCATTCCGGGCACCACAGTTTGGTAAACACTGTGATGAACATTTGAAGTTCCCTAATCAGGAGTGCACACTTGTGTGGGGGTAGGAAGCATTTTATAGACTTACTCAAAAGTCTATACACTTGAGGGAAGGGAGGGAGGGTTGTCTATGCTGAGTGTTTCCAACACAGCTACTTAAATTTGTATCAGATGGTTTGTAAATGATCTTGGCCTACACTTTCTCATCTGGAAAATTAGGGACAACCTCTCTCACCTACTAGATTGGGATATTTTGAGGATCACATTAGATAGTGCCTGGGTAACAGGTTGTAAATTATAAAGCACTGTTACCATGGTTACTTAGAAATGTATCTAGTCAACAAAGAACGTTCCAGAAGAAAAGTGGGCTCCTCAGATTCACCAATGAATTGCTGAGATGGTTTTTCCTCTGCGGGAAACAAAAGGAAACATGCTTGTCATGACTCAATTTTTTTTCATTTACTTTAATCGATTTGTTACATAACAAAAAATTAAAAAGTCCTTTAATCGAGGTTTCTGAGTTGCTGTTTAAAGTTCTGGAATTTCTACTTTAAAGAAATCCATTGCTAATATATTGCATAAAAGGAATATGTAGCTGCTCAGTAATGTCTCAGGTGCAGAACTATAAAGTTTCATTGCATTAGACACTCATGTGTCTCAAATATGCTGCAAAAACTAGATCCCCAAATTGGTTCAGACTGTTTGTTATGTGTCTCGAAGGCTTTCAGCTTATGACCCTCTCCACATTCTATCACAGGATTTATCCTTTCATAACAGATGTACTTAATGTAGGTCCATATGTTCCATTATAAAAATTTAAAAAACCCACAATTATAACATGCAGTGTAGCTTTTTCATGGAAATGAAGCCTTAGGTCAATAGGAGAGGTCCTACAGACGCGCTTGTGTTGAAAAGCAAAATGAGCCACTGCGGATGCAACGTAAAAGCTTGTGACAGCAGCAGAGCAAAGTAGCGTCACAGTCACGGACCTCCCTCTTACTACACAGCTTGGGGACAGGGGACCAGTCACATAAACTCGGTTGTTTTGACAATAAAATGAGGTGGACCACACCATGCCCTAAAGCCCTAAATTTAGAGCATCACTCAAAGCCTTCAAACATTCTCTGCTCTCTTCATTTTTCCTGTTCAGCAGCCATGACAATCCATGGACAGAAAGGTTTCATTTTCTAAAAAAAGTAAGGACATAATATACAGTATTGACATGCGTTACTACTTCGCTTTTTCTTCTTTCAATCACCTGAGTAAATACTAAATTATTGCAATAAATTCTATCAGAGAATTCTTGAGTAAATTAAGATTAAGTATACTAAAGCTGATGCAACTTTGACATTGTGTGGGGACTTTTTATAGGCATTTGTTTTTTTTTAATATTTACTTATTTATTGAGAGAGAAAGAGAGAGAGAGAGAGAGAGGGAGGGAGGGGAGGGAGAAAGAGAGAAAGAAGCAGAGAGAAAGTGAGATAGAGAATTGAAAGCAGGCTCCATGCTCAGCCTTGATCCATCAAAGTCAGCTCCATGCTCACAACCATGAGATCATGACCTGAGCCAAAATCAAGAGTCAGATATTTGACTGATCGAGCCATCCAGGCGCCCCATAGACTACATTAATTTTATTTTATTTCTAAATTTCATGTCATCTCTGCACTCAACATGGGGCTTGAACTCATGACCCGGAGATCAAGAGCCACACACTCCACCAACCATGCCAACAAGGCACCCCATGTGGTTGTTTTTTTAGGATGCAGGTCTTTGTAGAAAATTCTCCAAGCTTAAAGAAACCACTAAAAAAAAAATCAGCCTTTTTTGCCCATTGTTCCATTTATATTAAATTAACTGTGATCCTTAAAAAATAATATCACATCAGTTAAAGCCTGACTATTGTCTAGATACAAGGAACAATCAAGGTACTCGATTAATTAAGAGAGGGAGGGAGAGAGCCATTTATCTAGCCACAAGAAGGAATTAAGTAATATTGCCCTCCTTGGACCATAAGAGGTATTCCCTTCCTCCCCCAAGAAGCACTGCTAACATATGACTGTCTATCAAGCCCAATCAATACTGAATTCCAATCTTTTTTTGGAAGTAAATATAAATCAAATATATTCTAACTATAACAATTCCCATCAAGACTAAAAAGAAAAATCTTAGGCCTATAAAAGAAAAACATGAGAGTTTACTGTTTTCCACTTCTCTGAAATTCACTTTTTTTTTTGAAATTCACTTTTATTTCACTTCCATGATACAGAAACGAGTTCAAATAGCTTTTGCATGGTGCATTTATTCAGGTTAGTCTGTTACGAGGCATCACTGGTACCTAGCGAATTGATTCCTTTAATAAAGAAATTTATTTCTCAGGGATTACACAATTGGTTTTATGTTACTAATTTCACAGTATGCTTTATTAGACAAATGTGGTAAAAAAAAAAAATAACATTTTACTCAACAGAATCCTGGCTAACTCACTACACCATGCATCTGCTTCCCCGAGATGCTGCAGTAACACGGATTCGCTGTCCAGGAGGACAATTCCTGGGAGGTCCCTGGACTGTTCCTTCTGTAATCAGATTCATATTTCTAGTCATCTTCAGCCTAAGGTTGCTTTGTTTCTTCTCTCCCTTCAGGATGGTTAGTAGAAGGTGGGCGTTAGACTAGGAGAATGCAAAGCTTGCATCTTTTTAATTGGTCTCTGGAAGCAGAACAGAGCCAACTTCATTACCATACTTATCTCCTCTGCTTTTGTGCGTGGAACAGGCAGCCCACAGTCCAAGTCTAATGCTGCTCATTTAAACCCCAGGTAGTAACTGTAGAGGTGACAGTGGTGAGGACTCAGAGACAATGTTGCTTCATCTCTGCATGGGAATGTAACTTTCTCATCAAAAATGCTTTTTATAATGAAGTTTTTCAAGAAAGTGTCTAATTGCTCACTTCTCGATTTAATCACCTTCCTATGTAAGGCTTACAGTCCATCTAAGAGCTTTATCTAGGATTCCCTTTTATTAGTGAAATTGGCATTCATTTCTTTTGTTCCTTTACCAGTAAAAGGCACTGTTGACCTTGTGAGTATTACATTCCTAGTACAGAGAGGTATTTGTGCAAGAAAGAGTAGTCAATTTTTTCCCATCCTTTAGCTTGTTTGTTTTGACAGTAGGCAGATTTTTCTGAGTCAGGTTGAGTAACAGGTCTGACACAAAGCTACGTGGACATGTAGAAGCCACCTTACTGCATAGACTCAGTTTTAAGAAGAACACACTGAAAAATCCCACCCTTTTAACTTTATTTTTAAACTGTCTACGACCCTTTGTAATATCTTAGTGAGTCAACACCCCCCCCCACCCGTACAAATATCCTAGGAAAGCTTCTGCAAACCTCCAAATATTCAAAAGCTAAGGCAGAAAGATATTTTTAGCAATTACTGAAGTTGCCAATTTGTCAAATTTCTTGTTTAGGCTCTTTTGTGATAGTACTCAAGTATTTTAATACTGAGGGATTTTTAAATACTTGCTATCCATCATCTAAGGAAAAAAGAATTGATCAGATACTTTGCCCAAGTCATTCACAAAAGAGCCTGACACCTCCACAGACCATTTTTGCAGATAATTTTCCATGGTTATCAACCTAACCTAGTGTTGAGAGGTTTCTTACAAGGAGAGATCTTTTATTCCTGGATTTCATTGGACTCTATCTGAGTGAAACGGTTTGAATAAACTACTACCTAAGGTTTAGGGATGTGTGAAGTGAACACTCATAGGAGGAGGAATGGACTTCAATGTAGTACCTTCAGGCAACAATACCCCAATTCATGTACAACTGAATTTGGGAGCCAAGAGCCATAGAAGTCAAACCTCAAAAACAAAACAAAACAAAACAAAACAAAAACCCCAGAGAGACACTGTGAGGACTGGTTGTGGGAAATCCAGGTAAAACAAGAAAATTCCATCAATGTCCTTGCAAATTCACACACAGGGCCGTATCATGGATCCCCTTTCTCATTGTAAACAAAATTCTTTTTCCATTCTATTTTTAGGTTTCCAGTAATGTCAGTGTTTCCATTTGTGTGTGTGTGTGTGTGTGAGAGAGAGAGAGAGAGAGAGAGAGAGACAGACAGACAGACAGACAGACAGACAGTCAGACAGATTTTTTAAAGAACCTTGGGCAAAGAAGCAAGGTTAAGAGGCCCAGGGGGAGTATAAACTGATATTGCTTTAGCTGTGAGGGTAGTGAAAAGTGAAATCAGAAACAGAAATGACACTTAAGGAAGATGAGACAGTAACACGCTTGCAGGTATGGGCACCGAGGAAGCAAGGGTTACTGACGCATGTATTAGAACTCCCTCACCTTTGTGGGGCTTGAAAATGGACAGTGAAACTCTTTTGTCTCCACAACCCCAAAATATTTAGATAAAATGTGAAGTTCAAGCGCCATTGGAGACATTGCTTGGTGTTGTGAAAATCCAACGTAACAACTGATTTCTTTCCTCCCTGTGGCATCTGGACAGTTTGTGATAGAATGGATGATCCGAGCAGCCGTGTTCCTATCACAGTGAACAAAGAAAACTTGAGGGTGTTTAAGCCGTGCGTGATCCCAAGACGTCCATTACATTTGTTTCCAACAAAATGTTAATTTTATATATTTTGACATATTCATTTCTCAAGGGGAAAGAAAAAAAAATCAATGATGCTGCTTTACAAGACAGGAATGAACTCTGAATATAGATCTCCTGCACCATAGTATCATGTTTTCTTTCTAGGTCATTATGGTTTGAGTGTTATAAAAAGTTATTCTTGGTGCTATGAGAACCCTCTCCTGGTGTTACCATAATAACCAGTAAGAGACATTTATTTTTAGATGCATGACAATGGATTTCTCCCACATGAAAAACAAAGGGCTTGCTTCAAACTATCTTGGTGCTTCTGGTGGTTGAACTATGGACAAAGTGATCAATGACAAGCTGATCGTATCTTCTAGCATCTATCAATCTTGAGCTTTAATAAGAAAACAACCTTTTTAACATCCTAAGTTAAGCGGGGGAAAAGCAACAGGTCATAGAAGTTATTATTAGCAGGAAGTCACTAGGATTTATTTATTCATGGTCTGATACAATTTCAAAAAAAGTGCTCTTTTGAACAAGAAATGATTCTCATACATGGAGGAGCTCTGGAACGTCACCCCAGACTTAGTTACCACTGTGAGATCAAAAATGCATTAAAATGCTAGGTCGCTTTCAGGCTGACCTAGGGAGAATGAAAGGAAAAAGAGATCAGGAAACAAAATAGGTGATGTTGACACAAAGGGTGTCACAACTCACGCAAGTGAGTAAGAAAGAGGCACGGGTGGACAAGCTATTGAGTAGGATGGGCAAAGTCCTGAGACTTCCATGGTCATACCCAGGTGGATGAACCCATACTCCAAAAGGTCATGACTGACAAAATGATGGCTAAGAAGAAATGGACAAGAATCAACAAAATCCTGAATCCTGAGAAACAACTGGATCAAAAGAGTAATATCACATGTAAAGAGAAGATAGCATGGGGGAGGGGGCGGTTTCTATTCTGTAGTCATTTGGTAAAATTAGCATCCATAATGGGACCTAGTCAGACTTACAAAGTGATCAGCGTGAAAGTTTAATTTAAACATAAATTTAAAGTGGTACTTAAAGATCATGGTCCTAAGGATAATCTCCCTGGATAGTGTGAGACACAGAACAAAAGGTCCTGAATAAGAAATAATCATTATTCAACACCTTACAGTTTTTTACACAATACTGAAAATATCTTGGTAATAGATATTATTCCTTACTCATGCAGAAACCTCTCCACCTATAAATGCAGAGAGAGTACACTCCATCAACCTCAAGCTCTTTTCTCAGTACAACCACCACATCTTAAGTAGGCACTATGAAGAAATACACACACACACACGTGTGTGTGTGTGCGTGCATCCTTTGTGAGTCTGTGTTAAAGACCATGCTCTATTACTCATTTTCTTTGGTGTAGATGTTCTGATCACCCCAAATGGTTAGAATTAATTTGCATTCAACACCCAGTTTCTTCTCACTGAATCAGATACATAGTACATATTTCAACAGATCAAACGTGAGTACAATAGAAGCTACTGCAGATGAACTCCATTTTATAGGAACCCAATAAATGTTATCAAGCAATCATTTTATGAAAAAAAACCTTTGCAGTAAAATTCATTTAAATGCACTATTTAGTCTATCTAAAATATTTCTTTAATAAGGCAAAGTTTCAAAAGATTAAGCACATGTTATTACCAACTCTTGACCTTTTGGGAATTGTGGTTTTCATTAGGATTAAATGAGTAGTATACAAGGCTGAAATACTTTAAAATATTCACAATTCACTATACACGATTCAGAGAAAGCCTGTTTTAATCAAAATGTGTTATTGTGGCCCCTTTTTGTGACCTACAAGGAATGTATTTCTCATAAAAACGTGGCATGATAGGATCATCTGTTTCACTTAACAGTGCCATGGCTACTCTTTTATCTAGTTAAGGCACTTTTTAAACAAGGTAAAGTTGTGGCAGATTCTGTAATGCCTCACTGGGCTTCATTACTCTTTGAGTCATATAATTAAATGATCACATAAAATAAAAACGTCATGGTGCCTATCAATCAAAAGAGTTTTGTGCCTTCAGAGATCAAGATAAAGTATCAAGAAAAACTCATCCTATAAGGACCCAATTGCAACTGAGGGGTTAGTGACTTCAATGAATAACAAGGCAATTCACTAACAAGACAAATAGGACAATTTCTGGGATTCTGGCCGGCCATGCATTCTTGAATTCTTTACAGTCCAAGGTTCAGAGCCATATTGTTAGCCGTATGTCATACTTGTGAGAAAAAAAAACAACACAGCATACAGAATAATCAATGGCATCCAGCTAAAACTAATGGATAATTTGTCATTTTGCCAAAAGTATTTTTTAAAGTAAGAAAACCTAATCAAAGGGACTTGTGATTGCAATCACCTACAGGATTATGTATCTAAGACCATTTCAAACACGAAATACACACATCTGCCTCAAGATGCAACGGACCTTCCATTGTTGGCTTTTGCACTCAGCTCTGTTTGTTACATACTCATTATACCCTGTAGTCAGGAAGGAGTATTTAAAACCACTTCCCCTCACTCCCCAAGTACTGCAGCTGCTTCTACTGAGTAATAAACGTTGCTAGAGAAATCATATATACACATACATGTAAAATTAGGAAAACAAGCTGCTTTATTGCCCTGATTTAAAATAAGCTCAATCAGTAGAAAAGAAAAATACTATAATATACAGCTTGATGAGCAGCTGAAGACAAGAATATACTCCAACACAATTTTAGAATTCAGGATATATCTCACCCACTGATGCTTGAATGAGATGAAGGACGTTTCTCCTTTAAATTTTTCTAACCCAATGAATGAACAAGTGGAATTTATGGGGGAATGTAACCCAGAATAGACAAGATATGTAAAAATCCCCTAAGTATCAGCATGAGGCTTAACAACAGAAAATGAGAGGTCTTCCTTCAGTTTCATTTATCACGTTTTATAAATCTGAATTTCTAGGAAATCCAGGTTAAAGGAAGCTTTACCAGAAGTCAGCAATAAAACTGAAGTTGGGCACAACTGATTGCTAACCCTCCTTTAGTGGATGAACCAACCGCATTGCAAGGTGAGAATTAAAATATAGGTTAAAAATCACAGAGATTGAATCCAGATGTATGTCAACCAAAAGTTCAAAGGTCTTGGGAGAAAAAGACATTGGAAGTATTTGCAAAATAAAAACACAGCCTTACTCTTGACGGTAGCTGTCCGAGTACAGTTGTACAGAATCGCCAACTCCCCGAACACTTTTCCTGGACCCATGGTGCACAGCTTCACCCCTTCCTTTGTGACTTCCACCTTCCCATCTGAAAAGAAGAGACAGCATTACTTTAATTCTCGCCCATGCTTCATCCGATTCGTTGCATTTGCAATAGGCAATAAGGTATACCAGGCT
This sequence comes from Crocuta crocuta, assembly GCF_008692635.1. Lineage (NCBI taxonomy): Eukaryota > Metazoa > Chordata > Mammalia > Carnivora > Hyaenidae > Crocuta > Crocuta crocuta. Next base: position 5,085,220 of record NW_027528640.1, read on the forward strand.
CATCTTTAAAACTGCGAGGCTATTACCAACGAACACCCAGTCTTCACCCGAGTGCAATGGCAGAAATGCAATAAATCAAGTCGGTGAAGAAATGCCACCCTTCCTTAAATTAATCACTGGTAGCACTGTGAGATAAAACTGAAAGCAAGCCCGAAAAGGGGACAAAAATGGAAATGTGTGTGTGTCCAAGTTTTACAAAACTCTGGTAATTCTGATCTTAATGTCCTTTTGGATCTGAGAGGAAAACAGTAAGCAGGTACATTTTCTACAGCACACTTCGTACTGGGGAATTCTCATTTGAGTAAGGCACATGATTAAGGAAAGGGAGACTGCTTTAACCCTTGGGCACTGTTTAATTGCAGCTCATGGTATCTTTTCTTTTTAAGGAGCTTATCTGACTCAGGCAAGACTATTTTATCTGTTTCCCAGCCCTGCAACATGGACTGGAAGGAAAAACCAACTATGAAGATTGGGGGTCCATGGGATTTCTTTGCCCACAAAGAACTGGGACAATGAAATGATAAGCAAGGAAAAACCAGGGACCCAAGGACCCTGGATACACATCATTGCCTGTGATTAAGGCAAATTCTATTCATGAGAGAAATGGAAGAAATATGCTTTAAAAAGATGCAGCTAGGTACATGGCTGGGTGGCTCAGTCGGTTAAGCATCCGACTTTGGCTCGGGTCAGAATCTTACAGTTTGTGGGTTCGAGCCCTGCGTCGGGCTCTGTGCAGACTGACAGCTCAGAGCCTGGAGCCTGTTTCAGATTCTGTGTCTCCCTCTCTCTCTGACCCTCCCCTGTTCACGCTGTCTCTCTCTCTCAGAAATAAGACATTAAAATTTTTTTTAAAAAAACGGTGCAGATAGGTACACCAGAAATTCTATCACCTCACACGACGGGGGTCAGGAACTGGAAAAAAAGAATCAACACAATGCATTCTAGACTGATCCTCCCCCTTTCTATTTTTCTTCCAAATTACTTATTCATCGTCTATAGAAGAAGCTCTATGTGGCATCAGCTAGTGCATGGGAGGAAGTAGTGGAGAACAAGTCCTCTCCACATGTCAGGCCCCCATGCATTGCTTTCCTAATTGTCCCTTTATCGATGCACTTCCTGTAATATTTAGCTTGTAGAATTTGGGCTTTAAACTTACTCCCTCTTTAAAAAAAAAAATCAACCTACTTTCAACTAAGCAGTTACATTTGTAAAATCACAGGTTTCATGTGCTAATTTCTTCAGACACCTAATGGGATAAAATCTTAAATATCAAACAACTTTTTTTTTTTTTTTTGGCAAGTTTAGTCCATGTACCAGTGAGGCAAGGTCAACTCTTCAGACAGCCTTGTTCAACCTCAAAAACCTTTTCATGGAAATGGTATCAACAGAGAGGGAATTCTGTGGTAATTAGGATAAAATTTCACATAAAATCTATTTGCTAGCCTTGAACTATGTGTGTGCATGCCTCCTCTGTGTGAAATGAAGTTATCTGGGAATGAACGAGTCCAACATTTTACAAAGTTAGGACATCCTCTCTTATGCAGGTCTGGCCACTCAAAATTCAGTGTAGTTTGTCACATCTTATTTCTTGGGTGTGGAAGATAAAACCCTGTCTCTGAATAGGTACATCAAAACCAGCCCAGGAAATTCATATATTCACAAGCCTCAGGTGTCCTCTGTCCATGGCATGTTCCCCCCCTTCCCTTTCAACATTAAGCTGGTCCTCTTAGGAACTTCATCTGCCACTAGAGAATAAGAAACAGGCTTAGAACTTGATGTGGTTAAGAGATTTATACATCATTAGAAGTTAGACCAGGAGTTAAATTCTCGTTCTCTTATCTGTTCCTTAAGAGCCTTGTGACTCTGGGCGTGTTATTAATTTCTCCAGGCCCCAGTTTCGTTCATTAATACAATGGATAAAAGAAAAGCACGCATCTCATTGGGCCGTTGACAAGATGATGTAATAAAGCAGGTTCAATGCTGAGGGCAATGCCTGGCATATAACAAATGGTCAATAAATGCTAATTCTTACTACTGGTATCATTTTCATCACGTTTCTATAAATGGAAGGAGGGCTTAGGAGAGTCCAGTAGCTCTGTACTGAAGCACAGTATTGTTATCTATTACAGAAACCAGCCAACATCCCTGTAGGTTAGGAAGTTTGTTTTTGCTTTGTTTTTTTTGTGTTTGTTTTTGTTTTTTAATGGAGAAAGTATTTGTTTCAGATTCTCCTTCTATGGGGGTTGGGAACTTTTGGGTTCAAATCAATAGCACAATGAATGAAGAACATGGAATTGTAAGAAGTCACTGCAATCTACCTGGCAGAATGCAGGATCTTTGTCCTCTCCTCCACTCAGTCATGTAGAGCCAACAGTTGACATAATATTGCTTGAGCAAGGAATGACTAACAACTTTGTTTAAAATATAATGTATTGCCAAGCTGGCTAACATACATTGTATACAGTGTGCTCTTAGTTTTGGGGGTAGATTCATGTGATTCATTGCTTCCACACAACACCCAATGCTCATCCCAACAAGTGCCCTCCTCAATGCCTGTCACCCATTTTCTCCTCTCCCCTACAACCCCCTACCATCAGCCTTCAGTTTCTTCTCTGTTTTAAGGGTCCCTTAGGGTTTGCCTCACACTCTAACTATTTTTTACCTTTCCCTTCCCCCATGGTCTTCTGTTAATTTTCTCAAGTTCCACATATGAGTGAAAACATATGTCTTTCTCTGACTGACTTATTCCACTTAGTATAATACCTTCAAGTTCCATCCACATTACTGAAAATGGGAGGATTTCATTCCTTCTCACTGCCATGTAGTATTCCATTTTATATACATCCTACATCTTCTGTATCCATTCATCAGTTGATGGACATTTAGGCTCTTTCCATAATTTGACTATTGTTGAAAGAGCTGCTATGAACATTGGGGTGCATGTGCCCCTATGCACCAGCACTCCGGTATCCCTTGGGTAAATTCCTAGCAGTGCTATTGCTAGATCATAGGGGAGTTCTATTTTTAATTTTTGGAGGAACCTCCACACTGTTTTCCAGAGTGGCCACACCAGTTTGCATTCCCACCAACAGTGCAAGAGAGTTCCCATTTCTCCATATCCATGCCAGCATCTGTTGTTTCCGGAGTTGTTCATTTTAGCCACTCTGACTGGTGTGAGGTGGTGTCTCAGTGTGGGTTAGATTTGTATTTCCCTGATGATGAGTGACACTGAGCATTGTTTCATATGTCTGTTGGCCATCTGGATTTCCTCTTTGGAAAAGTGTCTGTTCATGTCTTCTATCCCTTTCTTCACTGGACTTTGTGGTTTTTGGGTATGGAGTGTGCTAAGTTCTTCATAGATTTTGGATACTAGCCCTTTATCCAGTATGTCATTTGCAAATATCTTTTCCTATCCCATCAGTTGCCTTTTAGTTTTGTTGATGGTTTCCTTGCAGTGCAGAAGCTTTTTATCTTGATGAGGTCCCAATAGTTCATGTTTGCTGTTAATTCCCTTGCCTTTGGAGGTCTTTCAAGCAAGAAATTGCTGTGGCTGAGGTCAAAGAGGTTAACTTTTTTTTTTTTTTTTAAAGTTTATTTCTTTTCATAGTCGTGAGGAGGTACAGAAAGAGAAGGAGAGAGAGAACCCCAAGCAGGCTCCACACCATCAGCACAGAGTCAGATGGTGGGGCTCGATCCCACAACCTCTGAGATCACAACATGAGCCAAAGTCAAATTGTGACTGAGCCACCCAGGCACCCCCAATGTACCAACTTTCCAGTGCATTACAGTATTTTTCCTGACTTAAAGCTCTAGCTTCAGTTATATTAATAGAACTAAAGGCAAAATGAACCATATCTAAAGAGCTTTCATACACAACTGATTTTGTACAAGTCTACTCTGTTGAGTTTCCATAGTTGAAAGTCTTCAGTGGAAACGACCCATAGGAGCAAGTTCACCACTAAGAATCCTGAAGAATTAGGGCTTCTCAACTAATAAAAGACAAACACAGAGCTCTTATTTTAGCTCACTGGTTTCTTAAGGGACATCTGTGGACCTGTCACATCAAAGCTAATTAATAAAATCCAGATATTCCCCACTCTGGGAAGTTTTACTGTTCCCACAGCACAGTGACCACACTCTTTAGTCCTGGTGTCCCTTCCTTCTTTGAAAAACCATGCTCGTGTACAACTGATTATGGTTTTCAAGTTTGTTTATTTTGAGAGAGAGATAGAGTGCACACAAGTGAGTAGGGGAGGAGCAGAGAGGGGAAGAGAGGGGGAGAGAGAAAGAGAGAGAGAGAGAGAAAACCAAGCAGGTGCCACACTGTCAGTGTAGAGCTCCACATGGGGCTCGAACTCACAAACTTGTGAGATCATGACCTGAGCCAAAACCAAGAGTCACAGTCAGATGCCCAACTGACTTGAGCCACCCAGGCACCCCAGCACAGATTGATTTTAACTGATAGTTAATCTTCTAACTGATAGGTTTCCTTTGATAGGACCTCTAGAAATCTCACAGCCAGAATTACCTAAGACTTTGGTTTGAAATGTGTGTACAAATGCATTTCTGGTTCCAACTCAATTTCCTGATTGTTTTCATATTTGCCTAATTTTCTCATGTCTAACTCATTTTTTAAAGATAGGCATTTATATATATAGAGATGCCTACATAAGATATTCATATATATATATGTCCATATATATATATGAATAATCAGTGTTGATAAGAGGAGAATATATTCCATGTTGATATCAAAAGAAAATGGGGGAGGGGATCTGGGTAACTCAACTGGTTAAGTGTCCAGCTTCAGTTCTGGTCATGATCTCACAGTTCATGAGTTCCAGCCCCACTTCTTCATTGGACTCTCTGTTGTCAGCACAAAACCCTCTTTGGATCCTCTCTCTCCCTCACTTCCTCCCTCTCTCTCTCATTCAAAAACAAACATTACAAAAAAATAGTAGCAAAAAAATTTAGGAAGAGATTTACTGGAACAGATTACATTTGAGAAATAGAAATTTGGATGTAAAACACCTTTTCCAGGTTAAATACTACAGATTCAGTATATTCACAGTAGCCATGGAACTGAGGAATCTGATCACAGAGGATAGAGGAGAACGGTCCAAAAAACATTTTTTTTTTAATAAACAGATATCTCTAAAAGGTAAACAGAAACAAAGTGTTTGTAAAATGTTCCTCAGTCACTGTATGATCACTTTTCCTTCTTTACCCCTGCTGTGTGGAAGAAGGAAGTGATCCAGGGAGGCGGGATCTACCGGGAGCTAAAAAAAAAAAAAAAATGGTAGAAATGAATACACATGGTATTAATTAGAGTTCTTTCAGAGACATTCGGAAGTGTACAGATTTCCAGGAGTCCAGTAATGTAAATTATTGATGTGAACTGTGAGTTCGGTTAAGCTCATTCACTATGCCACACAGCAATCTTGAAGCCAAATTAGAAGTCATTACACACTTACAAATGGATTTCTAAGAACAGAATATGTGGCTCACTTAAGAAAATGAAGAAGAAGACCATCACAAGATTACTAAATATACCTGAGGCCCTTGTTCCCACCTAATCAATGTCCTTGCAAATATCAGGACCATCCTAAAGCCACTCCCCTACTCCCACCTCTTTTTTCCATTCTATGCCTCCCTATAAGGTTTGGCTTAAATTGACCTCCCTTGCATGAAACATAGGCAGGCCTATGTGTGGTTATGGGTGCCGAGGGGAACAATGTGGGCTACAACAAATATTAGGCTCAAAATATAGCATGCTTTTGCCAGAGGCTTACATCAACTTCAAAATAGCCCAACTTGGAGGTTTTATATAATTATGATTTGCTATTAACTTCAGGAGTGTATTCTGAGGAATTCACTTCAGGTCAGCACTGATTAATGTAATTTCTATTTCTTTTAAAGAAATAGCAGAGATTAATTAGCATTTATTCATGACGCTTTAATACTTTAATTTTCAACTACGTTAGATTCCAAATCAAAGATTTTCCCCCCAAGAGGGGCAGAAAGACATTTTCAGAACATCCTAGTCAAGTTCTAGATTTTTCCATTATGTTCTCTAAGTGGACTCAGTGACTAGAGGTCAATAGGACTGTTGTTTAGCGAAACTAATGACGATATAAAATGCAGTCCATCTGTATACTCTGCTTTTGTTCTTAGTATTCACTTTGGCTCTTAAGAAATATGGTATCATATTGGCATTACTTTTACTATGCACTATCTCCACTACAACAAAAAAACATCCAAATCATTTTTATTTGGCTTTGCTCCCTTGTGAATGTTGTTTACTGAAGAGATGTTGCAACAGTTGGCTAAGATTTAAGGGTTATAGTTTTATTCCACTCTTACGACCTCAGCCAGGACTATGAACAATTGAAAGCTTTATCACAGTATCTAGAATAAAAACTACATTCTACCTCAGGGACCATGTGCCCGTTTATGATGGGCTGGGCTGAGTCCCTACTGTGGACCACCCTGAGCATCCATTAGTTCCCTCCTTCTGCTTTCTGGCATCACAGTCCACGTGCCCCTCTTGGGAGATGCCAAGTGTCAAAAGACCCATTATGAGGTATCTATACTTTTGAGGGCACCTAGGTGGCTCAGTTGGTTAAGGATCCAACTCAATTTTCGCTCATGTCATGTTCTTATGGTTCATGAGATCAAGCTCCACATCAGGCTCTGGACAGACAGTGTGGAGCCTGCTTGGGATTCCATCTCTCTCACTCTCTCAAAATAAACAAACATACATTAAAAAAATAAAGTATCTATACTCTGTTCTATATCGTATAAGAATTAGCTAGGTGCTACAAATCCAAGAAATCAAGTTTACAAGGAGGTACAGAATTGCCTGGCTCTGATTACCTTCATGGGTTTTTCATTAACTTGTGGTTTTGTGCCCTAAGAACTTTCACGATAAGGCAAATGAGCTTAGTGATTTACTAATTGTAGGCTGAAATAGAATGGCTGGTAGTAACCTAATTATGAACATTCCATGCTTAATTCCAATAACCTTGGTTGGGACATTTATGACAACTCAATTGGCCATCAAAGACAGGCAGGTGTTATTCCAAAAGGTCCCATCTGGACAAGACCTCCTCCATCACTTTCCTCCTCTGATCTGTTGGACCACCCCAGATTTTGTAGGCTCGAGACCACAGCTTTTACATTAAGAATTCTCTCAGGTGGGTTTCTGGAGTTGCTAGTTTCAACAAGAACAATTCAACACGTGATGGCTGAACTGTGTGGCCACCAGCATGGGTCTGTTTCCTCTAGGAGGGAAGGTTCTATGGATCCTTCTCTCTCCTCCCTCCTCCTTCCCTCTCCTTCTTCCAGTTTTATGAAGATGTAATTGGCCTATAGCACTATAGAAGTTTCAGGTGTACAGCATAAGGACTTTACTAACATACACTGCTAGATGATTACCACAATAAGCTTGGTTAACATCCCTCATCTCACAGAGGAAAGAAATATTATTTTTAGGATGAGAATTTTTAGCCCCTATTTTCTGCTTTCCAAATGGATTCGGGATACTATTTTCTTGAACTTGACTTGCAGGGTTCTTTCAGAAAGGGGGGGGGGGGTGGAGGTTCATCTGGGAAAGAAAATAAAGATTGCCAAGACTACTGTGGGCTAGAGGGAAAAACCATCTGGTTACCAGAGACAGACTCTATTCTTTGATATCCCCCTTGAAACCTGTATTGCATTTAGGTATGTTTTTTGGAAGCCAGTTTAAGAAGAAAAAAGACAGCCTCACTAGGAGATGTGAGTTTGTTCTTGAATTAAGAAATGGCACGATGTCAGCACCTTATCAGTTTTCTGTTCAAGACTGCTCTCAAATCCAAATGGCCATCGTTTCCCTGGATCTACAGGTTTGCTCCTTAGATGAAGTGCTAATCTTGATTGGAAATCATTCTCTGGCCCTTGAATGGAACTCTCTGAGAAACTTTCCTGTTCTAGTATTACAGATTTCTTCCAAAGCTCCCCTCACCCACTTCTAGGTTAGGTATTTTGCAGATTGGTTTTCTCTTGGGGAATGAAAAGGGTTTTTTCCCCTCAACTATTTGTGTTCTAGTTTTTTTAAATGTCAGGCCATCAGGTTCTCTTTTTCTATGTTTGTTTATTTTTGAGAGAAAGTGAGAGCACAAGCAGGTAGAGAGGCAGAGAGAGAGGGAGAGAGAATCCAAAGTAGGCTCCATGTTGTCAGTGCAGAGCCCAATATGGGGCTCGAACCCACAAGCTGTGAGATCAGGTCCTGAGTCGAAACCAAGAGTCTTAAGTTTACCCGAATGAGCCACCCAGGTGCCCCAATCTATCCGGACTTTAGTTAGAAGCAAGCTTCCTACTCAAAAGAAATCACTTTTCTTTGATATCATCATAGCTATAATTGTTACAGGGAGCACAAAAACACTAGTTACCCAAATGGAATGAAACAGAATCTGAGGTTTAAGAGGCTAGTTGAAGATACAGGATACCAGAGCTTTGTTTCTCCTTTAATTAGGCAAATCTGATTTCCTCTCTGGTCATGACTTGACACAATTTTTCATTGCACTGAATTACAACAGATCAGTATATATCTCAATATGAAATACAATCATCATAGTTACTCTTGGTAATAAGAGAATAAAAAACATTAATGAGATGCCCAGACTAAAAATCTGACTTATGGAGACAGAGAGAGGAAGGAACAAATGAACACAAGAGAACAAGAAATAAAACCTGCACATGCACATTTAGATATCTGAGCATCAAGTGTGTTTGTTTCTAACTGAGGTTCTAGGGGACATGTACATCTTTACAAAGGAAACCTAGATGCAGAAACTAGAAATTTAACTGATTTGTACCTAGAGAATCCTCTAGGTACAAGTGGAAATCTGGAATGAACGGCACTCATTGCAGCATTCTGCACTTGGAGATACTGGAGGAGAAAACATACTGCAACTACCACAGATGCATCAACCGTTTATCCATTATGAACAGGATTCTGGGAGGACTTCCCAAGCATCATAATTCTATCATCTTCATACACCTTGTGGTTTACAATCCTAGCACTCTGGGGCACCTGGGTGGCTCAGTTGGTTGAGCGTCTGACTTCAGCCCGGGTCATGATCTCATCATTTGAGAGTTCAAGCCACACACTGGGGTCTGTGCTGACAGTTCAGAGCCTGGAGCCTGCTTCTGCTTCTGTGTCTCCCTCTCTCTCTCTCTCTGCCCCTCCCCACTATCTCCCTCTCTCTCAAAAATAAACATTAAAAAATTTTTAAATAAAAATAAAAAAATAAAATAATTATAGGGGCACCTGGATGGTTCAGCTGGTTAAGCATCTTACTCTTGATGGTAGCTCAGGTCATGATTTCACAGTTTATGACTTTGAGCCATGCATCAGGCTCTGTACCAGGATTCTGTGTCTCCATCTCTCTCTGCCCCTCCCCTACTCATTCAGTCTCTTTCTCTCAGAAAAATAAACATTAAATTTTTTAATTAAAATTTTAAAAAAATTAAAATAAACAATAAAATCCTAGCACTTTAAAATAAACAAAAAACACTAGATGAATGCCCGTGGACTAATTTCATTTCCAGTGATGAGAAAAGCCAGGAATGGAGGAGAGAGAGGCATTTGTAGGACAGGGGAGCAGACGGATGATTCCCTGAGTCAATGAGAGTTGAACAGATAATTTGTCTTAATTAAGTCAAGTTTATTAAACTAATTCCAGCGATGTAATGCATTCTTGTTTTATCATTTCTCAAGTTCATAAGCACCTTCAATTAGCCAAAACCATGAATGGCCAATTCCGTACCTTCTCTAAGACAGGCACACGTCAGACTGGTGGGCACGAATCATGCCTTTGTTTTAAGAGTCAGCCTGGGAGAATGTAACACAGTGGTTCTCAACTGGGGGAGATTCTATCCCCAGGGAACACTGTCCTACTCTGGGAATATTTTTGGTCGTCACAACGTGGGGGCTGGAGTTTCTCACCCCAGTCTCGTTGGCACAAATGAGGAATGCTGGGAAACCTCTGCCAGTACCCAGGACAGTCCCACAACAAAGCGTTATTTGGCCGCAAACGGGAGCCGTGCCCAGGCTGAGAAAAATCTCATATAGTCTGCGCGCGCGCGTGCACACACACACACACACACACACACCATTCTACATTTAAGGAGAACCTTTTGACTTCCTTATTTAACCTCCACCAGATGTAAATCGCAAGCTCAAGAAAGCTTAACACCAGGGTGCAGTACTGAAGCAAACCACATTGACACGACTGAATGAAGCCTCAAGGCTATTTACTAGATGATTTTCCCCAGCAGATGTCATCTCAAATAGAAGAACAGAACATTTGAAGCAAGACTTCTAAGAAGATCTTACTGCTGTTGGAATGGTAGCTTTTTTCCAGACACGCTGGAGAATACTGGGCCCTAGCTGTAGTTCTCACTGGCCTCGCGATCTTAAACGAATTGTCCCTCGATTTACTTTACTATAGATCTGGGATAACCGTATCCTAGTTTATGGGGTAGGATAATTAGTCAATACTTATGGCAAGATGAAGATATAGATGGAGTCATCCTTACAATTTCCTTTACACACATATTTAAAAAAAAAAAAAAAAACAAGACAGTTTTAAGGAGAGTGAACTCCAAGGTGGGTTCCTCACATTTAGGATCAGGAAAGAACAGTGGAAAACAGGAGACAACGGAGGGAGGAGAGAATGGAAAGGAAATAGGCAAGATGCTGGAAATGGCCAGGAAACAGCGCATAGGAAAGCTTTAGGGTCTAGGAAAAGGGAGGGCTAACGTACAGCGTTCCACTCTTTGTTTGAATTTGAATTAATGTTCTACCTTTCTCCCCAAATTAGCCTGCTTCACAGATTTCTGCTGCACAGGGTTTGGGAGAGGGAGAGCCTCTGAGGAAGGGTGAGTGCTTGGGAGAGTCAAAGAATAAGCCAAGCAAGGGCTCGAGTTGAAGAAGGAGGTCCTGGCAGAATCACGTAAATCACGCAACTGTAAGAAACTGAGGACTCCAGAATTTGCAGATATTTGACGGGAGGGTATCAGCCTTTAACCCCTCAAAAGAGTACCTCATCCAATTTCCCCTGAAAGGCTAGAAAAGTAGTCTCTGTAACAAGCAAATGCATGAGTGAACGGGGCTCCAGGCAAAGAGGACATCTTTTTCTGAGCCCATGTGATACCTTTGTCTGGCTTTGTGAAGGCTGTCCTGAGGCTCAAGGTTTTGAGTTCACAAGTTCTAAGCTGTCTTCCTGGCTCTCACTGCTGTGGACTCAGTCTGCCTCAGTGCAATGGGGATCCTCGCCAGCTGCATCCTCGGATTCACGTGTGAGATTTCTGTGAAAACCCGGGGTGTGAGGAAGCTTTCTACACCTATCAGCAAACCCTCAGCTCATAGGTTGTAAGTAGTGGGAGATTAGGTGCTCACTGGTGAGCGGATCGAAATAAGAGTGGGAAAGTTCACAACTGTAATGATGCGTGTGGAAAGGCTTCAGATTTCATTTTTATTCTACTGCCTCTATAGTCCACAGGAAACACAAAAATTCCAAGTGTCCGTCTCTGGGACACCTTGGTGGCTCGGTCAGTTGACATCTGACTCTTGACTCTGGCTCAGGCCACGATCTCACAGTTCGTGCAATGAAGCTCACACCAGGCTCTGTGCTGACAGCATGGAGCCTGCTTGAGATTCTTACCCCCACATCCCACTCTCCGCCAATCTCTGCCCCTCCCCACCATCTCTTTCTCGCAAAAGAAAAAGTGTCAACCTCCCACTCCACTTACTGAAAGTATTTGTGTACTTTGTTTTACCCAGGGGTACACATTTCAAAAGGAAAAGTTTTAATGACAGCTTAAACTTTACACTTGATGTAATATATGTATTGTTTCCGTTACAGAAGACCAGGATTCTCCAGAGGTTATGGTGAGTACTTACCTATCTTTACCTTTCTAAAAAGCAGAGG
>NW_027528640.1:5097221-5123732 GCF_008692635.1 Crocuta crocuta
CGGGGGGGGGGGGGGGGGGGCGGGGCAGAAAAACCAAAGGAACCACCATCCACCCTGCATAATAACTCTAAACATCTACAAGAAAATGAAAAAAGAATATTTGAATGCATTTTCTCTCGGGAAGCTGTTGTACAAATGGCCTGGGGCAGGTGAGAAGGGAGAGGCTTTGGTTTGAAAGAGACTGCCCCCACAAAGAGGATAGGGTTCACCTTCCTGTACCACAGAAACAAAGGAAGGTGGATTCAGGGAAGTAGTTGAAGAGAATCAGAGGGTGGAAGAAAACAGCAGACACTCCTCTCCTGTGCCATCAGGGCAAATAGTAGAGTGCTCGAACACACACAGAGGACATAACTGGTAAATGGTTAAACAAGGGGACAGGTGACATAGCCATATAAGAAAGGGAGTACCGCTGGAGGCAGGGCTGACGCCCGAGCACAAACTGAGTGAAACCAGTCTCCAAGACCAGGGACTGGAGGATTCCATTTATGTGCCACCATCATAACAGGCAGATCTCGACAGACAGCAAGTACATTCATAATTGCCCAGGGCCTGGAGGGATGGAGGGGTTGGGGTGTGACGGTTCAGGGTACAGGGTTTCTCCTGGGGGTCATGAAATAATCTAAACTGGACTGTGGTTTTGGATGCATAACCTGGAATATTCCAGAATGCATCGAATTGAATACCTTAAAATGGTAAGTTGTATGAGCTGTGAATTATATCCCAGTAAAGCTCCCAGCAACATGGGGATTTAACACAGGCACATAGTAATTGCTCAATTAGAAGACTGGCTACCAATGGCATTCGTAGTATTTTATTACTCCTTACAAGAATGTTTAGGACTCAGAGAGGCTTTGCCCCCCACTTTTTCTTGAATAACTACTCTTGTTCTCTTTAGGGGAGACCTCACATGTGACCTCGTTTTCCTTCCAAAATCACCATCCATCCATCTCAACAGAACTAAGGACAGCCAAATCATCTGTGCATCACACTACTGATGGCTACAAATACGTCTAATAATAGCACACAAAACACATCGAATTTGTCCCTTAACTAAACCTCTACCTTAGGCTGTTCACAATGGACACGGTTTTCCCTGGATCCTCTGCCACGAAAGCATACAGCTGAGACGATTGATCATCTTCCTTGACTATTACTCTGATACAATAGCCCTGGGCTGAGACATTCATACTCATTTCTCTGGGATCAAATCTCTGATTCCTAGCACTGTGTATCTAGCTGTTGTACAAACTGGGGTCTTCTCTCAGTTAATCTGAGTTAGAACCTTCATAGGTCATTCTTGAATTCAAACTTCATGGTCTAATTCAAAGGTTCTTAACCAAGTAGAATTCAGGGGTCTGAGAACTTGGATAAAATCTCCGTGTTTTTAGTTTTACTAAATTCTAATTGAAATGGGGCTTTTCCATAGCAACAAACCACGTTTAACAGTATTTAAGACATTGTCACCAATAGAAACCACATTTTGAGGGGGATTTGGGTGGATCAGTCAGTTAAGCATCTGACTCTTGGTTTCAGCTCAGGCCATGATCTCCTGGTTTATGAGGTCAAGCCCTGCATTAGGCTCTGCACTGACACTGTGGAGCCTGCTTGGGATTCTCTGTCTCTCTTTCTCTCTCTCTCTCTCAAAATAAACAAACCTAAAAAGCTATTTCCAGAAAAACTCCACATTTTATTAGGGTATTTAGTTCTAGATACCTTTCAACATTGTTTACATTCCCTCCTGCAAACTCCTGGTACTCCTTAGACATGGTGTTAGATCTTATTCAATGTGGTAAAAATACCCATGTGTTAGTGAATCACAACTTTTACAATTTATTGAGTTTTGATATAATTGGTTTCCGTGGTAATCTAGTCCGTTTTATGCACTTCAAAATATTTGAAGTGAGGTCCCCAGATGGGAGACTCCACAAAGGTCACTGGCATTAAAAAAAAAAAAAAGAGTAAGAACCCCGGGCTAACTGAATAATCCCCTAGATTCCTCAGAGAACCTTACCATGGTATGGTAACTATCATTGACAGCCCAAAATTTATTATTGAAGAGAAAACAAAGTCGATTCAAAACAAAGCAACTCAGAACAAGACAGCTTTGTTGGAGTCCTTGTTACACATCTAAAATCATAGATCCCATCGCTTTCTTTGCCAACTATTGGTAACTGGCTCCCTGGACATCTAGCCTACCTCTCACCTTAGAGATTAATTCTATCAATGTACCTTTTGTCATACGAGGGACAGTGAAATATTGGCTTAATCAGCACAAATTCAATAACAAAAAGAAAACTGGATACACAGTCAAAATGAAAACTATAAAAATATGAATTTTGTCTTGGATATTAAAAACAAAGACTTCACACATCTACGTTCATCACCCTTCTACTGTGTTAAGGAGAAATTTGATGAAGAAACCCAACAGACTTAAAATATTCAAAAGGATGAGAAGTTCTACTAGTCCTGAACAGCAATGAATAAATTTAAGAAATTAATTCCCATAGAAAAATATTCGTAATGACTTAGCACTGTCCATGAATAATTTGTCCCCATCTTAAAAGGTTGTGAATCATTTATGTTTTGAATTCAAGCACCTCTAAATGATACAGAGGACCCTATTTATTTTTCAGTTTTTCCCAATTTCAGTTCATCCATGGACTCACATGAGAACAGACCAGAAGTTTTCATTTGAGCCACTAGTTTATTTCTCTTTTATAACCTTGTCTCCCACCACACCCATACCCTGGAGAAGCCAAAGGGAGTTTGGACTCCATCTGCAGACATAGTAATGACTACCAACAGGTCAAAAGTCAAAACATTGTATTTTACATTGCAAAGATTATAAAATAGGTATTAAACTAATGCTATGAATCTGTCCAAGAGATGGTTTCACGTAAAAAAAAAAAAAAGGGATATAAAACTACAACCAAAATATTAGGAGAAAACTCTGGTGTCTGATATGAGGATTCAGAACTTAGATTTAATAGAGAAGACATTTGGTGCAGTGTGGTTTACATTATGCTTGAATGCTAAGGAAACACACTGCATTGTGTATCACAGCTGCTTCATTGGGAAAAATAATATTAAAGTTCACTAGCCCTGGGCCTTTATTTTTTTATGTTCTCCTAACATACTATGAAGTCCTCAGTCTCTGCTGGCAAAGTATCAAGTCATGAAAGATGGCATGGAGCCACTTGACATCTCCAGGATTATAAAGAATAAAATTAAAGCTCTTCAGTGAGACGAAGACAAAAGAGCTTACATAAGTCCTTCACATTTCCCACATATTTTATTCATTACCAAGCACAGCAAAATCTGAAGCCTTTTGTGTGCTAACACAACTCTGTAGAAATCAGAAAACACATAGGGATGATTTAACCCCATTTTGGGCAGCATGCCAGTTTGACCACAACTGAAATCTGGTTGCTACAATGAACAGGTTTTTGGTGAATGTGAAGATCCAACAGGTCCTGGAAAATATTGTCCTAAATAAAAAACAATGAATCATAGCTATTTGTTACTATAGAAGGTAGCTTAAAACCCATTAAAAGGGGCACCTGGATGGCTCAGTTGGTTAAGCGTCTGATCCTTGATTTAGGCTCTGGTCATGATCTCACAGTTCATGGGTTCAAGCCCTACGTCAGGCTGTTCTTTGACAGGATGGAGCCTGCTTAGGATTTTCTCTCTCTCTCTCTCTCTCTCCCTCTCTCCCTCTCTCTCTCTCTCCCTCTCTCCCTCTCCCCTGTTCATGTGCTCGCTCTGTCTCTCACTGTCTCTCTCTCTCCCTCTCCCTCTCCCCTGTTCATGTGCTCGCTCTCTCTCTCTCACTCTCTCTAAGTAAATATTTTAAAAAATCCATTAGTTAAGATTTCTATTTTCTTAAAAACTGTCATTGGTATGCAAGACCTGTGCTTTTAATACACTAAGAAAATAAAGGCACAGAGACAGACTTCTGTTTTGTTGTTATTGTTCATTTGCTCTGGGAAAAAAAACAATTAAAAGCTGGCATCCAATAATTTATTTGATTGATGAATAAGCACCAGCATCTTCATGTCTATAGGTAGAAGACAGAGTCCTAAAAATGAACTTGGTTGAATTTCATAAGGTAATACTCTTCCCCCTTTATGTGGGTATCATGACAGTATCCACAGGAACAGAAAAATTCCAGAGAGGATTCCCACCTACAGGGAGGCATCGATACATTGGGACACACAGACCACAAAGCAAACAAAAATCTCTACCTAATAGAAAAATATGAATGTCAACTTGATGAGTGAGGCCATGCTTATAATAGGCAAAAACCCTGGTCTAGTTTCTCTCTGTGCCCAGTATTAATCCAGGATACCCTCAAAGGCATTAGATCCTTTGAATAGCCTTATTAATGAGCAGTCATTTGTGACCTCGAATTTTATGGTCCAGAAGACATGGAATGTTCCAGAAGTATTCTTAATAGGTATATTCCAGCTTTCTGCAATTCCACAAAGGTGTGTTACAAACAAGTCTTCCAAAGTAACCATACCCATGAATTGAGTCTGTTATGGCTTCTTGCTGAAGACACTTAGACAAAAGCCCAAGCCCACATATCATCTCTAGGTATGGGGCCAGCAATATGAACATCGCATCATAGCAGGTGCAGGGAAAGAAGAGCTGGAGTGAAGTCTCAAAATTACGGGGATGATGAGGGGCGTACTGGGGAAGGACAGAAGAGAGATGGTACAGGAAACAGGACACAAGGTGGCAAAGAGAAAAGGTAGGACGTTACGGCATCAGAACAACATTTCAGGGATTCCTATTACCTGTTTCACGTTATCTATTAGAAGAATTTTCTTAAACCCTCTGAAAACTGGTCCGAGGTGAATGTGCAGGCACGTTAACTCTTGCTGACCATTCTTCACGCAACTCCTTATGTACAGATCCCAAATGGCCAAGTTGTGCTGCTCAGTTGAGTATTCAGTCACTGGGCCAGAGGCATAGGTGAGGTGGCCCCAAAAGTGATGTCAGTTACTATCAGGCCCTCAACTCCCCATCTGCTTTTTAAATTCCCAGACGGCTTTCTCATTTGGCTTCAACCTGACCTGAATAGGAGGCCACATGGACTGTGCATGGGACCTAAATGATCACTTACACACCGTGCTACAGAAACTTCAGGTGTTTGCTTGTAGCGGTTATCCCAGACCCAGGAGGGGGTTATATCATATGTAATATATGTACCATATTACTTTTCTCAAGTCTGAAAAATGGATTCTGCAACCTCGGTCCCCAGGGATCCTGGGAAGGAGCTTGCAGACAGGTCCTCTACCGTTCTCTAAATAAGGCATTTCCCTTTACTGGGAGTAGGTCTTGTGGGGCCATCATCTAGGGAAAAGCTTGCCTCTCATCTGAGATCCTGTGGATACCAGGGAACTTGAGAATGTACAGGCACTGAAATCTTTTTCTTATTCTCCTAGATTTTACCATTAGCTTATCAAGATGGACCTACAAAAATGCCTATGTTAGGAGGCCATCCTTCCCAAAGTGTAAGGATGGAGAAAGTATGTTAGAGAAAAATTGAAAAGAAAAAGAAAAAAAAAGGGCAGAATATATAAGAGAAGATGAAGATCAAATCTAATGGACAAGGATAGTCCCTTTCTTTTGATTTAAAATGCAAAGTGGCAAAGTTTCTTTAATTTTTTAATGTTTTATTTATTTATTTGAGAGAGAGAGACAGCATGAACAGAGGAGGGTCAGAGAGAGAAAGGGAGACAACAGAATGTGAAGCAGTCTCCAGGCTCTGAGCTAGCTGTCAGCACAGAGCCCAATGTGGGGCTTGAACCCACGAACTGTGAGATTGTGACCTGAGCCAAAGTCGGACGCTTAACCGACTGAGCCACCCAGGCACCCCACAAAGTTCCTTTACATAACCTGGTTCATGGGAAGGATGTCCCCTATAACTTCTTAAATCTTAAAACAGTTTGTAGAAACTTTAACATTTTTGTGGAAACTCATGCACTTAGTTGGGAAAAAAAAAGTTAGGAATTTATTCCAAAATAATTTTGAGATGAAACAGAATAAAACTGATATATAGGTAGGGAGAGCCAAGATCTAAGAAATAAATAAAGAAGAAACCAACCAAGAATTTCTAGGTGAGGAAGCCAGAATGTTGAAGGATAGTCTTTACTCTGAGCTTCCTAGCAACAAGGAAAATCAAGAAATCAGTCACTTCTCTCTCATCTTATATAGCTAAGGGTAGGAAGAATCCTTTGGGGGAGGGGGAGACTCTCTGTAGGTTGTAAGAGAAATCAGAATAAGCATCTTCATCCAAGAAACTATCATCTTCTATAGTAGACTTCCCCTACAGAGAATGATTACCCACATGAATATTCTGATGTAAAATACTAGGTATCTACTTCATTGAATTACTTAAATGAGGCAAGAAAAAAAATAGATCCATTATAAGAAAATCCAGCAAGTTTAAGTCAATGAACATATTTACTGTCGAGCTTTACTTCTTAAGGGTAAGGACAATCTTTTCAAATGTCTTTTCACATCTTTCAAATATCCTAGTTTCAAGCTTCTAGCACAAAATGATAACCATTTGCTGACTGGATGTTTCGGCAGGGTTCAGGGGTTAATGTGAGGATCTTTCTTCAGAGAGACAAACATTTTTTTTTTTAAAGTGAGTGCTTTTGTGCTGGAAGTTTATTTTTAACTGACTTATTCAGTTAGCATGGCTGGCAGTTGCAGATGGGGGAGAATTTGTGTGTCCAGCCACACAAGACATTTTAAGACCTATGAGTCTTCCCCAAGCAGAATGTTATAAAATGTCCTTTTGCTAAAAATATTGGAATCAAGTAATTATCTACTTTTGAATTTTAATGAATAGGCCATCTGTTCACTCAAATTGAAAAAATGAAATTTTTCTACAAATTAACTACTTGATGAGATCCCTGGTGATTAAGTCTGCTTTACTGTCTTTTTGTTATATTCAACCTAAAGGTGACACACAGCATATTATAGCAAGTTTTGTCAACGAGAGTACAGAAACATGTTTTTCCGGAATCACAGTTATCTGTGGGACAGGCTAGATTTATGGCTATCAAAGGCTAATTTTACTACCATAATTTCTACAAACAGTATTAAAATGAATCTCTAGGAAGAAAAATGTGTACATTTTCATCTGTGATGATTATGACAAAGCTGGCATCTAAACACACCGTTTTATGGAGTGTCCGTACACTGATCAACAACCACTGTTTTTAGACTCTTTGTCCTCTTCTCCAAGAACATTGTTTTGGGTTATGCCCTCCAATATGGCAGCCATTGGCCACATGGGGCTATTTAAATGTAAGTTAATCCAAAATAATTAAATTTTAAAATTCAGTTCTTCCATGGTCCTAGACATAGGCTACATGTGGCTGTCATATTGAGGAGTGCAGAATATTCCTACTATCCTTCAGAAAGTTTTACAGGACAGTACCATAATGCTCCTTTTTCCTCTATTAAAAACCAGGTAACAGTTCCTAAATGTAGTCACTTAGGCGAAGCCCCTGGTCAGCCAACAAAGACTTCAGTGAATTATAATTTGGACTCTCCCAGCAAAGGAATCTTAAGCCAGTCAATCAGGAACCATCAGTTTGACAGAACCCTGCCCCCCCCTTAAGGTAACCTCACAATAACCAACCCACTTCTTCACCTGGTTTAACTTCCTTGTTCCTTCTCTCTCCTGCCTATACAGGTCTTTCATTCTGTGCAGCTCCTTGGAGCCCTTTTCTGTCTGCTCAATGGGAGACTGCCTGATTTGAATGGACCTTTGCCCAAATCAACTCTTAAAAAAAATTTTTTAATGTTTTATTTATTTCTAGGAGAGAGAGAGACAGCGTGAGCAGGGGAGGGTCAGAGAGAGTGGGAGTCACAGACTGAAACAGGCTCCAGGCTCTGAGCTGGCAGTCAGCACAGAGCCCGACGCGGGGCTCGAACCCACAAACCGCGAGATCATGACCTAAGCGAAAGTCATACGCTTAACCGACTAAGCCACCCAGGCGCCCCTGCTCTTAAAATTTTTAATATGCCTCAGTTTATCTTGTAACATCCTTAATGGCCATCCCTTGGAAGAATCTTTTCTTTCAGCAGGGAAGGCCAATGTTGCACTCATGCTCTTGGCAATGTTACTTTTTAAAAACCATTCCCAAGATCCACCTTGCCACATGCTTAATTGTTTAAAATACCACACCTTTCTATAGGGCGTCTGAGTGGCTTAGCAGGTTAAGCATCTGACTCCGGTGGGATATTGGTTCAGGTCATGATCTCACATTCTGGAGATCAAGCCCTGAGTCTAACTTGGTGCTGAGCATGGAACCTGCTTGGGACTCTCTCTCCCTCTCCCTCTCATCTCTCTGCCCCTCCCCTGCTCGCTCACTCTCTCTGTCTCAAAATACATACCTAAATAAATAAAACACCATACCTTTCTATATTTTAGTTGATTTACCAACTATCTCTTCTAGTTTTTAACATCTTTGGGGGGAAAAAAGACAAATCACATATGGTTTTGTAAAACAAAAAAATATTGGTGGCACTTATAAATAATTCATGATAGCAGCATGACTTTGGCAGAAAACATACTCCATTCATACCAGCAGCTGAAGCTTTCGGTCTAATTAAAAATGAAAATACTATTACCATCTGAAATTATATCTAAGTTATCGAATTAGTATGCCTCATATTAGTTACAGAAAAGATTCAAGATGCTGCCTTTTAGAAGTGAGCTCGCTTTCTTTTCCCTCTTTATCCAGATAAAGGCATGTTCTCCATATGATGACTGAGTTCTAGGATTGTACAACCTCAAATAAACTTAGTTAATAACAGCTTTAAACTTGTATGCCTCCATCATGTGGGGTTTCACCTCCAAGATGGAACAGGTTAGGACCTAACAAAATAGGATGTTTTTTTTCCCTTAAGTCTGACCTTTGATTTTGGCTCCCATTTTCCTCCCCACCCCCCTGCCTCAAAGAGACAAACAACCCACAGTGGCCTGCCAAAGGCAGGATTTAATTCTCTGTCCTCAGCTCTTCTTTCCAGAAAGCTCCATGCTAAGAACCTCACTATCTCCCACACCTCAATTTCAACATCATTTCTCCTACCATGTATTTCTAGTTATCACAATAAGCAACTGGCCTGAGGACTAAAATCTCCTCCATTTCCACCACCATTTATTTCATCCCATATTCCATTTCACCTTCTCTGTTTATCACTCTTCATATACAAAAATGGACTGCCGCCCCCACCAAAAGCGCTTGGTCTTCTCTTAAAAAATAAAAATTAAAAAAAAAAGTCTTTCTAGCAGTTAATGAGCACACAAAATCTATTTTCAGATCAAATTGGAGTCCATTCTTTGCAAGAGGTGGATCTATTTTACTAACACAGAGGATGGATTGTTTTATTGGGGGCATTTAATTAGCTCATGTACAAGAATTGTTCAGTGTTCTTCTCTAGGCACATTACATATACATTTTTCAGTGCTGATGTGTATCACCAAGGTCATGTAAACCAGGATCTCTGTGGGTGGGGTGTGGACTTCTGTAGTTGTCTATACTCCCCGGGTGGTTTCCATTTGCCCACAGGCTGGTCTTGAGGACCACTGTAACCCATACAATATCTGATAAGACAAAGAATGTAACCCCATCAGCAGACAAGGAGGCCATACTTGGGTGGTGGGACTATAAGCAAAAGGGAGGGCTTCTATGCTGAAGAGGAAAAAATGGTTCCATGGAAACTTTCGCATCAGAGGCTGATACAGGGTCATGATCACTATTACAGCTGGTTCAGTCCACTTAGAGAAAAAGGCAAGAGGAAAAATTCACAGACAATAAAAAGTCTAATTCCTTTAAGTATTAACAACTGTCTTCAATAAATAATGTTCTTTAAAAAATGAAGACATTGGGGCACCTGGGTGGCTCAGTCCATTAAGCATCTGACTTTGGCTCAAGTCATAATCTCGTAGTTCATGAGTGCTGACAGCTCAAAGCCTGGAACCTTCTTTGAATTTTGTGTCTCCTTCTCTCTGCCCCTCCCCTGCTCACTCTCTCAAAAATAAACATTTTCAAAATTAAAAAAAAAAGTGAAGACATTAAGGCAAGAGTTGGAAAAGTTTTTCTGTCAAGGACCAGACTGTAAATACTTAGGTACTCAACTGTGCATGAAATGACACAGATAGCACATAAATGCAGGAACATGGCTATATTCTAATAAACCTTTATTTACAAAACACAGTAGCATGTGGTCTTCTGACTATACTTTGTTGACCCCGGCATTAAGGAATATGATCAGACTTTTAATTTTTATTTCTTTCTTTTTAGAGGACATTCCTGGAAAACTATTAGGATGGACTGTGTTTTCCCAAGGTCACTAACAGTCCCTCCTATCTCTCATGCTCTTCTGCAACACACCTTTACCACTTTCCCCATCAACTAGTCTTCAGCCTCTTTCAATCTGGTCAGACCCTATACCTGCTTTGGCCAATAAAATACAGTGGAGACGATGTCGGCCTAGTGGCTTTTAGCTTCTGCCTCGTGTCTCTGGCAATGCTCCCCTCGGAGCCTGGCTGCCATGTTGTTAGACCCTCAAACTACAGAGGATGGCTCCATTTGAAATCCAGCCAACAGTCGGCACCAATTGCTGACCATGTGACAGAGTTATCTTGAACATCCAGAGAACACTATCCCCAGCTGCCATCTGACTACAGTCATATAAGGGATCCCACACAGGACACATCTACGGAAACAGGCCAACACACAGTCCCAGGAGAGATCAATGGTTTTAAATTACTAAGTGGTTTGGCATGCTACAATGGAAGTAGAAAAACTTTTTCGATGTTCAGGGACCAATGCCACTTTTTCTGCAAATATAAATGCTTTGAACTTGATAGAAGCGAATAAACCAAGGAAGAGACTTCGTTATTCCCCCTAATTAAAGGAATGTATTTCTTCTGCAATTCATGGATAGACCACACTTATTTCAAACCCCAAGTCTAGGGCACCTGTAGGTACAACAGCTATATTAAGTAAATCCATTCTAAAAAGTGTCCTAAGATTAATGTAAATAAAGAGGCACTTTTAATTATCATAGACCAATTTAATCAGAGTCATATTGTGCGAGGAAAGAAGTCCAGAGAGATTGCTTCTGTTGTGGCTGGACTTTCCTCCGTTACAAATGAGGAAGAGGGGTGATTTGGAGGCAGGAAATACTAGGATCCTGACACTACCAGAATGACTTTCTGCAATTAGCTATGTGATTCAGTTAGGTTAATCTGCAGTAGAACTCATTTTCCTTCACTTACTGAATGGTTCACACAACCAGAACCAAACTTTCTTAGTAATTTAGTGCTAAAAATATACAGTGTTTCAGAATCGACGAACATAGCACTTAAACAAGGGTGGTTTCGAAAAACTGGAACTTTTAGCATAAAGCTTGATTGAGAGTGGATTCTCAAGTTTTGATTTGTTGATTAGCTCACAGTCCACAAATAACCAAAATACTGAACGAATGAGCTTTAGGAAGTCAATTAATATACAGACTCTTCTGGCAAAAATAATGAGAAAAGTAAAACTCTCAAGTTTTAACTAAGAATAACTCCGGATAATTTCAACTGGGGAGGTTATTAAAGTCAGGAAACTAATGTTCTAGCAATTCAGAAAAGAGATGCACCAAACTGAAAGAAATAGCCTAAAGGCAAGAATCAGGATTCTGAATACCTGAAGCTAAAATGTAGAGACTATACAGGAAGAAATTATAAATCTTGGATTCAGACCGAAGAGAATAGGGAAACAGGACCCAGGAGAGCAATTCGCTTCAAGTCCTCATATACTTGGCTGGGTCATCATTGCCCACCCCTGACTTGACAGAGGAGAAAAATTCAGTCCCAGCTGGCTATGCAGCACAGCAAAAGGAAAACTGCTAGAGTCAGAAGTAGAACTCAGGTCTCCTATCTCGAGTTCTTCAGGGCTCTTGCCACATCTGAGCTGCTCTCTAACGGCCGGGGACCAGGGCATGGAAGGGGGGAGTCACGCCTGGTGCCTTCTCCAAGGCAGAGAAAGTATACCTCTTACCAGTCCCTAGAGCAGCCAGTATAGAATGGACACAGAACCATGCCGGCCTTCACTCTAGGGACATAATATGGATACGCTTCCAAAACCATGACTATAAAAAAGTATAGCCAAAAGTAAGAGCATCAGTTTATGAAAAGAAAGGGACCCATGATGAAGTCTTCCATTTGCCAACTAGGCTACCCACTTACTTTAGGCTTTAGTGGCTCATTTATAAACTTGCAATACCTCACAGGGAGCAAGCGCTATGTGAAAAGACAGAACACAGGTGATTTAACTAAGAAAGGGAGACTAGCTTTTTGGTGCTTAGTTGCTTTGGTGCTTAATTTTCCTCCAGCTGCTCTCTGTGACCACCATCCAAGGTCAGAACAGAACTTAGGAAGGAAATCGCTCCTGCGGAGGCACACATAGGACCCCGAGACTTCAGGATAAAGTTACAGCGAAGCATCTTACTCTGGGAAGCATGATTTTTTTTTTTTTTTTTTGCAGTGGCCTTACATTGCTCTTTTCCAAATCTTAAGGGAGTTCAATATTAAGTCCACATGTAATTATTTTAACTGTTCTTTCCCTGATTTTATTTTTTGCAGTGGCCTTAAATTGCTCTTTTCCAAACCTTAAGGGAGTTCAAGATTTCCAGTCCACAATTATTTTAACTGTTCTTTCCCTGATTTTATAGCCTGTCAACACGTTCTCTTTCCAGTTCCATTCTTTTGGGACAGAGCCAGGAAAATCCTATCCTAGGAATTTCCGCCTGCTCCTCAGTCTCCGTCCCTCTCTTGGGTCGTCTTTAGGGAACCCTCCACCTTTTGCAGAGAAGCGCCTTCAGAAAGCTCCTTTAAAGCAGAGAAATGCACCAGCATTTTATCTCAGCGGAGGCATCAGATTCACAAATGTGAGGATTTGACTTTGTGCCTCACAGCAATGTTTTAGGTCAGAGTTATTAGGACCTAATTTGCAATGATCACAAACTCCTGCTCTGATTTGGAAATTGGTTCCTGTGGGTGTATAATTGTCATGGAGTTTGGATACATTTCCCTCCACAGGTGTTGCTTGCTGCATGCTAATAGTGAAGCCGTTCTGGAACTGATCCCACTGGTGCAAGCTCTTGAAATCTTCTGCTATCCCCCCCCATCCTTCCAACTTCACGATTTCCCAAGACAGAAAAACAGTGGTCTTCACTTTGTGGTCTCTCATCCCCCCAAAAATATACTTAAGTGTTTAAAAAACAATTTCAGACATCATAGATTGGGTAACAGTTGTGGCTTAACTATTTTGTGCACCTGAAATGAATGTAGCAATGTATGGTAACGTCATTCTAAAGCCCCAAATATTAACACTGCTGTAGGATACATAGCATAGCCATCAAAGTATCTTGTGCAATTGCATTTCATGTAAGTTTCACATTATTTCAACATTATTTCCCTTTGACCCAACTTGTTAATGTTCCATTAGTATCTTTATTCTAAGCATTTCATTACTCTTGTTCCCCCTTACAAACTTGTTACAATGGAAAAAAAACAACAACCCTCCAACATAGTGTCACCTAGTTTCCCTGCAGAAATAAGTAAAATGGTGTACAAAACCTAAGGAAAAAAAATTAAAGCTACATTAATACTATGTAGAGATACCATGCAGTGAGAGATATTAAACAGAATAGCATACTTGGTGTCCAAAGAACTTAATTCTTGCCCTGGCTCATAAGCCGACTATATGCATACCCTCTCACTCTCTGTGGCTTCAGTATTCATGTACAAAGTGATCCTGGATAGTCAAGCTCAAGTCCAACTGCGTGATTACATGATTCTTAAAGGTTTACTGAAAGAAAATGAAAGGTCTTGTACAAGTTAAAGCTACTTTTCAGTATTTTATTTTTAAAGAAACAGCCTTAAGGAATTCTCAAAGCTCAACAGAAGCTTTACTGTAAGAACGGGTGTAGTCAAAGCCGAGATTTTGTTCATTTTAGAGACCTGCTTCCCACTATTCGACCTCCGTCCCTTTCCATGTCCCTCGCACAGAGACACACAAGTAGTTTTTAGAGCCCATTCGTCCCTAACAGCTCTTGGATTCCTCACATCTGGCCTGGAAATCTCAGAGAATATCCTGCCCTCAAGAGTCTAAGAAGAATTGAGGGTGGATATGTTTGTACAAAGGCTGAAATTTTAAAAAATGATAAGGTTTATTCATTTTTGAAAGACAGAAGACAGAGCTTGAGCGAGGGAGGAACAGAGAGAGGGAGACACAGAATCCGAAGCAGGCTCCAGGCTGAGCTGCCAGCACAGACCCTGACACGGGGCTCAAACTCACTGACTGTGAGAGATTGTGACCTGGGTCGAAATCCAAAGCTTAACAGACTGAGCCACCCAGGCGCCCAAGTCTGAAATTTTAAACTGCTCTTTGCGGAGTAGGATTAACATGTCTAGAATACGAGTAC
Source organism: Crocuta crocuta (assembly GCF_008692635.1). Lineage (NCBI taxonomy): Eukaryota > Metazoa > Chordata > Mammalia > Carnivora > Hyaenidae > Crocuta > Crocuta crocuta. The sequence continues at coordinate 5,111,733 of NW_027528640.1, forward strand.
AGCTACTTTTAGGCATCCTGACTGTTTGGAGACCCACTGATAGCTTTACCCTTTACCCGTGATCTTAGCAAGAGGCCAAGAAGGGATTGTTTTCCCTTTTAAATAGAAGAGTCCGCTGAAGTCTGCAGGTGGGACNGTTTGGAGACCCACTGATAGCTTTACCCTTTACCCGTGATCTTACCAAGAGGCCAAGAAGGGATTGTTTTCCCTTTTAAATAGAAGAGTCCGCTGAAGTCTGCAGGTGGGACAGNAAGGAGGAAAAAACAGACACACCTCAACTGAGGAATGTCCTACAAAGTATCTGACCAGGACCCCTTGATACTAACAAGATCAACTAAACCAAAAGAAATCTGAGAAACTCTCCCGACCAAGAGGATCCTCAGGAGACAGGAAGACAGAATGTGAAGTGGGATCTCCAATGGGATCCCAGAACAGAGAGAGAACATGAGGTAAAAACTAACCTAACAAAATAGGAATAAAACCTGGGCTCTCCTTCCTAATGAAGTATCATTAATGGTTTAGTGGTTGTAACAAAGGTACCACAAGAGGAGTTATTTATAAGAGCAACTTGGTGTGGGGTACTTATGGAGACTCTACATGGTTTCCTTTTAGTAAACCTAAACCTATTCTTAAAGCTTTAAAAACTAGCAAACAGTGTGTTTCAATTATTAAGGGACAGGCTTACGCCCTGGGGATCCAGGAAAAGCAAGACTTATTGTAGTAAGCCTAGGGCAGGGTCTGAGAATTTGTAGATCTAGTAAGTTCCAGGGGAGCCCAATGTTGTTGCTCCAAGAACCAGTGGGAGTTGACGGTTTAGCAGCTTTGCCATGATTAAGATTTTCGACTGGAGAACTCGGTCATGGGGACCGTTCTGTACAGTACAGAATACTTAGCAGTATCTTTGGCCTCTTTTCACCAGAGAACAATCCCATTTCTTTCTCCCAGTTCTGACAACCAAAATGGTCATCAGACATGGTTTCTTGTGGGGGAAATGGGTCACCCTCACTGGAGAATCACTGATTTAGAGCACTCATTAACATAGAACTTTTAAGAGGCTGCTTAGGGGGGAAAAAAATTCCTCTAATTACTTATCAATACTTGAATCTTTTGCACATCCTCAGCTTCCAGAAAAGTAACTATAATTACTTTACCAAATTTAGTTGCTAGAAATTATCAACTATCACTGAAAAAAAAAAAGGGATTTCAAATACACCGTTTCTGTCTTCCAGGACTTTACCATTAAGCCAAAGTTGTGTGCTAGAAGTCAAATATATAGGAAGGTTCCCTGCTCAGTACTCCTGGAAAGAGAATATTCTAGTTGAGGAAACAAGCTTGTAGCAGGACTTGATCAACACCAAAGGAAAATTGAGGGACCAAGAGGAGATCCAGGTGTTCTAAATTCTAAGCCCTTGCCAAGCCTAGGAATTCACTTCACGGGGAAAACCCCCTCTCTCCTAGTTAGGTTTTCAGGGGAAAGGGAAGACTATCCGGATAGCATAAGGGCCAGGACTCAGGCAGTCGGCTTGGCCCACACAGATGCCACAAGACAGAGCATAAAAATCCCTGAGCCATGGATCGGCAGGGAGGCAGAGGGAAGACAGCTCAGCTCTCAGGTTGGATGGGATGATACCCTGGAGAGCTCCCACCTCTGGGAACAAGACTGGCTTCGGATTCCCTCTTGGGAACTCAGATCCAGGCGGCAGTGGCGAGTCAGTTCGCTATTCCGCACACTATGTTCTTTGCTCATGTCATGGGTGGGGGAGAGATGTAGGCCACAAGTCTCCGTGATGACCAGGGGGCTTATGCACCGGCAAGCTGGGGGTGTGCAGAAAGCTGCTACGAGTTGTTTCATACACGAAGCATAGTCCCAGGCCGCGATCCCAGATTAAACATGCCTTGGGTTCTAGGCCACACCCGGAAGGGGACAGGGGTGTTCTATGTAACTATTAAGGTTGCTTTGAGAGGACTATGTCCTCAGGGCCCCTGTTCCTTTCATTTTTAATGTTTGAAAGAGAGAGAGAGAGAGAGACAGAATCTGAGGCAGGCTCCAGGAGGCTGTCAGCACAGAGCCCGACGTGGGGTTTGAAGTCACCAACCACGACATCATGATCTGAGCTGAACTTGGACGTTTAACCAGCTGAGCCACCCGGGCGCACCCACTGTTCTTACTTTATTAAGAGCCACACATCAGGGGGACTGATGAAGTTCAAATCAGCTGGAAAGGTCTTGCTTGAGCCCCACGGACAATGGTCACACCCTTTCCCTGGGGGCCTGGGGAACCAGGTGGGATCAATTAGGAGTGAGCTTCCCTCAGCCAGCTCCTCTCTTCACAAGGATGCTGATTTGGGAGCAAACAGCAGCAAGGAGTGGGGGTGGGGAGAAATAACCGAACACAAAGGCATGAGCGGAGGATTTTCACAGCCAGGCCTTACAGACTTAGACACAGATGCACACGCAGGTCAGAAACAAAAACCTTCCATCTTCTGCTTGTGTCTCCACAGACAGGTCAATGCTCCTCGGCCGCAGAGCTGATAAGGACTTCCACCTGCCACGTGTCAGCGACCAGGGTGGAAAAAATGTCAGTAGGCGCTCTCGGCCTCCCAAACGCCCTGCCCAGGAGGTACAGTTCTCGTTTTACAGGTGGCTGATCATCACGGTCAATTACATGCTGTAAGTCGCAGTTACTGGGCAAGTCCGTTTGAACCTGATTCTCTTTTAGCACTTACACAGTTTCTTCCAGGAGGAGTCACGTTGGAAGGTTCTCTTTGTACCATTAACCAGGACCCTAAGAAGGAAGTTTTGAGAAAACATCCTAGGAAAAGACAGTAAAACCTTGGTTTGCAAGCATAATCCGTTCCAGTAACAGGCTTGAGCTCCAAAGCACTAGGCTATCAAAGCGAATTGGCTCAGTTGGGATCATGCAATATGAGTCGCACATGATGCCCAATGTCGCAAGACATCACTCGTTTATTAAATTAAAATTTATTAGACATGTTTGCAGAACACTCGCAGAACAAGTGACTTGCAACTCAAGATTTTACTGTAAATGGAATCTGAACAGCTTAACTGGGGTCAAGGAGAGAGAGAAAGAGAGAGCACAGGCACCCCAGTAAGAACACACAGCTCCCCCTATACTCCACAACACCTGCTCCCTGGCAGCACTGGGCACAAGGTATGAAGTCACCCGCTGACCTCTCTGCAGTCCCCACCATACCTCCTGCTCCAGGAGTTCAACTTACTCACCACCATCCCCTGGCCAGCAAGATACCTTGTGGTAAGTCATGGTGAGTACACAAAAGAACAGGATAAGTGTAAGCATGGTTTCCAGCATACCTGAAATCAATGCATTCTCCTGTCCCCTATGAGCCACAAAAGGCAGAGAGGGCAAGCAAGAGAGAGCAAGGAAAACAAATCAACAGAACGCAAATACACGTACCTTACCAGGAAGAAAGAAGAGGCTGCCAATAACCTCTAAGCGCTTTGCCTTCTTTTTATAATTGGTTACGCCCCGGGGCGAGCCAGATGCTATTCATTCTGCCTTCTTGACAAGAGTCCACACCTGTACTCAAGCCCCTGGAAGGCTCAGGAAATGCAAATTAAGGCCAATACTGCCCTTTAAAGCCCTAAGGAGGTGGGTTATCCACTGGGCATTGGGGACCAAGCCCCTCCACAGCCATGACAATGAAGGCATCTACAATCCTGCCTTCTTAAAACACAGTGAGAGTCAAATTATCCAGACACCTGACTGGATTAAAAAGAGAAGGCACTTTTTAAAAATGGTGATTAAAATGTTCTTCTTTACACACAAATTAGAAGTCATCAAATTTCATGCCAGAAAACACCTTCCTGCCTGCTCTGTTATGCATGACTTCGGTCTTACAGCAAGCAAGGCAGCAAGAGATTAAGATACCAACAGTTTTGCGACCCTTCATTCAGCACATTCTTCTCAGTGGACCCACACAGATAGGCAGCATTTCCCCATCTAAGGGACTCGCTGTCAGAACCAAACCAACCTCAGACAATTGGAATCTCCAAACAGTTTGCATGGATGTGCATGTGCATGGATACCATATACCGGAACATCCAATAATCCCTAAAACTGACTTGAGGGAGATAAAGAGATAATCTTCTCATCGCCTGTTGTATCCTCAAGGCCGTGATGGATTTATTCTACGGAGATACAGTAAAACCTTGGCTTGCAAGTAACTAGTTCTGCGAGTGTCCCGCAAGACGAGCAAACGTGTCTAATACATTTTAACTTGATAAATGCGCAATGTCTTGCAATGGGAGTCGTAAGTGATGCCCAATGTCACGTGATCCCAACTGAGCCAAAGGTTTTGAAATCCACTTTGATAGAGGAGCACTTTGGATGACAAGCATGTTTTCAGGATGAATTATGCTTGCAAACCAAAGCTGTACTATATTTTCACATAAGTGCTAGAGTTTAGTCTTGTAAAAGAAGAACTACAAGATGGAAACTGCCTGTCTGTCCTGGCAGGTGCTTCCATTGTTACTGAAATTTATCCCCAGGTGGCTGCTATACTCATTTAGCATGCATCTTGTGGCCAGAGTTCTTTTATCTAGAACAATTTCCACTCTCCACTGACTGGCAGCTGATACCTTCAGCAATGCCAGAAAAATGCCAGTTTCTTAAAAGGCGCAGTTTGCCCCCTTTTTCATCACTACTCCATCTTTTGACTTTGCTGGGAATATGACGAACCGTCAGATACTCTGACTGATAGCAGCAGGCTGGAACAGCAGAGATGAAAAGGTTGCCTGCGGCCCATGACACGGATTTGAAGGCACACTGCCTTGAGGTCGAGTCGCCCCCAAAACCACCTCCCATGGTTGTGCATTTCAGCAGCCAGACACCAGCTTCAAATGTAGCTGGTCTTGTGTAAAGAAGTACGCCTGCTCTGAGAATAACTGCCGGAAGACACTAGGGGACATGTTCTGGGTTTGGTGTTAGAAAATCTGGGTTGGGGTTACCGCCCTGTTAGGTGCCAGCTGTGGCTAGAAAAACCTGCTACATCCCTATTCTGTTTCCTTACCTCGGTAGCAAAGGTTTTAAAACGAGTCTCAAGTATGTGACGAGAGAGAGGAATGATGGAAGAAGGTTCCAGTATAGAGAATGACAGTCACTTTTCCCATCAGAGTATGAAGGGAGATGTCTGTGTTATACGACTAGGCATTGTGTCTGAAGGTCCTATTTTTAGTCACTATGGCAGATGTCATTATTACTTTGAAACACTGTTTGATGCATGGATCCCACATGATTCTCATCAACTGAGGCCTCCTTCACATAGTCCCAATATGCTGGATTCTCATCATCTATATGGTGAGACCGGTAGGGCATTAACAGGCCCCCGTTACTGTTCGTTGACGGGTATATCATGAGAAAGCTGGTCCTTTGGGTGGTTAAGTCCAAATCTGTGACAGGGGAACACTGCTTTTTATCATTCTCCGTCCCTTTCATGCACTTTTATTTCTCAGATTATCCTAGTGGCCAGGTATTGGTCTTTCCATATGCAATTCTTTCCTTGTTTAAAAATTGTTTTGAAATTTATTTATTTAGTTTTAGAGGGAGAGAGAGAAGGAGAGAGACAGCACGTGCACACAAGTTGGGGAGGGGCAGATAGATATAGAGAATCCCAACCAGGCTCCACCCTGTCAACACAGAGCCCAACACGGGGCTCGAACTCAAACCATGAGATCATGACATGAGCCAAAGTCAGATGCTTAACTGATCAGGGTACCCTAGTGCTCTTCCATATGCAATCTTTAATCATTACAACCAAGCCCTTTAATGGAGAGGAACCCAGGGCTCCAAGAAGGTATGAAAATGCCCAGGCTAGTGAATGGGGCAAGCAGGATTCAAACCATGATCCATCCAGTTTCAAAGCTCATGCCCTTTGCTTCTATGTAAAGGGGTCTCGTTTCTTAGCCTTCCTTCTCAGCTTAACCAGGCTATGCAACCACAATATCCATCCAGCAACACACTCCCCTTTCTTCCACCTTTCTCAAGTCATGTTCATCATTTCATTTCTTGTAGGTCTTTTTCAGAAAACATTGGTCAAGAATCTACTAGATGCTGGGTTCTCTTACCTGATGACATCTTGACATGCACGTGGCCACTTTTAGAGAATTTGGTGGAGAATATCCATGCTATAAGGAAAACTTGTCTGTCATCTTCTTCATGCCTCAATGTTTGTCCTGAAAAGCTTTATGTTTTATTTTGTAAGGTGGTGGTTATTCCATTTACCCAGGCCTAGAAAGTGTGCGATGCTATCGTCAAGAAAGCTGTACATCCTTTGATAAATATGAGAGACACTCGGTCAAATGAACAGCAACAGTAGAAACAGGAGGGGCTGGCCGGGAGGACGTGGTGGGACAAGGTCAAGAACCAAAAACACCCCATGTGCTTGGCATGGCTTTTCTCTTCACATTAGGACAGCCATGATCTTCAACAGCGTATTTTAGAAATATATGTGTGAAACGATAAGAAGACATCCTGAGGCACTTGAGCCCTGTCTGCCATGGACATTTTTGTAGAAACCGTTCTCCGGCACCGTGCACCACGTGGGCGATCTGGTGCGCTTCTCCGTATCAGGCGGTATTCTTTGAAATTCATTAGGAATTCACAAGGCATGCTTTATTCATCTGTTTAAACATCTGTTGGACTGTGCTGCTCAACTTGATTTTGTGTTTTAATTCCTGAAGGTTTCCCTCCTAAATCTCTGAAGCTGTAGGTTGTTGTTTTTATTGTTCGTTTCTTTTTTTGTCATTTCTCGGTATTACAAAATGTCAACAAGTCTAACTTCTATCCTTACCTGAAAAAATATAGAAACTATAACATCTGAAATCTTAAAATAGTTATGGTCACTTTAATGAATCACCACAAAGATCTCTTGTGCTCACTGCGGCCAGTCCTTGCTCCCTCCCCGAGCTCCGGGCCACCACTGATGTTCTTCCTTGTGTACATGTGTCTAACACTACACATGAATCAATCCTATGAGATGTTGTCTTTTGCATCTGGCTTCCTTCTCTCAGCATAATGTTTTTGGGGTTAATGAATGTAGTAGTTCATTCCTTATTATTATTATTATTAAAGTTTATTTACTTATTATGGGGAGAGACAGAGATAGTACAAGCAGGGGAGGGGCAGTGAAAGAGGGAGAGAGAGAATTCCAAACAGTAGAGCCCAAACAGGGCTTGAACTCATGAAACCATGAGATCACAACCTGAGCTGAAATCAAGATCTAGTTGCTTAAACTTGACGGTGTTATGCTGAGCGAAATAAGTCAGGCAGAGAAGGACAGATGCCATATGTTTGCACATATAGGAGGATTAGAAGGAACTGAACGGAGGACCATGGGGGAGAAGAAGGGGAAGAATAGTGGGGGAGAGGGAGGGAGGCAAACCATGAGAGACTCTTGAATGCTCAGAACAAACTGAGGGCTGATGGGGGTGGGGGGAGGGGAAGGGGAGTGATGGGAATGGAGGAGGGCACTTGTGGGGATGAGCACTACCCAGGGGTGTTATATGGAAACCAACTTGACAGTAAACTATTTAAGAAAAAAAACCAAAGTGACAAAAAACAAAACAAAAAATAGAAAACCTGGGAGGAAAGTGCTTGTAAAATTAATCACAATCAAGGATCAAGAATTATAATTACAATTAATAATATTAAACAAATGGCTTATTAAAGAAATTATTTTCAGAGAAGTATAATAACATTGTATGGAATGATGAATGAAATTCACAATTATTTCAAAAGCTATGAAAACCAGTATGATAAATAATTTGAGCACTTATTGCTTATTCAGAAATCGCTTATTTTTGAACACAGTGCTTTCAAAAGAGTAAAAAGTAAATTTCTCAGAGAATTTATTCTTTCTGCTTTCCTCTTTGCTATGGTAAAATGTTGCTGTCTGGCCTTATTTTTTTACTTTCACTGTGCTGTAGTACAAAAACAAGCTTTTTATCAAAAGAACTAAAAAATGTAGTTGCAGTTATTGAAACTGAGGAAGCAAAGTCTATGGATTTATTGTTTAAAAGGTGTTGTGCATACTTAGAAAGTATGGTTTCAAGAATCTTGGTGCTGAAATAAAATTTAATTGCTGATTTTGCTTCAAAAAAAAAAAAAGATCTATTTGTTTAACCTACTGAGTCACCCAGGTGCCCCAATTCCTTTTATTATTAAATAGTATCCCATTGTACAGCTACATCACCTTTTTTTTTTTCATTCATTCATTCATTGTTTTCTAGATTGTCCCTAGTTTGGAGCTATTATGAGTAATGCTCCTATGAACATTTGTGTACAACACTTTATACAGACATATGTCTTCATTTCTCTTGGAAGGATACTCAGGAGCAGAATCGCTGGTCTGTATGGTAAGTTTACATTTTTAAGAAGCTGCCAAGCTATTTACCAAAGTAATTGTATCATTTTACACTTGAACTAGTAGTGTAGAGGGCACAGTTTGGGCACATTGCCCCCGATACTTGGTATTGTCTGTCTTTTTGACTATAATCTTTCTAGTGGCATAAAGAGCTTTTCGATCGTGGTTTGATTCTGCATTTTCCCTAATGACTAATGATTTTAAGCATCTTTTAGGTGCTCATTAGTAATTCTTACATGGCCATTTGTGTGTCTTCTCTGGAAAAGCATCTGTCAATTCAAGTCTTTTCTCTATTTTTTAAGTTGCAACATTCACTTCCTTGAGCTGTAAGCACTGTATATATATTCTGGATAGAATGTTTTATCAGATATATGCCTTGTAAATATTTTACCCTAGTCTGAGGTTTGTCTTTCATTTTCTTAATGATCATTTTTCAGGTAATAAATATTCAGCTTGGGGGCACCTGAGTGGCTCAGTCAGTTGAGCGTCCGACTTTGGCTCAGGTCATGATCTCACGGTTCAGGGAGTTAGAGCCCCACACTGGACTCTGTACTGACAGCTCAGAACAGAGCCTAGAGCCTGCTTTCAGATTCTGTGTCTCCCTCTCTCTGCCCTTCCCCCACTTGTGCTCTGTCTCTGTCTCTCAAAAAGAAATAAACATTAAAAAAAAGTTTTCAGCTTCAATGAAGTTCAATTTATCAGTTTTTCTTTCATGGATAGTTCTTGGGTGCCAGAAATAAGAATACTTTGTCCAACCTCGGGTCACCTGGGTGGCTGAGTCAGTTAAGCGTCCAACTTCAGCTCAGGTCACAATCTCACGGTTTGTGGGTTTGAGCCCCGCGTCGGGCTCTGTGCTGACAGCTCAGATCCTGAAGCCTGATTCGAATTCTGTTTCCCTCTCTCTCTGTTCCTCTCCTGCTTTCTCTTGCTCTCGCTCTCTCTCTCAAAAATAAATAAACATTAAAAAAATAAAAATTAAAAAAATACTTTGTCCAACCTGAAGTCAAAAACATTTTCTCCTGTTTTCTTCTAGAAGTTTTATAGGTTTCAGTTGCAAGTATAGGTCTAGATCTCCAGTTAAATTTTGTATGCTGTGAGGTGAGGATCTGAATTCATCTTTTTGTATGTTGACATCCAATTATCCCAACACAATTCGTTGAAGAGATTATCCCTTCCCCATTGAATTGCCTTGACATCTTTGTCGAAAATCAACATACATTAAATGTAAGGCTGTCTTTCAGACAACTCAGTCCTGTTCTATTGATTCTTATTCCCTGTCACGCTGAATCGATTGCAGCAGGTTTCACATACAGTTTGAAATCACAAAGTAGAAGCTCCTCCATTTTGCTTTTTATCAAAATTATTTTGTGGCACCTGGGTGGCTAGGTCAGTTAAGCGTCCAACTCTTGATTTCAGCTCAGGTCATGATCTCACACTTTGTGGGATCGAGCCCTGTGTCAGGCTCTGCACCGACAGTGTGGAGCCTGCTTGGGATTCTCTCTCTCCCTCTCTCTCCTTCCACCTCTCCGTCTCTCCCTCTCTCTCTCTCTCGAAAATAAAAAAATATTTAGACTATCCTGACTCCCTTGCATATCGTATACATATGTTTTAGGATCAGTTTGTTGATCTCTACCAGAAAAACCAAATATCCATGCTGGGAGTTTATTAGAGATTACATCAAATCTATAGATCAGTTACAGAACTGACATCTTAACAATACTGAGTCAATCTATGAATGTCTTTCAGTGTGTTCAGATTGTCTAATTTCCCTCAAAATCTTTTCACTGTATAAGTCTTGCCTTCTTTTGTTAAATTTACTTCAAAGTGTCTTATATATATTTTTTCATACTACTGGGAAATTGCTTTCTTAACTCTCATTTCAAATTGTTCATTATCAGTAAAAAGAAATACACTTTGTATATTGATTTTGTATCCTCTGACCTTGCTGAAATTATTTAGTTCTAAGTGTGTGTGGGAGGAGGAGGCACAATGCCATGTGAGTGCACTTGTATTTTTAGGATTTTATGCATACAGCATTATGTCATCTACCAACAAAGATCGTTTTATTTAAGTTCATTTTACTTATTTTGAGAGAGACAGGGAGAGAGAACACAGAGGGGCAGAGAGGGAATCCCAAGCAGGCTCCACACCATCAGCATTGACCCCAATGTGGGGCTTGAACTCACAAACCATGAGATCATGACCCGAGCCAAAATCAAGAATTGGTCAATTAACCTACTGAGCCACCCAGGCACCCCTCAACAAAGACAGTTTTAGTTCTTCCTTTCAAGGAAGAAATGCTTTCATTTCTTTCCTTCCTTCCTTCCTTCCTTCCTTCCTTCCTTCCTTCCTTCCTTTCTTTCTTCCTTTCTGTAATGTCTAGGATCCAGTATGATATTGAAGAGATAAGAGTAACATCTATACCTTGTTCCTCACCTCAGGAGGAAAGCACACAGTCGTCCGTCACCAATATGTAAGATGTTAGCTGTGGGTTCTGCATGGGTGCCCTTTAGCCGACTGAGAAAGTTTCCTTCTGTTCTTACTTTATTGAGATTTTATTTTCATGGATTGTGTCAACTGCTTTGTATGCATCTATTGAGATAATCTTGTGGCCTTTATCATTTATTCTATTAAGACAGTGCATTATATTAATTGATTTTTCTGATGTTAAGAAAACATTCACGTTCCTGGAATGTATCCCATTTTGGTCATGGCATATAATCCTTTGTCTGTGTTGCTGGATTAAATTTGCTAATATTTATTGAAGATGCTGCATCTATATGAAAGAGGAAGATTGATCTGTCGTTTTCTCTTTCGTGATGTCTTTGTCTGGCTTTGTTATTAGGCTAATGCTGGTCTCATAAAATGGACTGGAAAACGTTCCATCCTGCTCTCGATTTTGTGAAGAATTAGTGTAGAATTTCTTCTCTAAATGTTTGGTAGAATTCACCAATGCAGTCAAAATATGTGAAGATTTTTAAATAATAATTCAATTTTCTGTCATTGAAATACATCCATTTAGGTTTTCCATTTTTCTTGAGTCAGTTTTGGTCATTTTCCTTCCAGGAATTTGTCCATTTCATAGAAGTTCTCTAATTTGTCAGCACTTAGTTATTCAAACTATTCATTATAAGATTTTTAATATTTATTAGAAAGTATAGTCTATTCAACAGAATGTCATCATTGCTATGATTGGATTAACATCTGCCTATTTGTTTCCTTTATGACTTATGTCTTTGTTCCTCTGTTTCACTTTTACTGCTTTCCTTGGTGTTAATAGCTATTTTCCTATATACAATTTACATTTCTTCATTAGACTTGCTTAACTATACTCTCTTTAGCTATTTTCCCTGGAGTGGTTGCTCCAGGGATTACAATATACATCTTAAATTATCATAGTTTACTTCAAATTAATACTAACAAATCTGCTAAAAGAAAATAGAAATTGTATTCCAATATAGCTCTATTTTCTCTCCATTTGTTGATGCCATTATATATATGTATAATATATATGTAATATACATTACATATGCATGTATATATGTATTACATATATATACTATATATATAAACATAATAATGCCTTTAATCTTTATAT